>NW_028274807.1:2712500-3020000 GCF_037043125.1 Eumetopias jubatus | reverse complement strand
ATATCACCCCACACCTGTCAGAATGGCTAAAATCAACACCACAAGCAATAAGTGTTGGCAAGGATGTGGAGAAAAAGGAAACTTCATGCACTGCTGGTGGGAATGCAAACTGTACAGCCGCTCTAGAAAACAGTATGGACACACCTCCAAAAGTTAAAAATAGAACTCTTCTACGATCCGCAATTGCACTACTGGGTATTTACCCAAAGGATATGAAATCACTAATTTGAAAAGATATGTGCACTCCTATATTTATAGCAGCATTTTCTACAATAGCGAAATTATGGAAACAGCCCAAGTGTCCATCGACTGATGAATGGATAAAGAAGAGGCGGTATATACAATGGAATATTACTAGACCATAAAATAGAATGAAGTCTTACCATTTGCAACAACATGGATGGAGCTAGAGAGTATCATGCTAAGTGAAATAAGTTAGAGAAAGACAGTATCACATGATTTCACTCATGTGGAATTTAAGAAACAAAACAAACAAGCAAATGGGGGAAAAAAAGAGACAAACCAAGAAACAGACTCAAACTACAGAGAACAAACTGATGGTCACCAGAGGGGAGGTGGGCAGAGAACAAACTGATGGTCACCAGAGGGGAGGTGGGCAGAGAACAAACTGATGGTCACCAGAGGGGAGGTGGGCAGAGAACAAACTGATGGTCACCAGAGGGGAGGTGGGCAGAGAACAAACTGATGGTCACCAGAGGGGAGGTGGGCAGAGAACAAACTGATGGTCACCAGAGGGGAGGTGGGCAGGGGATGGGCAGTAAGAGGACACTTATCTTGATGAGCCCTGAGTAATACAGAGAAGTGTTAAATCACCACATTATACATCTAAAACTAATACAGTACTGTGTATTAACTACACTGAAATAGACATTTTCAAAAATAAAATATAAATTAAGTAATTAATTAGTGGTCAGAGAGAAAAAGAAACCATAGAGAGAGCTTTTATTTCAGAGAAAACAAAAACTTTTCTCTCTCCCCCTTTCCTTCACTTGACATTCAGAGCCCTGGACGACACACAGCGCTGTTTTGTCCACAAAGGGACAGGTGAATGCCCTTTACCAGCTGCTTTATAACATAATCTTTCTTTGGGGCACCTGGGTGGCTCAGTCAGTGAAGCGTCTGCCTTCGGCTCAGGTCATGATCCCAGGGTCCTGGATCGAGTTCCCCATCAGGTTCCCTGCTCAGCAGGGAGTCTGCTTCTCCCTCTGCCCCTCCCCCTGCTTGTGCTCTCTCTCTCTCTCTCTAATAAATAAAAGTCTTCAAAAAAAATAAAAATAAATGTTTAAAGATAGTTTTTCTTTGTGTCACAGAATCATAAATACACCAAAAGCACTACTTCAGAAGCAGAACTAGAAATAACCTAGCACACCACTGAGTTCTCTATAGTTTGAAATCTTTTTTTAAAGAATGCTAACACCTTAGGACAATCAATCCCAATATTTCTAATACTTCACACCTTCCTCTGGCCAGAAAGAAATAGGTGCACGCGCGGTACAAGAACATTTACAGGGAAGCCCTCTCCTCACCACTCAAAAGCCACCACAGCAGCGGGATGAATCCCGGGCTCCCGCTGATGTACTTCAAGCCTTTTAGGTTGATGCTCACGTTGTACAGGGACATCAGCAGTAACCTGAAATGGAAAGAAGACAGGTTGAGATGATGCCCCACGTGAAGTCTCACCCTAAATACTCCTGCTGATAAACGGGGCTTTCCTACGCTGCAGATGCCCCATTCTGCAGGCTGGGTGACAGGCACTGTAGGCAGGACGTACGTGAAATAATACCGCTCCCTGGGATGTTACAGGAGAACTGGAAGCTCCAGCAACAGGCCCACAGAAAACCACCTTGTAGAAGTGCACATAATCAAGGGACACAACTGCAGAGAGGGTCCCACAGTAAACCTCAAGACCAAATTTACCGAGGCCACTCCTGCATTTACACACAGGCAGCCCTCGATTCGTAAGTATACTGTGCTCTAACAGTTCAATTCAGCTGCTTACAATTTAATCCTATCTTTTCATTCAATGAACATTATCCATGATGTCTGGGTAGCCAGCACAGGCCACGTAAGTGTGTTTAATCCACAGCATCAGGGATGAAGAGCACCAGCAGGGCGCACTAGGGTGCAGAGAGTAAAGCACTTGCTTGGGGGCAAATGTAAGGGGCGCCAAAATGTTCAGTAGCCAGGATCTTTTAAATGTATTGTAAAGCAAATTTTTAAAAAATCAAAAGTACTGCAAAAATCCCATAATAAGCAATACATCAAAATTTTAAATAAAGATGGGATCAGTAACAGTGTCATGCCAAGGGCGCCTGGGTGGCTCAGTTGGTTAACCGACTGCCTTCGGCTCAGGTCATGATCCTGGAGTCCCGGGATCGAGTCCCGCATCGGGCTCCCTGCTCGGCAGGGAGTCTGCTTCTCCCTCTGACCCTCCCCCCCTCATGTGCTTTCTCTCTCTCTCAAATAACAAAATCTTTAAAAAAAAAAAGTGTCATGCCAAGACACATTGGAGCCTGAGGCAAAAAAAATCAGTAATAGTGATTCAGGCCATTAACAAGGGCCTGATTAAATAAACTGTGGTACATGCATACATGCATGCCACAGAAAGTGTTTGTTACAGTTTTCTGTCGAAATAGCTGGTTTCTGGGCGCCTGGGTGGCTCAGATGGTTAAGCGTCTGCCTTCGGCTCAGGTCATGATCCCGGGGTCCTGGGATCAAGTCCCGCATCGGGCTCCCTGCTCCTTGGGAGCCTGCTTCTCCCTCTGCCTCTCTCTCTCTCTCTCTCTCTCTCTGTCTCTCATGAATAAATAAATAAAATCTTTAAAAAAAAAAAGAAATAGCTGGTTTTTTTTTTTTTTAAGATTTTATTTATTTATTTGACAGAGAGAGACACAGTGAGAGAGGGAACACAAGCAGGGGGAGTGGGAGAGGGAGAAGCAGACTTCCTGCAGAGCAGGGAGCCCGATGCAGGGCTGGATCCCAGGACCCTGAGATCATGCCCTGAGCCGAAGGCAGACGCTTAATGACTGAGCCACCCAGGCACCCCGAAATAGCTGGTTTCTAAGTGCCACGGCTTATTCAGGACCTGGGACACAGGAAGCACTCAGTTTAAATATGGAAAGTGAACCAATCCCCAGTGACTGAAAGCCTCAGCATGCAGAGACAGTCTTTTTCTCCCCGTATTTTGATGGGCATTTTCAAAGTAAGGCAATGCTACCAGGTTCAAGAAGACAACACCAGACTAGCACCCTCCAGAGCAGTGATGCCCACTTCTCAGACTATAATCCTAGGCCTCCTCACAGGCCACAAAATAAGCCAAACCTGCCAATCCTTTCCAGTTTCCCTGACAATTTTTACACATATTCAAAATCTATTCACTAGTAATCTATTTCATGAGTTATTAAGAGCAGTTCAAAGGTCGTATTCATGAGGAAAATTCAGCCCTTTAACTACAGCTTTCTGAGGCCTCCAATCCAGGATTCTAAGAGAGAAGTTCTTACTTCTGATCCCCAACTCAGGGAGGTGAGTCCTTAAAATGCAATGTGTTGTCCACGCGGCTTCATGCTACAAGAGCAGGGCTGAGCCCCTGCTGCAGAGACCAGCTGACCCCCAGAGCCTGAAACAGTCTCTATCTGGCCCTTTACAGAAAAGGTTGGCAACCCCTGCCTTCAAAAATGAAAATAAAGTTAGCTAATCTTCTTCAAAACTTAAAAGGTGAAATTAACATTTGAGTGATAACTGGAATATGGGGCAAATTCCAGGAAATACATCCAGTTGAAATTCTTCACTCACTGCCACTCAACTTTAAGGGGCAAAAATGACTCATAAAATTGATAAATGTCTTTAAAATTCATATTTGGTCAAAGTCAGCCATCGTTAAGAGGCTAGGATGGAACAAAGGTTATTGCAATGACCGCAGAACCACCTGAGACCGTGTGTCATCGCCAGGCTACATCTCACAGAAAACCAGAGATGGCTCTGAGGTCGCAGAGGACTTAGCAAATAGCAAACCCAAAAAACTCTCTATTTCTTATTCGAGTGCTTTCTGTTCCAGGATTTCTATCCTAACCACAAATATTTTGTAAATAATTTATCAGGTTTCCAATTGCAAAGTCAAGAGAAACTGCACATCCAATCCACTCTTCTGGCACAGAGTTAAAGTAAATGTCATTTCCCAAACTACTGGAGTACTAGGAGCCAGACTTTTTCTTCCAGTGACCAAAAAGGTAGGCAAATTCTGCTTCCTCCCATGAAGCTAAGCAGAAGATTTGTTATAAACGGATTTACGGGCTCCAAAAGGCACCTTGCCAGGCTCTACGACCTTGAGCATTGCAGATACGTCCAACACTGACAAGGAAAGGGCAGAAAGCAAGGCTAACATAAAGATTCCAGCAAATCTGAAATGCTACAAAAGCAACACAAGAAACTCTCTTTCAAGGAAAAGGACACTGTCTTCACCTAGCTGTAGCAGGCCTGGGGCTGACTGGATTGGCCTGGTGAGAAGTCAGAACGCTGTCCTGATGCTCTGACCGACAAAGCTGAGTCATGCTACTGAACTCTTGTATTCATCTTGAAAGGAATTACAACTGGAAGCAACAAAGAACAAACACACCTGGTACTTCAAAACAAACGAGCTATGAAAACAAACAAAGAGGCATTAACTGTGATGTCCACCCTCCAGAAACAAAAGCCACCAACCGGTCATCTAGACGAAAATATAAAGTAGCCAAATTACCACCATCAAGTAATGCTAAGGAACAATGAGCAATAAAATTCTTAAAAAAGACTGTATATGTTATTTGAGAGAGAAGCAAATAGTAGAGCAATACAACCAGACATTTCAGACCAAATGGTGGGCAGAACCTGGCAGTTAGAGGCCTACCAATTTTTTAAAAATTTATTTATTTATTTGAGAGAGAGAAAGAGTGAGCAAGCACATGTGCAGGGGCAGAGGGAGAGGGACAGAGAATCCTAAGTGGACTCCATGCTGAGCATGGAACCCAACATGGGGCTCAATCCCAAGACCCTGAGATCATGACCTGAACCGAAATCAGGAATCAGACACTTAACAGACTGACCCACCCAGGCATCCCTTTTTTTGAAATTTAATTGAGCATTTACTATGGGCCAATTATAGGAGCAAGTGCCTGTCCTATTAAATTTTAAGTTTTTATTTAAATTCATTAGTTGACATACAGTGTAATATTAGTTTCAGGTGTACGATATAGGGATTCAATGTTTCTATACATCACCTGGTTCTCATCAGGGCAAGTGCCCCCCGACTCCCCATCCCCCTATTTCCCCTACCCTCCTGCCCACCTCCCCTCCAACAGTGTGTTCTCTAGAGTGGAATCTGTTTCTTGGTTTGCCTCTCCCTTTTTTTTGTTCCTTTGCTCATTCGTTTTCTTATATTCCACATGAGTGGGATCATATGATATTTGTCTTTCTCTGACTTATTTCACTTAGTATAATTCTCTGTAGTTTGATCCATGTCGTTGCAAATGGCAAGATGTCATTCTTTTGATGACTGAGTAATATTCCACTGTGTATACACCACATCTTCTTTATCCATTCATCAGTGGATGCACACTTGGGCTGTTTCCATAGTTTGGCTATTGTAGATAATGTTGCTATAAACATCAGGGTGTACATATCCCTTTGAATCAGTGTTTTTGTATTCTTTGGGTAAATACCTAGTAGTGCAATTGCTAGATCGTAAGTTAGTTCTATTTTCTAACTTTTTGAGGACCCTCCATACTGTTCTCCATGGTGGCTGCCCCAGTTTGCAGTCCCACCAACAGTACACGAGGGCTGGGGCACCTGGGTGGCTCAACTGGTTAAGCGTCTACCTTCGGCTCAGGTCATGATGCCAGTGTCCTAGGACTGAGCCCCGCATCTCAGCTCCTGGCTCAGTGGGAGTCTGCTTGTCCCTCTCCCTCTGCCCCTCCCCTACTTGTGCTGTCTCTCAAATAAATAAAATCTTAAAAAAAAAAAGTGCACAAGGGTCCCCCTTTCTTCACACCCTCGCCAACACCTGTTTGTTGTTGTTGATTTTAGCCCTTCTCACAGGTAGGAGATGATATCACATTGTAGTTTTGATTTGCATCTCCCTGATGATGAGTGATGCTGAGCATCTTTTCAGGTTTGCTGGCATTCTGTATGTCTTCTTGGGAGAAATGTCTATCCATGTCTTCTGCCCATTTTTTAAATTAGATTATTTGTGTTTTGGGTGTTGAGTTGTATCTGTTCTTCATATATTTTGGATACTAGCCCTTTGTCAGATATGTCATTTGCATTTATCTTCTCCCATTCTGTTAAGTTGCTTTTTAGTTTTGTTAATTGTTTCCTTTGCTGTGAGAAAGCTTTTGATGAAGTCCCCGTAGTTTATTTTTGCTCTTGTTTCCATTGCCTCAGGAGACATATCTAGAAAGAAGTTGCTACAGCCATGTCAGAGGCCTTACTAACTGTTTTCCTCTGGGATTTTTATGATTTGGAGTCTCACATTTAGGTTTTTCATCCATTCTTAATTTCTTTCTGTGTATGGTGCAAGAAAGTGGTCCAGTTTCATTCTTTTGCATATTGCTGTCCAGTGTTCCCATTTGTTAAAGAGACTGTCTTTTTTTTTCCATTGGATATTCTTTCCAGCTCTTTCAAAGATTTTAACTGACCATACAGCTGTGAATTCACTTCTGAGTTCTCTATTCTGTTCCACTGATTTATGTGTCTGTTTTTGTGCCAGTACCATACTGTGTTGATCACTACAGCTTTGTGATGTAACTTTGAAATCTGGAATTGTGATGTCTCCAGCTTTGCTTTTCTTTTTCAAGGTGGCTCTGGCTGTTCGGGGTCTTTTGTGGTTCCATAAAGGTCTTAGGATTGTTTGGTTGGTTTTTTGTTTTTAAAGAAATACAGTAATTAACTACAGAACCTGCTTGTTTTAGATTCTGTGGCTCCCCTCAAGTTAGAACTTAAAAATCAGTGTGTGTAACCCTAACAAAATAGCTATAGGTTATTTTTTATCTACCGTGTTACATTAAAGGCCCACAAAAAGATATAAAGAACAATACAATACCCACCTCCCTGATTAAGAAAGAAAATCTTATCATCATAGTCAAATCCCCTTTGTGAACTATGTCTGAACACAGACACTTCAGAAGGGTGCGAGCCAACACCTCCGTCTGTCACATGACATGCACTTCTAGATGCCTTCACAGCACATGTGCAGAGCCCAGCAACTCCATCATCCATGTCTGTATCAGTGGCAGCATACCATACGTAATCTTCCACACTGGGGGGAGATATGTGTCTACACTGACTTGTATAGTAATAATGTATTTTCCCTGATGCATCCCAACATTAATTGATCACAATCTATTTACCTATTCTACATGGTAACTTCCCAGCACATGCTATTTCAAACACAGATGCTATGACGTTTCTGCACAAGCGTCCTAGTGTTCATAAGCTAAAACTTTTTCTGGAGTATGTATCAAAAGGGGATTACCTGTCCTTGGCATGAGCATATTAACCTCAACAGATGCTGCCCACCGGCCTCCATCTCCCTCCCACCAGCAGAGTGGACAGGTGTAATCTTTCTCTGGCCTCACATCTCTCCAAAGCTCGTAACTGTTAGATACTGATTTTTTCCAGTGAAATAGAATGAAAAGTTTTTTTCATTATGGTTATAATTTGCATTACAATTGAACTCAAGAATCTTTTCCATACTTATGAAGCTTGCCAGTGTTTCCTTTGTGAACTGCCTCATTATCTCTTTTGCCCATATGTGTATTAGATTATTTGCCTTTTTCTTAATGAAAATGCCAAATACAGATTTTTCATTTTTTAAAAAATATACATAAAGTGATCAAACTAGATAGCATGAAACCCTAAAAATACCGTTCAGAAGAATCAAGGTTATATTCAAACCACCACCCATCAATTGACAACTTCGTACTAGACCAATTCACTGGGTGTTAAACATTTTGTGGCTGAAAGCCCTACCGCCTGAAAAATAATAATAATATAAATAATAATATAAAATAAAAATAATACTTTGGGAAGTAGTTCCCAAACCCCGAACGTTAGAGAGACATTTCAGAAGCTTGGAGATGATCTGTGTTAATATCTGGAAATGCTGCTGACTCTAAGGAATTTGAACATAATCTAAGATTTGTCCTCAAAATGTACTTCCCTCTTCAAAATATTTAACTATTAACCAACATCCTAGAAATATAACTGTCCTTAATAATAACTTTCTTACTACCTAGAATTAATAAAGTTTTGATTGGAAATGACTAAGAAAACCCAATCATGTTTAGAGACTTCTTTTCAACTGGAATTAAGCTGTTCCTTATGTGAAGGTTTCAGGCCACCCAAATGCATGGTAACACTCTGTATGACTTTTAACAACAAATAAGATATAACCATAACCCAGAAAGTGAATGTCTGTATCTCACATGCTCATTTAGCATCATTTGCTGAGCACTTTCTGTGTATTAGGTCTTAGGAAAACAGAGCCGAAGTAGAGTCTATGTCATCCAGAAGTTTACAGCACGTGGAGGAGAGAAAGGAGAGCACCCACTGAATGCACTTTTAGACTTCACTCTCCAAGCTCAGTGTCCTCAGGGTAGTTCTAAGGCACTGCCACAAAGACATTCTGTGGAAATGGTTCTAGAATCACCTTTATAAAATACAGTCTGAGTTCTGACTATCCCAGACAAGTTTTCTCTTCTTTGGAAACTGGGATTCTGTGGGAAAAATCAGCCCGCTGGTCCTTATGATGGTGAATCATCACTCAAGGAGGCTCAGCTCTGCAAATATAGCTACAACCACTCAGAGCTACATCTGTTCAAAGATATAATAATGCTAGCTTGGTTATAAAATACGAACTGGTTTCCCTACAGAGCTCACAAGCTGGTTCTGCAGCAAAGGCCCTGGGAAATTTCACCTGCAGGACTTCTCACTGACTGAACCATGCTGATGACCACTGGGAAGTCGCTGAGTGGAGGCATAAACCAACAAACAACTTCTTCAAGTAGCACATCCAAGGACACCCCCACTCCAGGAGCATTTCTATAATCTTCCACCCCTATGTGCCCAGGCAAGAAACACCTTTGCAGAGTTGCTGTCCTCTCCAGCCTTCCCTGACCATACACACCATATACTCCCTGGGCCCTGAACAGGAAAATGTGCCATGTCAATAACCTATGGTTGGTACAGAGTAAACACATTCCCTTCACAGAATGTGCATCTCATCCCCAAGTCTGGGAATAGTGTTATGCTGAGAACCAGTGGTCTTCATTCAGGAATGTGGATAAACCCTCCCTGGCAACCTCCAATAGCTCGCCCTGCCTGAGGTCTCCTCTCTCCAGCTGGGAAGCCACCTCCAACCCTGGGCCTCCAACAAACCCATCTAATGACATCTCCAACAGGTGTGACCCTAAGTAGCAGCTGGAACAAGATGCTAAAAGGCCTCTCATGGTCTGTTCAATAAGGTTGGTAAAATCATAGTGAAGGATAGGCAATGAGAAACAATTAATGAGAAAATTAAATACAAAAGAAATAGTGGGTACTTAGAAAGGCCGGGAGTTGACCTGATTCCTGAAATCCAGATCTCGCACATAAAACAAAAATTGTGTTTGTCCAGCTCTTGAGTGTCAAGGACAAAGGCAACACCAGTGTCAGTAGAGATGAGACACCACCAAGAGAGGCTCAGGGTCCAAGCCAGGTTCAGTGCCAGTATGACGCACAGTGGCCCTCTGCAACCCCAAGGTCAGGGTGCAACCCCAGATGCTGTGTGCATGCCTGGGCGACCTGTGGCTGGAGGTGGAGGACAAGAATGGATGCCAGTGGTGACAGGGGAGCTCCTGACACAGCATGCCTGATTGCTGGGGGAGAACAGGTGGACAGGGGCCTGCCACCACCTGGTGGCACTGAACTCCCCAGTCTTGGCGGACGGAGCCTGGTCTAGGGCCGGCCCGGGCTGCACGCTGGCACCTAAGAGGCTGTGGTCAATGTGAGAACTGCCCACAGAGAGCGCAGCAGCCCTGGCTGGTGCGGCAGGAAGGTGCTCCCCTTGGAGGCCTGGAGGCCAAGGCTTAGGAGATACACCACTGCCGCAGACAGCAGTCCTGCCATCCAGCACAAAGCACCTCAAGAGGCCGAGTGTCAGCAGGTGCATGTGGCCGCCAGATATCAGAAGTTTCTAGATTTGGAGAATCTTCCCCCAAAACAAGCAGATAAATCAGGGCAAGTGGGAAATTATACAGCCCAACGGGACAGGACACTGAAAGAACTCACTGAGGCCGAGTCACAAGAATGTCCCACTTGTTACCCTGTGGGTATGTGCCACCGAAGAGACAGCCCGGGGTCCCAGAGTAGAATCAAGTCTCTTCCAAGGCCACCGGCCCACAGGGACTTCAAGAGGAAGCAAAAGGAACAGGGCACCATGAGCCACCCTTGATCCTGGGAAATGTGTCTTGTCATGTCATGTCATGGTAAACCCAAGGCCACCCAAACTCGAGCAGAGCAGGCAGACGGGCCCTGATTAAGCTTGTCAAAGCACAACTGGGAGAAAAAGGGCTGAAGAGGAGCCAGTAGAGAGGGGGAATTTGAAAATGCTGAAGCAAGAGATGACAACTAACTGAGCAAAACCCCAGAGGGCAGCTAATCAAAACCAGAGGTAGCAGGACCACTCACCCAAGAACCCCAGAGGCCACAGATTCCTCTACCATGTGAGAGAAGAAAGTGAGGGGGGCTGGGTACCAATGAGGCAGCTGCAATGAGTAAGCTTACACCCACACCCCCAATTCTCCCTGGGGAGCAGGAAGGAAAGCCTCTGCTGGGAGCCCATCTGCAGAGGACTGAGGAACAGCAAAATGGCCAAGGTCAGAGAATCTGAAGTCTGACCTAGCCACTGTGAAGACCAGAGTGGAGACTGATGAGGACATAGACAGGGGTCCGACAGGAGCTCCGGACCAGGAGAGGGTGAGATGGTGTGGCTGCACTGGGAACCTTCTTGTCCAGCATCACTGTGCAGCCCAGGCTGCAGGAAAGGAGGCCAACGGCTGGTCCAAGGCTGCAGCGTCAGCAAACGGTGGCGAGGGACCTGAGGCTGCTGACGGATGTGCTCCATAATGGAATCCCGGTACGCTAGATGCAAGGGGAGGCTGGGGAAGATGGTGGGGTAGTCAGGAGGGAAGAGGAGTGGTGAGGAGCAGGCGCTCTCAGCAGGGCTAGGGGAGCGATGAGCAGAGAAGGAATAGAGACAGTACGGACCTAAGCGCTGCAGTGGGGTCTGCCATTTCAGGGGCTGAACAAAGGCCAGACTGTGGCCACAAGACTGGATTATTCACAGTGTAGAGCACCAACTATCTCTGGAGCTGAGAAAGGCAAGCAACCCTGACATCAGAGTATTGAAAGAATCATCCACATACATGATCAAGTCATTCAAGACAGCAGGGAATGGCGGACAGAGGAAGCCACAACCCCAGTGCTTGCTGATTGGACAAGGGGAAGCAAGGGTGGACAGGGAGATCCTGGCTGCTTGAATTCTGAAGAAGGAAAAGGTTTAATATGAAGTGGAAAAGAAATGACTTTTTTTAAATGGACTTTAAAAATGAAAGCCAGGGGGCGCCTGGGTGGCTCAGTTGGTGAAGCATCTGCCTTCGCCTCAGGTCATGATCTCAGGGTCCTGAGATGGAGTCCCGCATCGCATCGGGCTCCCTGCTCAGCAGGGAGTCTGCCCCGCCCCCCACTCATGTGCTCTAATAAATAAATAAAATCTTAAAAAAAAAGAATGAAAGCTAGGACTTAACAGTTTCCAGTTCTGCACATGCAGGAGCTGGAGGCCACCACGCCATCCTAACAATAAGTAAAAAGCTCAACACACTGAAAAATCAACTCCTCTTAGATCCCAAGAACTGGGGAGGACACAGGGCAAACTGTTACCCCCAAGATGAGAGAGAGAGAGACAGGTGAGTATAGGGGGGGGTCACAGCTTACTGGAGCACAGGGTCATGAGCAGAAGCCACTGCAGGAACATAAGCAGGGGCAGGAAACCTGAGCTGACATCGTGAACCTCCAGAGGCTCGGCATAGACAAGTGTGAGAATTAACACGTCCAAAGGGACTCAGTCATGTAGGTCTCCACAATAGTGTGACACGTACCTCCAGGAGCCCAATCAGGCTTCCAGAGCAGGCACAGTGGAAAAGCACCCACTCTGACACATACCCAGGCACTCTGTTCTTCCCAACAAGGCCTGCCCTCAGGGGAAACCAGTCAACCAGAGCCTAACTGACCTAGGGAAAGGAAATAACCAACACTAGCCCACTCCAACAATCCTCTTCCACTTAAGGGGGGCAGGGGGAAGAAAAAACTGAGAAACACTTGTGAAGTTCCAAGTCCAGAGGCAAAGGCTCACTGGAAGCATGAGCCCTGATCACAGGACTACAGAATGCATCCCTCCCTCCCAACACCTCACCACCACAGTACTAAAGGTTATTTACAGCAGTTCCTTCCCAGGACATCATGTCTGGCTATCAAGAAAAAAAAAAATCACAAGGCAAAAGGCTAAAGAACACATTTGCAAACAGAGCACACAACAGAACCAGACATGGCCGACATGTTGGAATTATCAGGCCAGGAATTCAGAACAACTCTGACTAATATGCCAGAGGCTCTGATGGATAAAGCAGACAACATGCAAGAACAGATGGGCAAATGTAAACAGAGAGATGGAAATCCTAAGAAAGCACCAGAAAAAAACAGTAGAGACAAAAACACTGTAACAGAAATGAAGAATGCCTTTGATGGGCTTCTTAGTGGACTGGACATGGCTGAGAAAGCATCTCTGAGCTGGAGGATATATCAACAGAAACCTGCAAAACTGCAACACAAAGGGAACAAAGACCAAAAACCAGAGCAGAACACCCAAGGACTGTGGGACGACACGGAAGTATGACCTCTGTGAGGTGGGAACAGCAGAGGAGAAGCAAGAGAGAAAGCAGAAGACGTACCTGAAGCAATAATGACTGAGAATCCCCTAAACTACCGTCAGACACCAAACCACCGCCCCAGGAGGCTCAGAAAACAGCAAGCAGCGTAAGTGCAAAAATCAACTACACCTGCGCACATCATTTCCAAACTGCAGAAAATCAGAGATAAAGAAAAAAATCCTGAACGAAGCCAAAGGAAAAAAACACCTACCTACACAGGACCACAGACAAGAATTACACCAGCTTCTCCTCAGAGAGGAGAGCGAAATATTTAAAGTGTCAAAAGGGAAAAAAAAAAAAAAACTTAGACGCCTGCATCCAGTGAAATTATCCTTTAAAAAATAAAGGAGAAGGGTGCCTGGTGGCTCAGTCAGTTGAGCATCTTGTCTTCAGCTCAGGTCATGATCCCGGAGTCCTGGGATCAAGCCCCACATCAGGCTCCCTGGTCAGTGGGAAGCCTGCTTCTCCCTCTGCCTGCAGCTCCCCCTGCTTGTTCTCTTTCTTTCTCTCACTGACAAATAAATAAAATCTTTAAAAAAAAAATGAAGGAGAAATGAAGACTTTCTTAGACAAAAATTGGAATTTGCTGCCGATAGACCTGCCTTGCAAGAAATGTTAAAAGCTCTTTAGAGAAAAGGAACATAAGTCAGGACTCAAGTCTAATCAAAAAAAGGAAGAGGTCTGAAGAAGGAATAAGTGAAGGAAAAAGTAAAAACTTGCTTTTCTTATTCTTACTTGATCAGCAGTTCATTCAAAATAACAGGCACGAAGTCAGTCAATGATCACGACTTGCAGGTAAGGAAGTGCGTGGCAGCAGGACACTGGAGGCACGGGGGTAGGAATCAGGACCACCACGTGACCAGAAGGCACTCCTACCACCTGGGAGCTGACACACTGTTATCTGAAAGCAGTGGATTAGTTGTAAACAGACCGCAGGCTGTAGGGCAGCAACGAAAACCAGTGAAAAAGCAGTTTAGATGATACACTACCAAAGGAGAGAAAACGGAACCCTATGAAATGCTCAATTAAAACCATGCAAGGCAGAGAAAGAGGGGAAGACAAAAACAGGACAAAGACCAAGGGCAACAAACAGAGAAGAGTCACGGGTGTGGTCGACATTAGTCCAACAGTATCAGTCATCACTGTGACCGTCCGTCAATGGTCCAAACGCACCTATGGAGAGACTGACCGTCAGAGTGGATCAAAGACACAGTTCAACTGTATGCAGTCTTCGAGAAACCCACTTTAAATATAAAGATAAGTATAGATTAAAAGTGGGGCACCTGGGTGACTATGTCAGTTAAGCATTCGACTCTTGGTTTCGACTCAGGTCATGATCTCAGGGCTATGAGACCAAGCCCCACACTGGGCTCTGTGCTGGGCATGAAGCCTGCTTAAGATTCTCTCCCTCCCTCTGCCTCTTCCCCTTCTCCCCTGCTAAAAAAATATAGATTAGAAGTAAGTGGATGGAGGAAAATATACCATTTTAACACCAACTGAAAGAAAGTAGGAGCAGCTATGTTAATTTCAGACACAGCAACTTTAGAACAAAGGAAGTTACCAGGGATAAAGAACGGTATCACATGATAAGAGGGTCCATCCTTCAAGAAGATGTAACAATCCTTAACATACATGCACCTAACAACAGAGCGTTAAACTATGTGAGGCAAAAGAATTGCAAACAGAAATAGATATACCCACTATTATAATTAGAGACTTTAACACCCCTCAGACCACAGTGAAACTCAACTAGAAATCAGTAACAGAAAGATAACTGGAAAATCCCTGAGTACGTGGAAATTAAACAACATACTTCTAAATAACACATGGATCAAAGAAGAAGTCTCAAGAGAAATTTAAAAATATTTTGAACTGGGGCGCCTCGGTGGCTCAGTCATCAAGCGTCTGCCTTCAGCTCAGGTCGTGATCCCAGGGTCTGGGGTTAAGCCCCACCCCGGGCTCCCTGCTCCGCGGGAAGCCTGCTCCTCCTTCTCCTTCTCCTGCTTGTGTTCCCTCTCTCACTGTCCTCTCTCTGTCAAATAAATAAATAAAATCTTAAAAAAAAATATTTTGAACTAAATGAAAATGAAAATACAATTTACCAAATTTGTGAGATGCAGCAAAAGCAGTGCTCAGAGGGAAATTTATAGTACTGGATACATGTTAGAAAAGAAGAAGGATCTAAAAATCAATCATTTAGGTTTCCACCTCAGGAAACCACAAAAAATAAAAACAAATTAAGTCCATAATAAGCAGAAGAAACAAATAATTAAAGCAGAAATCAATGAAATTGAATACAGAAACCAGTAGGAAAAAAAAAAATCAAGAAAACCAAAAGCTGTTTCTTTGACAGAGGATACATATTACTAACATCAGAAACGGAAAAAAGGGGGCGCCTGGGTGGCTCAGTTGGTTAAGCGACGGCCTTCGGCTCAGGTCATGATCCTGGAGTCCCTGGATGGAGTCCCGCATCGGGCTCCCTGCTCAGCAGGGAGTCTGCTTCTCCCTCTGACTCTCCTCCCTTTCATGCTCTCTGTCTCTCATTCTCTCTCTCTCAAATAAATAAATAAAATCTTTAAAAAAAACAAAAAAAAAAGAAACGGAAAAAAGGGACATCACTACAAATCCCACGGAAATTGAAAGGATAATAACCAATACTAGGAATAACTCAATGTCCACAAATTGGATAACCTGGGTGAAATGGACCTGTTCCTTGAAAGACACAGTCTGTCAAAACTCACACAAGAAGAAACAGATTATCTGTATAGGCCTTTATCTATTAAAGAAATTGAGTCAATAATTAATAAGCTTCCAAAACAGAAAACACCAGGCCCAGATGGGTTCACTGGTGAATTCTACCAAATATTTAAGGAAGAAATTATACTAATTCTCTACAATCTCTTTAAGAGGACAGAAGCAGAGAATATTTCCTAACTCATTCTATGAGAACAGCATTACCCAAATACCAAAACCAGATAAAGACAAGAAACCTATAGACAAATACCTCTCATCAACACAGATGCAAAAATCCTCAACAAAATATTAGCAAATTGAATCCAAAAATGCGTAAACAGAATTATACACCGTGACCAAGTGGCCTTTATCCTAGGTATGCAAGGCTGGTTCAGTATTTGAAAACCAATTAATGTAATCCATCACATCAATAGACTAAAAAAGAAAAAATCACAAAATCATATCAATAGATGCAGAAAAAGCATTTGACAAAATCCAACATCCATTCATGATAAAAACTCTCAGTAAACTAGGAATAGTTTACTGGACACACTTGACAAACTGGTTTCAGCTCAGGTCATGATCTCAGGGTTGTGAGCCCGAGCCCTGCGTTGGCCTCCTTGCCGGGCACGGATCTGCACGGAGAGGACAGGACAAAAGACAGATTGGGGCACCTGGTGGCTCAGCTGGCTAAGCCTCCAACTCTTAGTTTTGGCTCAGGTCATGATCTCAGGGTCATGAGACTGAGTCCTGCGTGGAGCTCTGAGCTCAGCGGAGAGTCTGCTTCTTTCCCTCTCCCTCTCCCTCTCCCTCTGCCCTTCCCCCTGCTCACACACACACACATGCATGCACTCTCTCAAATAAATCTTTTTTTAAAAAAGGTATACAGATTGGGAAGAAAGAAAGAAAACTGTCTTTGTCCACAGATGACATAATCATCTATGTAGAAAATCTAAAAGAATCAACCAAAAAAACCTCCTAGAACTAATAAGATTATAGCAAGTTTTCAGGATGCCAGTAACCATACAAAAGTCAATTGCTTTCCTATATACCAACAATGTACGAGTAGAATTTGAGATTAAAAATGCAATACCATTCACATTAGCAAGCCCTAAAAATTCAATACTCAGGTATATATCTAACAAGATATGTAAAAGATCTGTATGAATAAAACTACAAAACTCTGATGAACCAAAGAACTAAATAAATGGAAGACAGAAAGACAGACAAGAAAGGAGAAAAAAGAAAGGAAGGGAAGGGAAGGGAAGGGAAGGGAAGGGAAGGGGAGGGGAGGGGAGGGGAGGGGAGGGAAGGGAAGGGAGAAAGATAGACAGACTGGGGCCCCTGGGTGGCACAGCTGGTTCAGCGTTCAACTCTTGGGCTCAGCTCAGGTCATGATCTCAGGGTCTTGAGAGCCAGTCCTGCATCAGGCTCTGAGCTCAGTGAGGAGTCTGCTGGAGTTTCTCTCTCCCTCTCCCTCTGCCCCTCCTCACTCTCTCTCTCTCAAATAAATAAATCTTTAAAAAAAAGAAAGATAGGTAGATTGATTCCACTTTCATGGATAGGAAGACTCAACATTGTCAAGGTGTCAGCTCTTCCCAACTTGATCTGTAGATGCAATGCAATCCCAATCAAAATCCCAGCAAGTTATTTTGTGGATATTAGCAAACTGATTCTAAGGTTATACGGAGAGGCAAAAGGCCCAAAATAGCCAACACAGCACTGAAGAAGAACAAAGGTATAGGACCAACACTACCTGACTTCAAGACTCACCATGAAGCTACAGTGATCAAAACAGTGGGGTACTGGTGACAGAAAAGACAAATAGATCAATGGAACAGAAGAGAGCTCAGTAATAGACTCACACAAATATAGCT
This sequence comes from Eumetopias jubatus, assembly GCF_037043125.1. Lineage (NCBI taxonomy): Eukaryota > Metazoa > Chordata > Mammalia > Carnivora > Otariidae > Eumetopias > Eumetopias jubatus. Next base: position 3,002,374 of record NW_028274807.1, on the reverse strand, counting down.
AACGGATCCTTGACAAAGAAACAAAGGCAACACAAGGAGTGAAGAGAGTCTCTTCAACAAGTGGCACTTGTTGTTGAAGTGGACAACTGGATGTCCACACACACAAAAATGAATCTGGATACAAATCTTACATGCTTCACAAAAATTACCTCAAAGTGAATCACAGACCCAAATCTAAAATGCAAAACTATAAAGCTCCCAGGGAATAACATAAGAGAACATCTATGACCCATACAGTGATGCCTGCTGTAGACACAACACCAAGAGCTGTGAAAAAAATAATTGATAAGCTGGACTTCATTAAAATTAAAAACTTCTCTGAAAGACCATGTCAGGAAACTAAGAAGACAAGCTACAGACTGAGAGAAAGTATTTGCAAAAGACATATCTGATAAAGGAATATTGTCCAAAATATACAAAGAACTCTTAAAACTCAAAGCCATGAGAAGACACGGAGGGACCGTGAGTGCGGATCACTGAGTGACAGAGCCAGTCTGAGAAGGCAGCGTCCTGTGTGATTCCAGCAACAGGACTCTCTGGCAAAGGCACAACCGCGGAGATGGTAAAGGGTCCATGGTTGCAGGGGCGGGGGGAGGAAAGAGGAACAGGTAGAACACAACAGATTTCTAGGGCAGTGAAAACACTCTGTATGTTATCGCACTGATGAATGTATGTCATAACACATTGGCCCAAACCAACCGAATGTACAGCACTAAGATTAAATTCAGGTATACTATGGTCTTTGGATAATTATGATATGTCAGTATAGGTTCACTGTTGGCAAAAAAAAAAAAAAAGCCATTCTGGTGAGTGATGTTGACAGTGGAAAAGACTATGCATGTGTGGAGGCAGAGGGTATATGGAAAATCTCTGTATCTTCCTCCAAATTTTGCTGTGAAACCAAAACTGCTCTAAAAAATTTAAGTCTTTTTTTTAAAAATCCCCATCTCTGGGTCTGAGGCACCCAAACTGCTGAAAATGAGTAGCCTTTGATCACAGAGGTGAAAAGAAAAGCAAAATCCCCAGGAAAGAGGCAAGTTACAGTCCAGAGAGAGAGGCCAAAAAGAGAAGTTTACTTGCAGTACAAGAAAGGTCCTGGTTCCAGAGGACTCCAGGTCAGGAGTGAGCAGTGACAAAAAACATGACCAAGCAGCATGCAAATCAGAAGGCGGCCAGAGATTATGAAGTGAGAAGAGCCGCTTAGGGACGGTGCACGCAGAGATCCCAAGTGGGGTTTGAGGTGAACAGTCCATACATGGGCTTTGCTCCCTTGGCAGATGGAAAACTGCGAAGAAAGCAAGCAAATGTCTCTGAATGCAAGTCTGCCCATCTCCCATTGCAGGACAAGGGCTGCCTAAGATGCAAAGGCACAAAGCTCCATGTGCTGGAACCACAGAGACTAGAAGAGTTGCAGCCCCACACAAAGCCTTGCCTCGGAAGTGGAGCAGGGGGCTGACTGGCCCCATAAACACTGACTTTGTACAGACCACAGATGCAAACAATGGTGTAGTATCCAGAACACATAAAAAACAACAGAAAGTCGTAAAAAATACAACCCAACAGAAAACAGGCAACAGACATGAACAGGTAATTCACAGGAAAAAAACCTGTTCTGAACCTGTGCAGAGTTTCAACCTCACTGGTAATACCCATCTCGAGATAGGCAGACAGATGTAGAGAACACAAGCATTCTTTATTAAGACAGTAACTAAGAATGAAGCATTGAGGAAGGTGTGGGAGACCCAGAACACTGTTACCGTGTGGGTGAAGTGCAGGCTTTGGTGACCTGTTTGGCAGCATCTTATCAACGTGAAAGTGTGCTTTCCTTCCTTCTCAAATACTGCACTTCAGGGACAGCTCCTAGAGAAGTGCTCACACAGGTGAGCAAGGAGGTATTTGCCACAGATGCTCACTACACCACTCCACGTGAGGAGTAAAACCCGAAAATAACCTAGTGCCCATCAGGGATAAAATGACCCAAATGTCACACCTTCTCTCATGCAAGATATGTAAAAGGAATTAACTAGATCCACAGAGCCACGTGTAAAAACATACACAAAACCACGAGTTAGACATCATGTTGTATTACATATTGCTCATGGACATGTATTTGTTAGCACAAAATATCAGAACAGACCCGAGAATCTGCTTCCAGATAAGGTAGGAGTCACAGCCCACCCTCCTGCTTCCACTGAACACGGCTATGAATTCTGAACAGAAGATAAGGAGCAGCTCCACGAAACCCCAGAAAAGTAAACAGGAGCAAGCAGGCAGACTGGGAAGAAGTCCAGAATTGCAAGAACCAGCAACCCAGCAGCAAGTTTACCACTCAGCCCCCAAGCCCAGGCGCAGCACTGACTTGCACAGAGCGCCACTCAGGCTGGAGTATCAGGAAGGGGCCCTGCAGGGCGTGGGGCCCCCACATCACCGCGGCTGTGTGGGAAGGAAATCTTCCCCAGCCCTGGAAGCTGCGGAAGTCAGACACAGCAGGGCACGTGGAACCCCAGCTCTCCAGGCCAAGGACGGTAACTAACAAGTACCCAGCACACGGCGGAGAGTAAAGAGATCGGGCAGGTAACCTCACAAGGCTCTTCAGAACCCCTGGCCTCACACCAGGCTGTGCACATGTGAGTCCAATCACGAACAGCACACCGCAGCCTGAGGGTAAGTCGCCAGCAATGACCCAGGTGTCAGGCTGGCACGGGTGGCACCAGAGGCCAGTTCTGAAGCTGGAAGGGACCCTGAAAGCACGATACCCAGAAGGCTGGTCAGAGCTTGTGACCTGGACCCAACCAGGCGGACTGCCTGCTCAAACAAAAACATCAACATTCTCCACAGTTTCAACAAGACCCAGGGTCTCACAATATTCAAATGTCCACAATACAACCCCAAATTACTCAGCACATGAAGAAATGGGAAAAATCCCAACTCGTATGGGAAAAAACAACCAAGAGACACCAGACCAAAATGACAAGAGACTTTAAAGAAGCTATTAGAAACAATGTTCCAAGGAGGAAAAGCACCCACCCAGAATGAACAGTGTGGTAGGCAGAATCCTAAAACGGCCCAACATCTCCTGCCCTAGTCCCCGGCCTGAACACAATGTAACACCCTGGCAGTGGTCAGTTCTATGGCAGAGAGTCACTGCAAACGTAACTGACGTGACTCCTCAGGTGACTCTGAGTTCATCAAAAGGAAGTTTATCCCGTGATGCCTAACTAAACCCATAAGCCCATCAAAAGCACAGCATTCTTTCTAGCTGGTAGCAGAAGAGGAAGTCCGAGAGCTCCCAAGTGTAAGAAGGATTCAGTGAGCTGCCGGAGCTCGAAGATGGGTGGCTCATATGATCAGAAATTCGGTCAGCACCAGAAGCTAAAAAAGCCCCCACGTGACAGCCAGCGAGGAACAGGGGCCTAAGTCCTACAAGTGCAAGGAACTGCATTTGCCAGCAACCTGAACATTCCTAGAAGCACTCTTGCCCAGAGCCTCTGGAAAAGAGTCCACCCTGGACAACACCTTGATTTTGGCCAGAGACCTAGTCAGAGACCTGGGCGAGCCATCTCAGACTTCCAACCTACAGAACCATGAAGGTCGTGTTGTTTTAACCACCAGACTTGTTACCCAGTAGGAACCCAATACAGATTTGGGTACCTGGCAGTGGGACACTGCTGTAACAAATATGTAAAGTTCATTTTGAGGTAATTAATATAAACTGAAGTGTCACATAATAGCATCTGGGACTCACTGATTGCTCTAAGGTAAGAACATTGTTTTCGTTTCTTAAGATTTTTCTAAAACAGTACTGAATAAATGCTGCATTCCTTAATTCTCCGGGCAATGTGTTTCTTCTGTTTTTTTAGAACTATTGCCAAATTAACTGTGTTTACTTGAAAAAGAAGCCCAATCAGCAAATTCTAACTATTAAGTAAATAAACATGAGCTTTTTAATATCATCCACCGTACACTTTGAGTTTGGTACACTGTCCTGGCTTCAGGTCTCCCAGAAGCTGCAGTATGGTGTCCAACAGCACCCGACTTGAGTTAACCAAGAATTCGCGACCACATGCTATGGCAGCAACATCTGCAACAGAAAGATAAAACAAAGCATCAAAATCACTGTTATTTCAGAGTCTGGAAAAGCCTGCCTGAGACAGAGTATTTTTTGCTATTTTTTTCCTGAAGAGACCTAATGAAAACACAGACTAGCCCACGAGGTACTATCAAACAGCGTCATCCACAGAGCTGACAGCCCAGAAAGAGTAACTGACAATCACAGCAGTTATTAAGATGCTGAGTAATGTCCTCTGTGATTAGCAGATGCCTCGGTAGTGGAACAGAGCATGGAATCTAAGTATGTCTGCAACCTGACCACAGCATGCTCCAGAATACTGGATTAAACAGCTCTGGGCAGTCAGGGTTCAAACTGAGGTGGTTGCGTATTACTTTATCTGGGACCAAAGACACTAAAATCCACTTTCAATCCTGGGAGTGAAATCCTAATGACTTTGAACCACAACAGCAAACTGAAATCATGAGATCAAAAAAGAATATGAACACAATCCTGAAAAAGCTCTTTTTCTAAGTTTTACATCCTGGTGTGGGTCGGCAAGTATCATGTTTCTTCATGCCTGAGGCCCTGCAAAACCAGCATGGAGATCAAACCAGGTGACTGCCCGGGCTCCGTCTGGAATCCCAAGGCTGCGGCTTGTACTGGTTCTATCAGTACCACCGAACACTCATCAGGCTGCATCGGTGCTCCCAGGGTACTTATGTATGTGTTGGTGGGACCCTTCTTTAGCTCGGTGTAAGTACAGGGACTAAAGTTCCTAACTCAAAGGAACAGGCCAAACTGGAAGAGAAGCAGGGCAGCAGCCATGGCCTCCCCGACTCCGAGGGGTGTGCTTCCAGTAATTCACAGGTAGACGCATCTCACGTGTGATCCTCATAGATAGCTTTACTAGTTTAAGGAACTTTTCTTCTATTTTCAGTTTGCTGTTAATTATCAAGAATGGAGGATGAATTTTACCACTTATTTGTTCTCCCTTTGATTAACTCCAATCTGACGGCAGAATATAAAATTTTATCTATGCTACCAGATCAACTTTATGGAATCAGTCCTGGACATTCCTGTTTATTTTTGTCTATCTGGACTGAGAAGAATCAAGAGAGGGATATTAAAGTCTCCTAAACCTAACAGATTTTTTCCCACTTCTGCTTGCCTGTCCAGCAAGTTTTGCCTCATAAATTGGTGCAGTGTTATCTGGTACATAATTTCACTTTCCCTTCACTGACATGAACTTGCCTTCTTTGTTAATGAATCTGAACCTGACAATTATATTTTCTAGTACATGACATACTCTAATTTTAGTAAAGAAAACATATGTGGGGAAACTGAACCTTCAAGCATTTGGCATCATAAACTCATAGAAAGTCATTTTAAGGTTGTTTTTCAGAGGAAAGCCTTCTTTGAGCAACTACAGCCAACCACCTCCTAGAAACCCCACAGAAAAACCTACATCTAGCTACATCCTTCAGTAGCCAGTTTCCAGAGATGACTGGCCCGCAAACCATGCCTCCAGCATGCAAACCCTGAATTGTCCCTGCTCTGTGACTCGTGTAACTAGCAGAATGCAGCAGAACTAACACTGTGTGACTTTCAAGGCTTCTACCTTGGTCTCTTGCCACTTTTTCTAAGAAGCCCAGAGTCACTAAGAAAGAACTCTAACTATGCTGAGGCTGCCACGATGCAAAGACCACAGAAAGAGGGCACAGTGAGAAGCCCTGAGACTACATGAGGAGAGCTGCCCCCCACGAGCCTCCCACTGTTCCAACCCTCCATGCTTTGAGCGGCCCCACCCGAGGCCCCAATAGACTGCAGAGTGGCAGCAAATCACCCCTGCAAAGCCCTGAGCAAACTACAGGCTCATAAGCAAAGTAAATGTGCTTGTTTAAAGACCTGAAGTTTCAAGTGGTTTGTTATAAGCACTAGAGAACAAGACATCACTAAGGTATCACTGAAGAAAGCGTTACAGAGCAAAACACACATTGCATCTTAGCAGGCAACAACACCCAACAAAACACAACAAATCCCATACCATTTGTCCAGTATCGGAATAGCAAATGTCAGTCCTGTACTTCACTGAGTATCAATAACTAAAGGGCAAACCTACCAAGTAAAATAAATATGAATTAATTCCTATACATGGCCCCAGTATTCATCAATCTGTCTGGGATGCTTATGAGGCAACTCCAAGACTACAAAGGATTGCTAATGTAATTTTCTATTAAAATGTACTTATATTTTCTAGGTTTATTTTTAAAATTATTTACAATTATTTCTATAAGTTACCATAGTAATTACATAATTTAAGAAATTAATCTGGTATCAGTTATGTATGCTAATAAAAATACAAAGAGTTGAGGGATACCTGGCTGGCTCAGTCAGAGGAGGGTGCGATTCTTGATCTCAGGGTCATGAGTTCAAGCCCCAGGCTGGGTGTAGAGATTACTTAAAAAAATCTTGGGGTGCCTGCGTGGCTCAGTCAGTTAAGTGTCTGCCTTTTACTCAGGTCATGATCCTGGAGTCCTGGGATCGAGCTCTGCATTGGGCTCCCTGCTCAGCGGGGAGCCTGCTTCTCCCTCTCCCTCTGCCCCTCCACCCTGCTTGTGTTCTCTCTCTCTCATGCTCTTTGTCTCTCTCTCTCAAATAAATAAATCTTTTTTAAAAAATCTTAAATACATATATACAAAGAGTTGAGATGTGTTATGTCTGATATTTTTGCTTTAGGTTGTAATAATTTTGTCTTATTTTCACCAATAGAAATAATAACAGAGTACTGGCATAATGACAGACATATAGATCAATGGTAGAATTGAGAATCCAGAAATAAGCCCTCATTTTATTTTCCTCAACTGATTTTCAAGAAGCGTGTCAAAATAATTGAATGGAGAAAGAACAAATGAATAATCTTTTTAAATAAATGGTGCTGGAACAACTGGATATTCGCATGCAAACAAATAAAGTCGAACCTCTGACAACAAACATAAAAATTAACTCAAAATGGACCAAAGACTTAAATGTCCAGCTAAAACTATAAAAGTATTAGAAGAAAACATAGGGATAAATCTTCATGATCTTGGATTAGACAATGGTTTCTCAGATGTGACACCAAAAACACAAGCAACTAAAGATAAAAAAAAACTGGATATCATCAAAATTTAAAACTTCTGTACTTCAAAGGATGCTATCAAGAAAGTAGTAAGGCAACTGACAGAATGAGAGAAAAATTTTATAAATCACATATCTGATAAGGGACTGGTATCTGGATTATACAAAAAAACTTTTACAAATTTCAAAATGGGCAAAAGTGTTGAATAAACATTTCCCCAAGGAAGACATACAGATGGCCGATAAGTACATGAAAAGATGCTCAACATTATCAGCCAGCAGGGAAATGCACATCAAAACCACAGTTAGATCCCACTTCACGCCCACTAGGATGGCCACAATCAGAAAGTTAATGAAAAAATACTGATGAGTGTCTGGAGCAACTGAAGCCCTCAGGCATTGCTGGTAGAATTGGAAAATGGCCTGACAGCCCCTCAGATGGTTTAAACCATATGATCATGTGACCCAGCAATTCCACCCCTAGAAATGAAAACACATGTCCTCACCAAAACTTGTACACAAATGTTCACAGCATCATTATTAATAATAACAAAAAAGTAGAAACAACCCAACATCCATCAACTGATAAATGAATAAATGTGGTATGGCCGTACACTGAGTATCCCCCTGCCATACAAAGGAATGACGTGGACAGACCTCGAAAACACGACACTAAGTGAAAGAAGCCTGGCACAAAGGACCACATATGCTATGATTCTACCATACGAAATGTCAAGAATAGGCAAATCCAGAGATAGAAAGCAGATCAGTGGTTGCTTAGAGCTTGGGGAATGGCAGTATTGGGGAGTGATGGCTAAGGTTAGGGGGGTTTCTTCCTTTCTTCTCAGGGTGATAAAAATGATTCAAAATGAACTGTGGAAGTGGAGGCACAACCACATGAAGCCATCAAAGTGTATACTTTAAATTGGCGATCTGTAGAGTATATTATTATATCTCAGAAGACCTGTTTAAAAATAAATTAAAAATAGGGGTCCCGGGGTGGCTCAGTCGTTAACTGTCTGCCTTTGGCTCAGGTCATGATCCCAGAGTCCTGGGATCAAGCCCCGCATCGGGCTCCCGGCTCAGTGGGAAGCCTGCCTCTCCCTCTCCCGCTCCCCCCTGCTTGTGTTCCCTCTCTCGCTGTGTCTCTGTCAAATAAATAACATCTTTTTAAAAAAAATTAATTAATTAAAAATAACAACAGTAACAACAGAGATACAATTATCATGTTTGATACATTACTTAGTCGCTGCTGTTCATCTTGGACCTGTTCTCTATAAACCTCTTATCTGCAATACTAACACTATACCATATTTTAAGAAACATAAGCAAGTTTCCTCTAATATTAATATTGGGACCTTTGTTTTATTGTTTGTTTTTTGTTTCTTTGCATTTGCTGTAGTAGTTTCTTATCAAGTCAATTATTCAGCTGTCAGGGGTGAGGGAGAGAGCCAAGGGCCACGGGCAGTCTCAATGTGAAAACTCTGCCTCTGTACGCTTTTTATGGAAACCCCCCTTAGAGCTAAGAGGATGCCCAGTCCCACTGGGAAGTGGCCCCCAGAACTCAGTTTTGCTCGTAGTTTGGGTGATCTGATTTTTGTGGGACTAGAGAAGGATGACTTGTAGAAATCCCAGAGAATTCTCCCATACACAAATTATGGCTGATCGGAATATTAATTTGTCCAAACTACGTATGATTCAAGAAATAACCAAGAATGAACTGTGTCCCAAAATCTCTATGGGGAAAAGATTCTATGGACAGAACCAGGCCAAAAGCCAAAAGAGTTCTGCTAAATCTTTACCTAATTTCTCGATGCCCTCTTGAGCTGAAGCCTCAGAAGGCCACAGGCCAACTGTGACCAGCTTCATAGAAAAAGGACTACTCATTCCTTGTACCAGTCCCTGCAATCACCTAGTGTCACCTGTTTTTTTAAAAAGCCTCATGGTCAAGGATACGGATTCATCCAAGATCTGTGAACGAGTAACAAGATAATTACACCCCATTTTGCTGTACTGCCTAGCAATATGCCACCCACCCTATCTCTTCTGAAGCCGAATTCTTTTTTGTTTTTTAAGATTTTATTTATTTATTTGTCGGAGAGAGAGCAAGTGAGCACAAGCGGGGGGGCAGCAGGCAGAGGGAGAAGGAGGCTTCCCGCTGAGCTGGGAGCCCAATGTGGGACTCGATCCCAGGACCCTGAGATCATGACGTGAGCTGAAGCCAGACATTTAACCAACTGAGCCACCCAGCCGTTCTTTTTTTTTTTTTTTTTTAAGATGAAGCCAAATTCTTTACAGGAACAGACTAATGCTCAGGTTTCTTTAGTGTCCCATTCTATAAAGTTGGCCAATTCACTTGCCTTCACCTAGAAAAACCAACAATTCACCTAGAAAGTTATATCCCCAGGAATTCAGTGAAGTTCCACACTTCTTCTCTCAGATCTTAATCCCAGATCTTAAGGATACTTGGATGGAATCTTTGTTGGGGATCCCTCTGATACAACATGTACATTAACTGCCTCTTATGTTCCATTAATCTGGAAAACTCTTAAGGTTGACTATAATTATTTCCTCACTGAGCAAGGTGAAGAGACATGAGCATCTAAGAAAACACTCCAATTCCACAAAACAGCATTTCATTATCTAGGCCAAACTCTGTCAACTGAAGGAAAGCTATTATCTAAGGAAAGATTACAAAATATCCAAAATTATCCAAGACCAACTACTAAAAGACAATTAAGAAAATTTCTATGACTAACCAGATACTGTAAATAATACATACCAAAATCTCCTGAATTAGCAAGACCTCTGTGTGACTGGACTAAATCAAATATGTCAGAACCATGCCCATGGAACACAGAAACAAAAAATGCCTTCAATGATCCTAAAATTTCTTTCAACAATTACCTCTCATATCCCAGAGTATCATAAATCTGTCTATGTACATGAAAGGTTAAGGTAATGATCTAGGGCAGTGGTTCTCAAAGTGGCAGAGAAAGCTGATTTTGCCCCCAGGAGGTACTCGGCAATATCTGGAGACACGTTTGACTGTCACACTTCGGGGGCTACTACAGGCCTCTCTAATGTGTAGAGTCTAGGCATGCTGCTAACCTCCTACAACACAAAGGAAGGCCCCCACAACAGAAAATTCTAGTGCTGAGATTGAAAAGTGATGCTCTAGGAATGTTACCTCAACAACAAGGCATACATCAAAGACCCACCTCCTCTCAGAGCCTGTCCCTTGACCCAGGAGGCAAGGCTTACTGCCTACTTATTTCAGAGCAACTGCCACTCAGCCAAATTCAACAGTCTTCAGGCCTGAACTAGGATCACCTTTTAGCCTTATGGCATCACAGTATCATCCCAAACACTAACTGGAAATACCAGCACTTTTCTTCCAGTCAGTTAACTAATCATGAAACAGTGCTCCTTCCTCCTTTTCATAAGACAGTATGTCAACGGCACACCCTCAACCCAGCCCCTTATTACACTTGTCTGATGACAGAGAGCCTCCTAGTTATCTCTGTGGTGCAAGAAGTGTCCATGCCAGAAGAGAATTTAGGAAGGACATTCCTGCCCAGAGCCTGCCTCAGTGCTGCCTGTTGCTGGGTCTTACCTCACTAGGGAAAAGGGGCAATTCCGGGCTGCTTATGAAGTCACCTGGGTCATGGTTTCAGAGTGTCTTTCTTCTTCTACTGCTTCCAGGTACACGGCTCCATATCTGTTGCCTGAGTCTTAAATGCTTCTGTTTGGCTACTGTCCTGACAGTAAATTCAATAAATGATTCAGACACAGAACCAGGATAAAATGACGGTGATCGGTGCTCAAACTGGAGATCAGCTCTCTACAAGCCAGCCTCGCCTTTAAGGGCATCCAACAGTGGTGAGGATCTAGGCAGTCCCTGATGATCTCTCCTAGAGCTCAACCACCTCCAACAACACCAAAGATACACACACACACACACACACACACACACACACACACACACACACACAGAAAAAGATGGACTGTCCTGAAGACACAGGAAAAAGTAGCCATCAGAGTGTAAAATGCCACAGCTGCTGGGGAAAATGGTCTGGCAGTTTCTTAGAAAGTGAAGCACGGAACTATCCTATGACCCAGCAATTCCACTCCTAGGTGTATGCCCAAGAGGACCAAAAACATGCGTTCACACAGAAACTTCTACATGAATGTTCACAGCAGCATGACCTGTAATAGCCAAAGAGTGGAAACCACCCAAGTGCTATCCACGGACTCTTCCCTGCAGACTCAGACTAGCAGACACAAGACCACAAACAGGTCAAGGGACAGAACTGGCACCTTCTCCTTCCACAGGCACAACCACTCAAGCCTAGGGTTAGCACAGACCTCAGTCACCACGTGGGGTCTGAGACACTCCTCAGAAGATGAAACCGAGGGTCACGGACACAAGAACACAGGGCTGGTCAGAGGCAGAAGCCGAACTGGCCCCTGGGCCTCAACTCGCAGCCCATCTCTTTCCCACATTGCCTGCCTGCAGTAGTGCGAGTATGTGGGAAGACAGGGAGAAGTGATGGTCGCGGACACAAGGGTGCTCTGCTATCAAGTCTCGGGAGCTCTTATGTCCATGACACAGGTGAGTTGAGTTTACTGTATGTAAATTTTAACTTTTTGTAAGTTTTTCTCTCAATTCCAGGTAGCTAACATACAGTGTAATATTAGTTTCAGGTGTGCAATGTAGTGACTGGACTTCCGTACATCACCCGGTGCTCATCAGGACAAGTGCACTCCTGACTCCCCACCCCCTATTTCCTCTATCCCCCGGCCCACCTCCCCCTCCAGTGACCACCAGTGTAGTGTGTTGTCTAGAGTTAAGAGTCTGCTCCTTGGTTTCTCTCTCTCTCTCTCTTTTTCCCCTTTTCTTGTTTGTTTTGTTTCTTAAATTCCACATGAGTGAGATTATACAGTATTTTCTTTCTCTGACTGACTTATTTAACTTTGCATTGATATTCTCTAGCTCCATCTATGTCATTGCAAATGGCAAGATTTCATTCTTTTTTATGGCCAAGTAATATTCCATTGTGACTATATACCACATCTTCTTTATCCATTCATCAGTCGATGGACACTTGGGCTGTTTCCATAATTTAGCTATTGTAGATAATGCTGCCACAAATACAGGAGTGCACATATCTTTTCAAGTTAGTGATTTCATATCCTTTGGGTAGATACCCAATAGTGCAATTGCTGGATCGTAGAAGAGTTCTATTTTTAACTTTTGGAGGTATCTCCACGCTGTTCTCCAGAGCGGCTGCACCGGTTTGCGTTCCCACCAGCAGGGCACGAGGGTTCCCCTTTCTCCGCATCCTCGCCAACACCTGTTGTTTCCTGTGTTGTTAATTTTAGCCCTTCTGACAGGTGTGGGGTGATAGCTCATTGTGGTTTTGATTTGTTTTTCCCTGATGCTGAGTGATGTTGAGCATCTTTTCATGTGTCTGTTGGCCATCGGGATGTCTTCTTTGGAGGAATGTCTGCTGATGTCTTCTGCCCGTTTTCAACTGGATTATTTGTGTTTTGGGTGTTGAGCTGTATCTGTCCTTTACATATTCTGGATACTAGCCCTTTGTCAGATGTGTTACTTGCAAATATCTTTTCCCATTCCGTAGGCTGCCTTTCAGTTTGTCAGTATTTCCTTTACTGTGCAAAAGCTTTTTATTTTGATGAAATCCCAGTAGTTTATTTTTGCTTTTATTTCCCTTGCCTCAGGAAACCTATCTAGAAAGAAGTTGCTTTGGCCAAGGTCAAAGAGGTTACTGCTTGTGTTCTCCTCCAGGATTTTGATGGTTTCAGGTCTCACATTTAGGTCTTTCATCCATTCTAAATTTATTTTTGTGTATGGTGTAAGAAAGTGGTCCAGTTTCATCCTTTTGCATGTTGCTGTCCAGTTTTCCCAACACCATTTTGTTGAAGAAACAGGTTTTTTTTTTTCCACTGGATAGTCTTTCCTGCTCTGTCAAAGATTAAGTGACCATACAATTTTGGGTTCATTTCTGGGTTTTCTATTCTGTTCTACTGAGCTATGTGTCTATTTTGTGCCAATCCCATACTGTTTTGATGACTACAGCTTTGAAATATAACTTGAAGTCAGAATTGTGATGCTTTTTTTTTTTTCAAGGTTGCTTTGGCTATTTGGGGTCTTTTGTGGGTCCAGAAAATTTTAGGATTGTTTGTTCTAGCTCTGTGAAAAATGTTGTGATACTCTATAAAGAAAACCTGAAAGATTCCACTAAAAAACTGCTAGAACTGATAAGCAAATTCAGTTAAGTCACAGGATACAAAATCAATGTATAGAAATCTATTGCATTTCTCTACACCAATAATGAAGCAGCAGAAAGAGAAATTAAGGATCAATCCCATTTACAACTGCACCAAAAACAATAAGACACCTAGGAATAGGGGCACCTGGGTGGCTCAGATCATTAGGTGCATCTGCCTTTGGTTCAGGTCATGATCGCAGGGTCCTGAGATCGAGCCCCGAGTCAGGCTCCCAGCTCAGCAGGAAGTCAGCTTCTCTCTCTCCCTCTGCCTCTCCCCCTGCTTGTGCTCTGTCTCTCTCAATGAATAAATAAAATCTTAAAAGAAAAAAAAAAAGACACCTAGGAATAAACCCAACCAAAGAGGTAAAAGACCCGTATTCTGAAAACCATAAAACACTGATGAAAAAAATTGAAGATGACACAAAGACATGGAAAGGCATTCCATACTCATGGACTGGAAGAACAAATATTGTTAATATGTCTCTACTACCCAAAGCAATCTACACATTTAAGGTAATCCCTATCAAAATACCAACTATATGTAAATTTTTTAAAAAAAGAATCCTTGTTTGGGGCACCTGGGTGGCTGAGTCGGTTAAGCGTCTGCCTTTGGCTCAGGTCACGATCCCAGAGTCCTGGGATCGAGTCCCTGCTTAGCAGGGAGTCTGCTCCTCCCTCTGCCTCTGCTGTTCCCCCTGCTTGTGCGCTGTCAATTAAATAAAATCTTTTAAAAAAAAAGAATCCTTGTTTTAGAAGGCAGAGGATCTATGTGACAGCCAACCCAAAGTCTCTACTGTACTGCCTACTCCCCATTGGACAGAGTCTTGGTATTGGAGATAGGTGAGACCCCACAGTCTCTGTGAAGCAGCACTTTAATAAAGTACCACCATAGTAAGTAATCTTCCCAGTAAAATTCACAACACAGAAGTGAAAAATTTAAGTACACACTTTCCAACTCTTTGTGAGTTCCCACGTAAGCCACTCCAGGTAGCTATAAACAAGGCCAAACTGAGTTCGTATTATTGGACAACATGGCTGCTTTACCTGCTGGCCAACCACCTCACCCCCACGCACCATACAGCAATTCAAGCGGCTCAGATTCACAGCTTAGCAGAATGACAAATCACATTCTTCACAGGGCTTTGGGGTCCCGAGCAAACAGCAGAGAATTCAATCACCAAGTCTGCAAATGCCTTCTGTTTTAAAAAAGACCTTAAAACAATTTAAAAAGTGGAGCAATGCAAGCCCTCTCCACCTGAAGATGCCCTGTCAGAAGCATGCCATGCAATCCTGGAGAAGAGCCAGGCTAAACCAGGACTTGCCCAGACACCGTCAGAATCTCAATATCCTTCTCAAAGAAGTATCACCAATTTTTAAGGGATTATGAAGAAAATGTCTACACGGGATCTACCTTATTAGGATTTCGGTAAATGAAGGATAATGCCATGAGGAAAAATAAGATTTCCTCTCTCTCTAATAGCAGAGAATTACCCTAAGAGTGGCACAGGACAGAGCAGAAAGGAAAGAGCAATGGGAGAGAGCAGATACATAGAGTAAATCTAACAGTCACGGCAATAGACCTAACTACTTCACTGACATCAGAACCGTAATACTCACTAGTATCTACCACCTCCCACTATACTGATAGGATTTATTAATAATCTAGTTATTTAGCCTTATCCCTGACAGCAGTTTTGCCATAGAATTCTATCCTAGAAAAACTGTCATCTTTGAGAGACAATTTAGGGTTTTGGAATTTTTTTAATTATTGTACCAAAACAATAGCAAGAGCTTCGCTTACGCTTAAGGCTTCTACTTTAGCTAAAAGTTCGTAAAATGATTCCAGTAACAAGTAACTAAACATATTTTTGTTTTGACTTCCTTCCATGCACAGAACTGAACAGAACAGGCAAACCCATCCTGTTTCCTAGATCAGTCTTTTTACTGACCGACGCTTATCAGATTCGCCTGGGGGGGGGGGGTGCCCCACAACACACACACCTGGTACCACCCCAGGCCCACAAGATCAGGTTCTCTAGGGTAGGAACCACAGGACACTGAAAAAGTTCCAGGAGACGTTCCTGCATACACACCCCCAGCTATAATCACCACTCCAGACACACGGCTAACAGTCACTGCATCTCAAAAGAATGACTTACTTGTTACGATCCCAGCCAAAGCAAACACAAACTGATTTTCATCGGAATCAAGCTCCTTGACATCCCCATCCAGTGACTTCACAAAACTCTCCATTGTTTGACCAGTGATGTTGAAAAACTTCAAAGCTTTATCCTGAAAGTTTGGAAAGGAAAGTATCACACTCCCGCACAAATACTGGTACAAAACATTACAAGAGTACAAAGGCACAAAAGGAAGACTCTGTGTTAATGACAGAAGCAGTATTTAAAAGTCTGCTCCCTCATTCCAAGTTCCCATATGGAAAAGAACAGAAAAAGGAAATTTGGAATCTGTAGAAAAATTACCCTGCAGACTGATGGAAGGAGCAAAATAAAATATATGTGAGGGAACAGCACAAGTTTACAGTGGTGGCAGTATCAGGATGGGTTCATCCAAAATCCACTAGGAATATGCTAGAAAAATACATTCTCTGTTGATTCCAGGCATGAAGCCACAGGTTTCAACCATTGGAGAACGGAGTTTCAAACAAAATCTTAACAGAAACGTCAACATGTCAACAGACGAAGGCAGCGAGCAGGCTTGTTGGGCACTTTAAATCTTCGTTACTTAGCAGAAGTCCCTCCAAGCACACAGAACTTTTGAAACGCTTCCCGGGGGTGCTAAGAGTTCTAAGGGATAACCTCAAAGCCGACACATTTACCAACGGCACAAGGCAACGTCATCGGCTGATAGAATGTTCTGAGCCTGGGTTGTGGGGATGATTACACAACTCTGGAAATGAGCTAAAACCACTAAAATTGTACACTCACAAATGGGTAAATTTTATGTGTAAATTACACCTAAATAAAGCTCAATAAATGTTAAAATACAATTAATCTCCACTAAAGTCACACACAATTTTTGTTTCTCCAAGTCATAAGTAATGGATCGCTGGCCTCCTGTCGAAACCTCCCCCTGCATCTGTATTCCCATTCACAACCACACCCTCCTCCTAGAGTGCAGCCACAAGCCCCCTGGCACCATACCTGCCCTCCCCGCCCCTCACAGCAGGGCGTGCCTGAGCCCTGAGCCCTGAAGGGCCTTCCAGTTAGTCCTCCTGTCTTGCTCCCACGCCCACCCCGCCCCCGTCTACCTCACTCACAGTCAGGACAATCTTCCCGAAGTCTCTTGCCCCACCATTCTTTTACTCAAAACCCCAGGAATCCAGTCTTATCACCTACTGGGTAAAATCAGCAACCTGGCTGCTGAGGCCTTCCAAAATCACACTGCATCCTACTTCTGCAGGGTTATCTCCCTATGACTTTACTGCACTGACCCTCTACTGTGTGTCCACTGACCCACGCATGGCCCCCAACACTAACTTCAGGCTTCTCAGCCCGTGCCTCTGATGATGCCACTCCTCTCCCCTCCCCATTATCTGCCCTGCCACCTACTCGAGTTCATCAAAGCCCATGTCAAAGCTCTCTTCCTCTGGGAAGTTTCTGAGTGTGTGGGAGGGTGTGTGCGTACTATTAACATACATAAATACATAAATAACATGTAACTTTCAACAAATCAAATATCATGTTACTCATGGGATAACCTACATAGAAGCACTTAAACTCTGTTAAATGTGTATAGGTGTCAGGGAACAATACTGAAGTGGTACTATCTCCACAAGCACCACACAGATTCTGGGAAAGGAGGGGTCTTACTTCACTCATTTCACACACCCCTAGAGCACCAGCTTACATCAGACCCTACACACTGCTGGATGAATGAACATAAGACATGGTCTTCATCTGTAAGCTCCTTAGTAGATACTCTGTACCCTCTGGGTTCCATCAACACTGATGGACAACATCCAGGGAGCCCAGTGGTCATGCTTACTCCTCCCAGAATGGCTTTGACCACGTCCTCACTGCTGGAGACGCCCCACAAAAGGGTGCAGGCTGCTGCTCCCATTTCCGTACAGTATTCTGCCTGCTGCAGGAGTTGCTGCTTTGCTTCATTCAGCTGCTGTCGAAGAGCAAGTTTCTCCTAAAATCAAAACAGAATAAAATCAGCAAAATGAATAGCATTCAACCTTGAAATAACTCTATTGTGTTTCTCATTCAAAGATTTAAAAAAAAAAAAGTACACAGAATTACAGAAAACAGTTGGCAAATGAAAACTGGTCCTTAGACAGCCATAATCTAGATCTTTTAAAACTTCAGAGGAAAAATAACACTCTCAAAAAAGAACATACTGCTGTATTAGAGTTTACAAATATTGCCAAAGACCTGAATTCATCTTGAATTCAAAATGAAGGCACCTCAGGTCCCAAGTGGCTATACCCAGAACACCGATGGGGGCACCTGAACAAAGTAACAACTGAACACAGCAGTCCACAGAGCACCATTTCTAGTAGAAGAGGCTGCCCCCCCCCCGCCCCAGATGGCTCACTCCACTGGAAATACACCAAATGACAGAGCTAAGCCCAGCTAGGACAGATGGGGCAGAGACAGAGAGAAGTGGGAAGGAGGGCCTCCCAGGCATGCTGCACAGGGCAAGCTGAGTGCCAGCATGACAGGAAGACTGAGGTCAGTGGGGCTTCTGAAGAGCACCGCTGGAAAATCTCAGCCAGGGCTCTTAACAGTGAATTGTCCTCCTGATAGTCCCTTAGACCACACAAACAAGCCTAAAGCCTCGTTTCAGGTGGCTCTTGGGTAGTATGGGGCTTTCCGACCTCCCCCGACCTCCACCACTGGTTGCACTATTGTTGTTACCTGAAGCTCCCTCAAAAGGTGAGAGCGTTTCCTTACTTAACAAGAGATAAACTTAAGAAATATAGAAACCTGGTGGCTCAATCAGTTGAGTGTCCAACTCTTGATTTTGGCTCAGTTTGTGATCTCAGGGTGGTGGGATCGAGCCTCATGTCAGGCTCCACGCTCAGCCGGGGGTCTGCTTCCCTCTCCCTCTGCCCCTCTCCCCATTTGCATGCACACACACTCTCTCTCAAATAAATAAATCTTTTTAAAAAGTTAAAGTATTCTAGGGTGCCTGGGTGGCTCAGATGGTTAAGCGTCTGCCTTCGGCTCAGGTCATGATCCCAGGGTCCTGGGATCGAGTCCCGCATCGGGCTCCCTGCTCCTTGGGAGCCTGCTTCTCCCCCTGCCTCTCTCTCTCTCTCTCTCTGTCTCTCATGAATAAATAAATAAAATCTTTAATAAATAAATAAATAAATAAATAAATAAATAAAAGTTAAAGTATTCTAGGGGCGCCTGGGTGGTTCAGTCGTTAAGCGTCTGCCTTCAGTTCAGGTCATGATCCCAGGGTCCTGGGATCGAGACCCGCATCGGGCTCCCTGCTCAGCGGGAAGCCTGCTTCTCCCTCTCCCACCCCCCCTGCTGTGTTCCCTCTCTCGCTGTGTCTCTGTCAAAATAAAAATAAATTTTATAAAAATCTTTTAAAAAGTTGAAGTATTCTAGATGTTTTAGGTTTTTCTTTTAGAGAGGTGAGTGCAGGACAGTTAGAGGGGAAGAAACAGAAGCAATGGGCCGCAAATGAATCTTGACCTGGGGTGGCCCATTCACATCTACCTGGGATGATGCATTTGGTATGCAGAGTTCCATACACATTCAGACATATATTCACACTCATTTTAGGAGAAAAGTTGGTCACTGAACCTACGACACATGCTAATACTGCCTTAGGTGATTACAAACTCGGGTTTCATCCTAGTAGTCGTCTGGATTCCTAGTTCTGTTCTTCAGGGGTCTGCAGCCGAACCCACTCAAGTCAGGGGGACATGTGCAAACCTACATCAAACACTTCCTTTCCGAACTCTAGCCTTTCTCACAGTTGAAGCAGTCTGTATTCCAATTAGTCTGGTTATGATGGTTCTTTGACAAGATCACACAGTAACTGCTGAGAATGACCAGACAGGATGGTCTTCACTGCAGTCACATTTGGTGGCTACAGGCAGGCATGCCCTGACAAAGGGCTGCACATTTAGTACAGTAATATCAAGAAAAACTCAACAACAGTAATTCCATCCACAATAACATCAAAAATAAGAAAAAGGAATAAACTTAAGAAAAGTAGTTTAAGTCCTGTATAGTAAAAACTACAAAACATCACTTAGAAAAACTACAGAAGATGTCAAGCAATGGAAAGACATACCATGTTCATAGACTGGAAGACTAATGTAGGTGAGGTGATAATCTCCCCAAACTTGACCTACAGATTCAATGTCTATCAAATCCCTGTCAAAATGTCAGCAGGCTTGTTTGTACAAACAGATAATCTGATTTTAAAATGCATACGGAAATGCAAAAATAAGTTTGAAAAAGAAAAACAATGTTGAAGAGAACTAACACTGCCTGATTTCAAAAACAAAAAACAAAAACCTATTATAAAGCTATAGAAATCAAACCAGTGTGGTATTAGTATAAGGACAGACATACAGATCAATGAAACATTAACATTTACGGCAATTGATTTTAACAGAAGTGCCAAGGCAATTCAACGGAAAAAGTATAGTCTCTTTAACAAATTGATGCTAAAACAACTAGATAGATATTCATATGCAAAATAATAATAATAACTCAAAATGAATCACAGACCTAAATGTAAAATCTCTAGGAAAAAAACCTCTGTGGCCTTGGGTTAGGCAAATATTTCTTAGCTATCATAACAAAATCATAATCCATTAAAAATAATAAATTGAACTTCATCAACATTTAAAACTTTTACTCTTCAAAAGACACCATCAAGAAAGTACAAAGACAAGTGATAAACTAAATTATTTCCTTTTTTTTTAAAGATTTTATTTATTTATTTTGAGAGAGAGAGTGCATGTGAGAGAAGAGAGAGCACAAGCAGAGGGGAGGGGCAGAGGCAGAGGGAGAAGCAGGTTCCCCACTGAGCAAGGAGCCCAATGCGGGACTTGATCCTAGAACCCTGGGATCATGACCTGAGCCAAAGGCAGACGCTTAACTGACTGAACCACCTGGGTGCCCCAAGAGACTCTTAACCATAGGAAACAAACTGAGGGTTGCTGGAGGGGTAAGGGGTGGGGGGATGGGGTAACTGGGTGACGGGCATTAAGGAGGGCACATGATGTAATGAGCACTGGGTGTTATTACAACTGATGAATCACTGAACTCTATCTCTGAAACTAGTAATATACTATATGTTAACTACGTTGAATTTAAATTTAAAAAAATAGATGATGTTGGTTGGGAAAAAAACAGGCAAAAGTTATACACCAGAAATTCATGTAACACTGTGTGTCAACTTTGTTTCAATAACAAAAACATAATTTAGGCAAAAGATGTAAACAGACATTTATCCAAAAAATATATGAATGACATGAAAAGATGTTCAACATGAGGGTAATGGAAATTAAAACCACAATGAGATACCATTACACACTCACGAAAATGGCCATAACTCAAAGTACCAACAATACCAAGTGTTCACAAGAATATGGAAAAGTAGGACTTCACATATCGCTGGGTGGAATGCAGAATGGCACACTCACTCTTGGTAAACAGTGTGGCAGTTTCTCACAAAGTTAACCGTATACTCACCATATGACCCAACAATTTCACTCTCAGGTAACCCCCAAGAAAAATTAAAATATATGTCACTTGTACATGAATGTTCATAGCAGTATTATTCATAAGAGTCAAAAATCGGAAGTAACTAAATGTCTATCAACTGGTGAAAAGATAAAGAAAATGAGGTACAATACGAAGGAAAAACAATTGACACATGCTAACATAAATGAACTTCCAAAGCATTACACCAAACATAAAATACTACATATTGTATTTCTGTATTTCTATAAAATATTCAGAAAAGGCAAATCTATAGAAACAGCAGATCTACGGTTGCCTAGGGCTGAGCAAGGGAGCAAGGACTGACTACAAACAAGTATGTGATAGAAACGTTCTAAAAATTGGACAAAATCCAGCACTCACTCGTGATAAAAATTCTCAACAAACTAGCAATAGAAGGGAACTTCCTCAACTTGATAAAAAGCATCTACAAAACACTGCAGCTAAAATCATATTTATGTCTATAACAGGGAAGGCTACAAACGAATAGGGGTGGGGGTACATGGGAAATCTCTGTATTTTCCACTCAATTTTGCTGGAAACCCAATGGAATATTACTCAGCCACAAAAAAACCCCAAAATCTTGCCATTTGCAATGACATGGATGGAGCTAGAGAGTATTATGCTAAGTGAAATAAGTCAGTCAGAGAAAGACAAATACCATATGATCTCACTCATACATGGAATATAAGAAACAAAACAAAGGGGGGGGAGAGAGAGAGGCAAACCAAGAAACAGACTCAATTCTAGAGAAGACGTTGATGGTGACTGGAGGGGAGGTGGGCAGGCGGATGGGGGAAATAGGGGATGGGGAGTCAGGGGGGCACTTGTTCTGATGAGCACCAGGTGATGTACGGAAGCGTTGAACCACTATATTGTTCATCTGAAACTAATATTATACTGTGTGTAACTAACTGAAATTTAAATAAAAACTAAAAGAAAAAACAAGGTCTATTTTTTTTTTTTTTAATCATACTTACTGGTGAGAGATTGCTTTCCCCCGAGGTCAGGAACAAGGCAAGACTGTCTGCTCTTGCCACTCTTATTTAACACAGTGGCAGAACTTCCAGACAGTGTAATAACACAAAAGAAACAAAAGGCAGAGAGAGTAGAAGAGCTAGAACTGTCTACATAAAATCTCAAGGAATCTAAAAAAAATTCTCAGACTTCATAAGTGAGTTCAGCCAGATCACAAGTTACAAGATCAACACACAAAAAGAAATCACATTGCTATATGCTAACAACAAAAAAGTGAAAACTAAAATTTAAAACACAACACCATTTAAAATTGTTCCAAAGAAAACAAAATGCCAGATACCTGGGAGGCTCAGTCAGTTAAGCATCTGCCTTCAGCTCAGGTCATAATCCCAGGGTCCTAGGATCGAGCCCTGCATTGGGCTCTCTGTTCCTCGGGGAGTCTGCTCTCCCTCTCCCTCTTCCTGCTGCTCCCCCTGTTTGTGCTCTCTCACTCGCTCACTCTCAAATAAAATCTTTTAAAAAAGAAAGAAAGAAAAAAAGAAAAGAAAAAGAAATGCATCCTGGCTGCTGGTCCCACGTCTCCTGTGGCCAGTGTGCAGACTGCTCTGAGTCAGTGCTACAGGCCTATGCCTTGCCAAGACTCACCACTGTCTGCCCAGCTCGGCCCCACAATACTGGTGGACCTCAGCAAATAGTCTGGGCCCCTGAGCCTGCAGGAAGTCGACAAGTGGCCACAGCATCCATTGCAAGTCAAATACACCAGGGCAGAGGTCGACGAGCTGGGCAAAGGCTGACACCCCCCAGGTTAAGAACCAGCCCACCAGTACTGCACAGGATGGCCTTGATCCAGGTAAACACTGCACCTTGGTCATGACAGACCCAGATGCTCCCAGCAGGAAGAATCCCAAATACAGGCAATGGCACCATTTTCTGGTGGTCAACATGAAGGGCAAGGACATCAGCAGTGGCACATTTCTCTCCGATTACATGGGATCTGGGCCTCCCAAGGCCTTCACTTTTACGTCTGGCTGGTTTACAAGCAGGATGGGCCACTGAAGTGTGACAAGGCCATTCTCAGCAACCAATCTGGAGACCACTGTGGTAAATTCAAAGTGGCATCTTTCCATAAAAACTATGAGTGTGGGCCCCTGGCGGCCGGCATGTGTTACCAGGCTGAATCGGACAACTGTGTGCCCAACTCTGTGAGCAGCTGTCCGGAAGTGAAGAAAAGACAGGAGGCCCATATCAGGCTCCCTGCTCGGCGGGAAGCCTGCTTCTCCCTCTCCCACTCCCCCTGCTTGTGTTCCCTCTCTCGCTGTCTCTCTCTGTCAAATAAATAAATAAAATCTTTTAAAAAAAAAAAAAGAAAGAAAGAAAAAGAAAAAGACAAGACAAGACAGGAGAGGGGAACATCTTGGAGACGCCCAGGAGTGCTCTCAAGCTCAGTGATGCCGGTAGATTTCTCCCCTTCCCCCCTCCCATTCTCACAGATAGTGCTTTACGGGGACCTTTCCTTCTACCTATCCTTTGTAATTCGACAGGATCATTCCCTTTATGTTCTGATCAAATCTGAACTCTGTTTTGGAGGACATGTTGGTAGTAGGATGGGGTGATAAAATTGTCAACATAAGAAGAGCAACCCAGAATTTAAAGAAGAAAAAATTCAAGTGAAAAGATCAGGTCTACAGTAATAGAGCAGAGCATCAAAGAATCTTTAAGAAAGGTTTAAAAAAAAACAGATTCATTGCCTCTGTCTTGGCGAGTCTCAGTCTGGAACTGTGCATAATGGCATCTTCTGGGTCACGTCTTCATGACAGTGTCTCTCACACCACTAGTCCCCAGTATGTTATGTCTGGGACTGGTTCCTGGGGGTCAGTGTCTCTGGTTCCTTTAAAGAGCAGTACTGGAGGGCGCCTAGGTGGCTCAGTCGTTAAGCATCTGCCTTCGGCTCAGGTCATGATCCCGGGGTCCTGGGATCGAGTCCCACATCGGGCTCCCTGCTCAGTGGGAAGCCTGCTTCTCCCTCTCCCACTCCCCCTGCCTGTGTTCCTGCTCTCGCTCTCTCTGTCAAATAAATAAATAGAATCTTTAAAAAAAAAAAAAAAGAGCAGTACTGGAAACAGCAATAGGGAGAGTTGCTTTGTGGTTCTGCGCAGTCGTCTAAATGAGTTGGGGGCTGGGTGAGAGGTGGTGAGAAACCCCCAAGTCTGCACTATTAAACTGATCACTCTTCACTGGTAGAAGAAAAGCCAGTCTGGAGTTCCAGAATGCTGTATTAACTCTGCTACTTGCTTAGAGTTGAATAAAAATAAAAACGTTCTGTGGAACCAAAAAAAAGAAAATGAAAGGCTTAAGTAAAAAATCTAACAAAATGTGGATAGGCTCTGTGTGCTGAAAATTATGAACCGTTGATAAAGGAGATTAAAGACAATGTAAAGAAGTGGAAAGACATGCTTTGTTTATGGACTGCAAGACGCGACATAGACAAGACTGCAGTTCTCCCAAAACTGACATACAGGCATGACACAATTCCCAGCAAAATCCCAGCATGAATGTTCATAGATACCGAAAAGCTTATTATAAAATGTATATGGAAAAGTAAAGGGCCTGTCTAGACAATCTGGGGGAAGAAAAATTCGATGGGAAGAATCGCTTTACCCAATGCTGAGGCTCACTACGTGACCACAGTAACAGCGCCAGTGAGCTCCGGCAGAACAGATCGACAGGCCAGAGCGAAGAACCCAGAACACACCAGGCGAATATGCCCAACTGATCACTCACAGAGGCAAAGAGCAGGTCCACAGAGTAAACATCATCTCTCCCACAAAGCGCAAGAGCAACTGGACCGCCCCCCCAAAAAAAAACCTCAACTGAAATTCATACCTTATACAAAACTTAACTCAAAATGGATCAAGAATTTAAATATAACATATAAAAATATATAAAAAAAAGAAAATCTTGGGGACCCAGGGTTATGAGGAAAGTTCTTACAGCACTAAACACACAATCATGGAAGAAAAAAATCAACAAACTGGACCTCAGCAGACTGAACACTTGTGCTCTGCGAAAAACCGCATGAAGAAGATGAAGCGACATGCCCCAGCCTGGCAGAACCTCTTTGCAAACCACGTGTCCAGTAAAGGACTTCTATCTAGCATACATCAAGAACTCTCTCAACAGGAAAAAAAAAAATCCCATTAGAAAGTGGGCAAAAACATGAGCAGATCTTTCACAGGAGAGGGTACACAGACAACAAATGAGCATGTTAACAGGTCTCAACATGACTGGCCAGGAGAGAAATGCAAAGTCAGGCCACCTCACATCTGCTAGAACGGCTGAAATAAAGCCAGTGATAACACCAGATGCCAGGTAGGATGTAGAAGAAATGAATCACTCCTAGATTGCTGGAGGGAATGTAAAATGGGGCAGCCACTCCGCAAAACTTGGCACTTTCTTACAAAACCAAACATGCAGGGGCACCTGGGTGGCTTGGTCGGTCGGGCCACTAACTCTTAGTTTTGACTCAGGTCGTGATCTCAGGGTCACGAGATCTAGCCCCCTGTCGGGCTCCTCACTCAGCAGGGGGTCTGCTGGAGATTCTCTCTCTCTCCCCCTGCCCCTCCCCCCACTCATTACCCCTCCCCTCTCTTTCTAAAATAAATCAACCTTTAAAAAAAACAAAAAACTGAACATGCATTAGCATACAACCCAGTGACTGCACTCTTGGGCATTTACCCAAAGAAATGAAAACATACAATCACACAAAAATCTATACACGGATGTTCATTGTACCTCTGTTCATAATAGTGAAAAACTGGAAACAGCCCAAACGTCCTTCTATGGTAGATAAGTTAAATAACTGTGATATTTCCATACTACAGAATACTATACAGCAATAAAAAGGAACAGACTACTGATTCAAGCAAGAATTTGAATGAATTTGAGTGAAAAAAGTCATTTTCATGACATTCTTGAAATAAAATTATAGAGATTAATGTGTGGCAACTATGTGTTGGTGGTTGCCAGGAGGTAAGCGTAGGGAACAGGGCAGGTGTGGCTGTAGCACGGGAGTATGAAAGGATCTCTATGCTGATGAGAGAGTTCAGTATGTTGAATGTAGTGGTGGTTACATGAATCTATACGTGTGATAAAACTGCACAGAACCGGGGTGCCGGGGGGCATCAGTCGGTTCACTGTCCAACTCTTGAAGCTCAGGTCCTGATCTCTGGGTCATGGGACTGGCCCTGCATCGGGCTCCACACTCAGCAGGGAGTCTGCTCGTCCCTCTCCCTCTGCTCCTCCCCCGGCATGCTCTATCAAATAAATAAAACCTTTTTTAAAAAGCTGCACAGAACTAGTCACACACACACACACGTGCGTGCAACACCGGGGACAAACAAACACACCCCGTGGGTCGTCCAGGTGCTGGTCTCCCAGCTCTCGCCGTGCGCTGCAGTGAGGCCAGAGACTACCACAGAGCAAACCGGATACAGGGCACCGGGGACTTCCCTGGATTTTTCTGTACCTGTGCATCCGTAATTCTTTCTGAAAACTTTTAACCGAAAGCAAAAGGGACTGTGGTGAAAGTGGTATAACTGCATATAGTTCCTAAAAATGACCAAACTTCACTTTTACAACAGATTACTCTGTTAGGTAAAATATATCTCAATAGAGCTGCTTTTAAAAAAGAAACAATAGTTGAGTCCTGACATATTTACGTATTTAAAGTGAATACTCGTACCTGATGGAGTATCAAGCACCAGACTTTCAGGATTCCTTCAAAACCCTCTGTAGTTCATCTCGGATTTTAACTGAAATATACTACCAGTTCATTTTTCTTTAAAAAGTTTCCTGAAATAATATATATACAATGGTTGCAACAACTTCCCTTTTATTATCACAAAAGTAGCAACTCTTTCCTAACACATCAAATACAGAGAAAAGCAAATATGGGCAGTCCCCTGCAAGTGAGTCAGCTGACTGTGAATGGTGCGGAGTTAACTCTGAAAACACATGGAGAAGACAAAGGCCAAGGTCAGCAGCTGAAGCGCCTGTCAGAGGGCACAGCTGAACTTGCACAGGAAACAACATATACTAGCTGCTGTTACTAGTACTGTTCTTGTTTTACTATTTAAAAATAAAAACACACGCTCCGAATTTCATCACAAGTGGCAGGATAGTTTAGTTTTACAGAAGAAAAGAGGAAATAATGTATTCCATACAAAAAGCAAGAATCTGTAATTTGAAAGAAATACTACTAGTCTCAGCAAATAATAAAACATATTGGTTATTTCTAAAATATCAATAAACGATCCCCTAAGTTAATTACAAATATTTGTAGTTAATACGTCTCTGATTATAAATTTTTATGTGCACTTTTTTCAAGATTCTTATCATACTGTGACTTCTAATATTCTGAAGTGTTTGGTTTTTTTTTAAGATTTTATTTATTTATTTGATAGAGAGTGAGAGAGAGCATGAGCAGGGTGAGGGGCAGAGGGAGAACCAGGCTCTCCGCTGAGCAGGGAGCCTGATGCAGGGCTCTATCCCAGGACTCATGACATGAGCTGAAGGCAGACGCTTAACTGAGCCACCCAGCCGCCCCTGAAGTGGTCTATTAAACATAAAAATTAGGGGTGCCTGGGTAGCTCAGTTGGTTGAGTGTCTGACTCTTAATTTCAGCTCAGGTCATGATCCTGGGGGCCCTGAGATAGAGCCCCGCATCTGGCTCCACGCTCAGTGGAGAGTCTACTTCTCTCTTTCTCTCTCTCCCTCTGTACCCCCACCCCTGCGCTCAAGTGCCCACACACACGCTCTCTAATAAATAAATCTTAAAAAAAAAAAAAGTAATAAAAGTAAAGTTAACAGGAAGTGACAATCACAAGGCACCCAGTAAATATTTTCCACATTAAATGGTTATAAAATCCCAATGTTCGACTATTCTCCAACCCATTCAGAATTGCATACATTTTGTTATTTTTTAAGATTCATTTATTTATTTTAGAAAGTGCATACACATATGCAAGAGCACAGGGAGGGGGAGGGGCAGGAGAGAGAGAGAATCTCAAGCAGACTCCACACTAAGCGCTGAGCCCAATGCGGGGCTCGATCCCACGACCCTGAGATCATGACCAAAATAAGAGTCCGACACTTAACTGACTGAGCCACCTAGGCGCCCCCAGAATTCCATATATTTTAAAATACACTGTCTTGAGGCTTACGGGCTAGAACGGCCACCAGCCACACCACTCTGCAAGCTCGGTCTGTGAGCAGCGTACCTTCTTCTCTCTCATGCGGTCAGCCTGCATGGTCTCTAGGCGGGCTTTGAAGTGCTCACAATCCATTCTCAGTTGCTCTAATTCTTGCTCTTTCCTTTCCAGTTCTAGAAGAGAGACAATAACTCAATGTTTCAAGTCACGAATCTCCTCTAAGAATCCAATGTGCCTAACATCTTAGGAAAACGGGCCACTGGCTGCTCAGGTGGGATTAGTCACAGAACCAGTCCTTCAGTGGCCAACATTTGAAAGCTCTGCTTTTCAGGTTTCTATCAGTTTTTAGCCCATACCAGAAAGTACTTTTGTTGTTGTTGTTTTCAGTCTTATGTTGTTAAGACCTCATCTTACTGCCAGACTTGTACTCAAGGTTTTAAGGAAGTGGGTTATGTAAGAGATTGAAAGCAGGGCTGAGAAGCCCGACTGTCTCGTGGCAGACTTGTATCTGCTCCATCAAAAGCGGGAGGCAGCTCAGCGAGGAGACGGCGCCAGCCGGGGCTGATTCACAGCGCTCGTCTCACCAACTGGCAGACTGACTCAGGAGGAAGAACTGCAGTGGCAGTCAGTGGAGGGCTGGCAGCAATGGTGAGCAGACAGGAAAAGGCCCAGTGAAAGCAGGGAACTATGGCTTTCTTCCTCTCCACCAGATTCATTTAGATGGTGATTGAAATCGCCAACAAAAATCCCCAAGACATCCACCTTAATGTCTGAAATCAAAAGTTTTATCAACTTTAAATGAAAGATATTATGATGCAGAAATACTGACATTTAAAAGCAAAGAAATATAGAACTTAAAATTTTAAGCGTCTTGACTTCAGGCACTAAGAAATCATCAATTTTTATGCTACCGTATATACTGAGATTCGAGGTGGAATACAGTACTCAGAGTTAGTGGCGTACCTTCTCTGATGAAAGTAGCAATGCTTGTGGACAGTGATTCCCAAATGCTAGTGTCCACCAGAATCCTCTACAGGGCTTGTTCAAACACAGGCTGCTGCCCCCTCCCCCCCACCCCAATCATCGTCAGTGTTTCTGATTCAGCAGGCCTGACGTGGGCCAGAGCATCTGCACTTCCAGCAAGTTCCCAGGTGAGGCAGATGCCACTGGTCCGGGAAGAGACTTTGAGAAAGCGCTTCAGGACAACAGCCTGGTCTCTGGTCATTAACAAAATGAAATCAACACAAAACCAGTGAACACCAATGAGGGAGCCCAGCCACAGGAACGTGGGGGCGGAAAAAACAGAAGGCAGTGGGAGGCAGCAGCCTGAAAACTGGCACCTCCCCCCACCTGAGAGGGGAGATGGCTGACAGCGCTCCGTCCAGTGAGGTGCAGACAAGAGGAGGCGGGCGGCTTCATGGCCAGACTCGGAGAAGGCGGGGGGGGGGGGGGGGGGGGGGGAAGCTGCCAAGAACAGCAGGGGCAAACCCAGAGCTCTGGAGAAATGAAGGGAGTCTGCATTTCCCAGGGAACCTTTGCCCTAGAGGGAAGATGAGCACCTAATGCTAAATATTCAGTTACAGATTATGAAACCAGCTGGCAGAACTTCTCTTAAAATGCATTTCTCAGAAACCACGTGAAGTAAAGTGGGACTATCTCTTCTGCCTCAAATCTTCCCTTCTACAATCACACTGTGGGACTCTCCCCGGAATTCTACTCTGCCCTCCAAATGCTGGCTGCCCAAGAAATCAACTATCAGTCAAGGGCTATGCTTTAAAAGCTACACAGCTGCCCTGCGTCACAATGTTAAATGAAAACTTACGTAGTTATAATTATGAATGAACTATGACGTGCGTATGGTCACCAAAAAACAAAATGAGAAAAAGGAACTACAATAAAATTACTAGTGCTGCAAACTTTTTCTTTGCGGTTCACTTTTCAATTTTTGTGTATCATTAAAGCTGTATGTCACTCAAACGTGGCAAAGAAGATATAAAATTCCATCTCTACAAGCCTTACTGTGTATAAAAATATGTGGGAATTAATACTGGCCACCCAAAAGATTTTCATTAGGGCAACTTCATAATTGCTCTGTGTAGCCGTACATGACCTTCCACAGGCTACTATAATGAGGGGACAGCGTCAGACGTCCCACTCTCCCCCAGGCACCCCCGAGAATTCAAAGTCAGCATCCTGGGCGCCACACCTGCCCACCCCCAACACCCGGAGGCGGCAGGTGCCTTTCTGCTGCACGAGGCCGCCGCCTTGTGGCCAGCTGGGAGCACTGCCGCCACCTTCCAACAAGACCGGCAAACCCTTGCTTTCTCAGCCTGGCCCCCAGCAGTGCCTGCCACCCTGAGCAAACCCCACAAGGCAGGCATTTTCAGGGTTCGTTTTCTGATACACCCCAAATCCCTACAATGGTGCATGGAATTTAACAAATATTTGCCACACAAATGAATTTCACTTCTCTACCCATTCCTTCTGCTAATCCTTGAGTAGAAAAAAATACACAGCCACTTTGGTTCTATGTCTCCTAATGAGAATATACCGCTTCTGTGATTTTTTTTTTTTTTAAAACACCAGGGGCAGAAAGAATATGGACAGTGAGTGACACATTCTGCGCAGTCAAGACGTTGTCTTACCCAGCCTCCACACCAGAAAAGGGGAGAAGCTGCCACTCAGCCCAAACTGTCTTCGAACTGCTCATCGTTAGCACTCACAATGAAGGAGAAATCTCCATTTAACTGTTAACCGAATGAAAGGGTGGCCAAGACAGACTCCCAATATATAGAAACAATCTGCATCACAGGCCACTTCCATATGATACGGCTTCTGAAATTCACAATCCTTTTTTGAAAGTTTTAAGAACACGAGAATGGCTGTATCTCTTCATGCTTAACTTATTCACCGGAAGGGCAGAGAGAACTATTACCGAGAGGAGACCGAGCTACAAAGGAAAAGCAGCATTTCCAAAACACTGAGCAAAGAAATGTAAACCATACGAAAGGGATCAATGTCTCCTACCCTTTCTTTACCACCTGGCATGCTTATAACAAGCATAATAAACTATCAGTTGTTTTGTGTTAATATGAAAGGATTGGTTTTGACCAAAACAGCTTAAAGTCTCAAATCCAAAATAAAGGGGTTTTAATAGCTCTTAACTTCTCCCTTCATATCACTAATAGGTTCAGAAAAGATTTTACAGTTCACTGCTAATAGACCCCATCTTTACTGTGAATTGAGATTTGGAAGGTATGTAACCAAGCACCATAAAGTGGATGGCTTATGACAACAGAAACATCTCCCCTAGTTCTGGAGGCTACAGGCCTGAGACCAGAGTGTCAGCAGGCTCAGGCTCTCTCTGGAACCTGTGGGCAAGGATCCTTCCCTGGCTCCTCCACCTTTCAGCAGCCTCGATCTCCCAGAATTCCCAACTGCCTCCCTGTCACTGGGCCTTCTCCCAGTCTCTTCACATCAGCTTCCCCGTGCACGTCTGTCTCTGTGTCCAAATGTACCCTTTTATAAGGACACCAGTCATTCTGGATCAGGTTCACCACCCTAAAGACCTCGTTTTAATCAGCCTGTCAACAATTTAAGTTCAAAAAGTGAAAAAATGAGGGCGCCTGGGTGGCTCGGTTGGTTGAGCGACTGCCTTCGGCTCGGGTCATGATCCTGGAGTCCCGGGATCGAGTCCCATGTCCGGCTCCCTGCTCGGCGGGGAGTCTGCTTCTCCCTCTGACCCTCTTCCCTCTCGTGCTCTCTATCTCTCATTCTCTCTCTCTCAAATAAATAAATAAAAATCTTTAAAAAAAAAAAAGTGAAAAAATGAAAAAATGAGACTATTTCAGCGTTCATTAAAAAGGGGTGGGGGCTTCAGTTAAAGAGCTTAAGTGCATTTCAAATCCTTCTACCCACTATAAGCCAGCCAAACAACACTTTGTCAATTTTTTTAAAACAATTCAAAGGGGCTGGGTGAGGGGAAAGAGTTGGAACCAGAGCATGGAAATAGCATTTTTTTTCCTGCACTGCTAAAAATCTGCTCCCCAAACCACTCTTCATCTTCTAACTTAAAGGCCATTTGAGTTATCTTTTATAAGATGAAGAAAATGTGTGACTAACAGGAATTTGTTCTATACTGGCATTGCCAATGGACTTGGCAGCACCTTGTATCACTAACTTCAACATCTGAGGGTTGGAGCTCCTTGGTCTACCTGTCAATTACCAAGGAAAAGGGTCAGATTTTGTCCTTTGCATACCCCTACATTACCTAGCTGTGCTTGACAGATGCCAGGCGGAGAGTGAACACCTCCCTGATGGACTTATCAACTACATTCACTGAACACTTGAAAATAAATACCATCACAAAATACTAAGATCAGTCTTGCTGAAGTCAATCAAATGAGTTTTGCTAACGTACTTTTCAAACCAGAGAGTCAGGAAATGTTTTCATTTATTGGCATACAAATACGAAGTTAACGACTGGGTGTCAGGAGTGATATACTCAAATAACGTATGTCTCTACTTTCTCCATCTTGGCTACCTTCCCCTCCTCTGTCCGTAAGCCCCTGTAAGTCTCTCTTCTTCTCTCCCAGGCCACTATACGCTGGACCATCTCCACGTGCCCTTTAGATCCATTCTCCACCCTGCTCTGTGCTCCCCAGAAGCTAAAGTCATCATCCACAGCACCCGGGATTCCTGGCTTTTTGCTTCCTGTTAGATTTGGATAGTGACAGGCTCCACAGGGACCAGGGACGAGAGGAGACCTGGGACGTTTCCTTCTCCATTGTGTCATCTCTGCCAATCTTCCTTCCCAATACAACGACCAGTCTAGGATCAGGTATGGCCTTTGGTTTTATCTTTAGCCTCCTTTAATTTGGAACATCTCCACCGCCTATCTTTACTGTATGACATTACAATGTGTTTTTAACAATTTAAAAATCACAACCACCTATATGGAAGGACTTCCATTTCCAGCTATGATGGATCAATCATCAGATCAATCTTCCCACTGAGAATAATTAGAAAAGCAGAATTTTAAAAAACTAACTCCTCTGAAGGTGAGAGTTACTGACTCACAGGGGCCCTCAGGCCAGGACCTAGAGAGGGCGAACATGCACCGAGGTGCAGGAGCCCAGCCTCCCACCCCACTCCTCCCAGGGACTTTGACATATTCCAAAGCAGCACAACAGGCAGAGGCAGCAAAGCTGGGCAGAGCGGTCAGCGGTGGCATGGAGCTGCGAAATGAAAATTCAGGACAGAGCTGTCGGACAGCCAAGACTTAGGGTGGCCATGATCCCGGAGGAGATGGAAGCACAGAAAAATGGGCTGACGGCACAGCCGTCTCCCACTCCCAGGTGCTCAGCAATGCGTAAGTGGGCACACAGAGGCTGCAGAGGTGGGCAGACATTGGGGGGCGGGGGTGTCGTGCACGACTTGCTAGAGAAAAATACTATCATCCAAAGTCTCTACAAGTTTTCACTTTAAAAAATCCATTAATCAGTAAAAATTACCACGATTACCAAGAGGGAAAATAGACACTACAAGCAGACCAAAAGATGATCCAGCTAATGGATTTACCAGATTCAGACTTTAAAATAACTGTGGTTAATGTTCCAACAAAAAGGCAGAAAGAATTTTATCAGGGAGCTGGAATAAAACACAACGAAGTAAAAAATCAATATAAAAACTAATAAATACTAATAACAATATAAAAATAAATAATAAAACCAATGAAGAATTCAGAATCAAATCCACACATACACAGCCATTGAGAACAAAACCAACCGTGTAGTACAGGAGGGGAAGGCTGACTTTTCAATGACTGGTGCAGGGCCAGTTGGCCACATGTGGCTAGTGGCTGTTTTTTTAAACAGACAGGGACAACATGAATCACATAATACCTTCATCATCACAGAAAGTTCTACTGGACCATGGTGACATGCACAAATTTTAAATTACACAAAATAACTTTTTTTCTGTTCCAAGAGAAAATCAGTCAAATCTCCCCCCAGTGTATCATGGTTGCACTAGTTTATATTCATTACTGATGTTCACGGAACAAAACAAGGCCGGTTCACAGTATTAACACTTAAACATGAATTTAAGTAAATTTT
This sequence comes from Eumetopias jubatus, assembly GCF_037043125.1. NCBI lineage: Eukaryota > Metazoa > Chordata > Mammalia > Carnivora > Otariidae > Eumetopias > Eumetopias jubatus. The sequence goes on along the minus strand of NW_028274807.1, from coordinate 2,967,883 downwards.
AGAAGGTCAAAACTAATGTTGCAGATTTTAAAGTGTCAGAAATGAGACTGCAATTTATGTTTGATGTCAACAGGAAATGTTACATAATTCCAACGGAGACTCTGGGTTGAGTATCTGACACCTGCCACTAAGATTTGTTTCTAAATTTATCATCGAGTTGTTTCTAAATTATATCCTCTAACATGGCAAAGGCAGCATATGCATTTGAAAAGCATTCTATAGGAGAGACCAAATGGCTTTTCCACCATCTCTCTCCAAATGAACCCGTGCCAGTAAGACAGGCAAGGAATTATTAGACCTTGTGACTTCACTGTGAGACAAAAACGTCTGACCCCACTGGCTTCAAGCTTCCGGATGTCTCATTGAAAAGCATCCTGATGCTTCAAAGTGAAATGCTTAAAAACTTCACCATTTGCAATTCCTTATCTCTGTGATTTGTCTTTTCCTTGTTACCTAACAACCAAAACTAAAAACAGAAATTGGACCCTGAGGATGGTACTGCATCTGATTTCCGAAATCTCTAATATTATATTTTGTTTTCATCAAAACACCTCCACTGTACCGATTTTACAAGTAATGTTCTAAACAGAATTTTTTAAATATGCAAAAAATACAACTTTTATCTATTTTACATATTGAACCACATACTAAATAGGATTTTATTTTTTAAAAAATAGGATTCTAGGGGTACCTGGTAGCTCAGTCGGTTAGCGACCAAGTCTTGATTTCAGCTCAGATCATGACCTCAGGGTTGCGCAATCGAGCCCCAAGTTGGGGGGGGGGGGTCCACGCTCAGCAGGGAGTCAGCTTGAGGTTCTCTCCCTCTGTTCTCGGAAGCTAAGCAGGGTCAGGCCTGGTTAGTACTTGGATGGGAGGTTCTCTCCCTCTGTCCCTCCCCCACTTGCACGTGTGCACACGAGCTCTCTCTAAAATAAATAAGTCTTTAAAAAATAGGACTCTGGTTTAAAACAAACATTTTGACACACATTGACGCGGTAATAACTCCGCCATTGTTAGATGAACAGATGCTAAAGGGTGAGAGACAAGGGGGTGGGCTGACTTTTACCAAGTACTTCCAAGGCTCTGCTTTGCCAAGTCATCTTATGGAGGCATGAGGACACCATGGGTACCCCCATAGTACACAGATAAGAAAAAGAATTCAAACGAGGTCAGTCGTACTCCAAAGCTCCCTACACCTTTTCTAAATTCAGAGTGACGCTGTTCAAGCCAGAACGGAGAGTGCCGGGTCAAGAACAGAGCACTTCCTTCACTCCACCAAATGTTCAGTGGCCCCCTCCACCTGAACAGGTCCTCTTCCCTGAGGGCGCCCCTGGAGCCCCACACGACGCCACGCGCTTCCCAAAGACAGTCTCATCTTTTTTTTTTTTTTTAAGATTTTATTTATTTATTCATGAGAGACAGAGGGGGAGAGAGAGAGAGAGAGAAGCAGAGGGAGAAGCAGGCTCCCAAGGAGCAGGGAGCCCGATGCGGGACTCGATCCCAGGACCCTGGGATCATGACCTGAGCCGAAGGCAGATGCTTAACCATCTGAGCCACCCAGGCGCTCAAGACAGTCTCATCTTAAGCCTCGCCAACTCCTGTCCCCATTTTACAGACAGGGAAACACCTGGGAGTTTGTCCAAAGCGGTGTACAGGCTGCTCCGTATTTCCGCTGCCGAGCTCTGCCCTCCCTTCTTCACCAAGACTAACCATTTCTTCATACGTCCCTTCCACGCCATCTGCACAGCCATACTCCCACACTCGGATGAGTCCAAGACCTTCCTTGGGGAGCACTCTATCATTAATTCTCCTTCATCTTCCACCCAATTCTTCCAACTTATCCTTCACTCAGATACGAAAATCATTCCCCTGAAAATGTAATTTTAGTCGCATTTTGATATCATTTCCATGGGGTAACTTCCACCTGCCGCTCATCTCAAATTAAAAACAATAAGCTACGATTATTTCGTCTTCTATAAGCCACTGACATTTAATGACCTTGACTCTGCTATACCCCAATCCTTGCTCCACATATCAAGCAGCAAAACGAGCTTCTCAGCCAGCAATCACCTCTGCCGTCTCTCCCACCTGTGACTCTCACACCCGCCATCGCCCAGCTGAAAACACCTTCCTCTTATCCTTCTAACAAAGCATGCCTCACTCCTCAATGCTCATCTACTCCCAGAAGATTTCAGGCAACAGCCTAGCCAGTACGCTTCCAAATTCCACCATCTACCTGCCCGGTTTCCTAAAGGGAGTTACTATGCTAGAGTCAGAATGAAGTCCCATTCACTACTTGGCACTTGTTTTATCAACGTGGGTCCTTTCGGGCCTGAGCCCATCCAAGCCAACCATACCTACACTCCAAAAGAAGCTTCCCCTCGAACCAGGTATAGTTGCCCTCTCCTCTCGCCCGGCCTGCATTCATTCCTCCCTTTGTGTTGCCCTTTGCCACTTGCTAAGCTGAGAAGCATACACCCACTATAGAAGCAAAGGAAGCTTTGATACTGGTCAAAGCCAAGAGCCCTCCTGGACTACGGGGCCAGGAAGGCAGAGGGATCAACATGTCCTACAGCTCTTGCTGCCTCCTTGTGATCCTTGGATTGTCTCTGGGGGAGCCATTCTCAAGGCCATGGCTCATGTGATTTGTCTCAGAAGGCCCAGGGAAGAGTCACCGGACCCAGTCTCTACAAAAAGAAAAAGGAGGGAATCTTTGTTTTCCTTCATGTCACCGAAGTAGCAAAAATTCAGCAGCCAAAACTGAGTAAAAGATGCCCTAGGAGGACATCTTCTAGGCCAGGTCTCAGGCCAGAGAAGCAGAAGGCTCCAAGGGCCAGCTCAAGTTCAAAGTTCACAGTAAAGCCTCCAGCACAAGCCTGTACCAAGTCCTTTCTCCACTTTGACCCTCCCTTTCTCTTAACACCCAGGTGCCTAGAGCACACTAGCTTCGTGAGATACCAAGCAATTTAGAAAGAAGAACATACAGAGACGGGGTGGGAAGTCTCTCAGGACCAAATACTCAGGCACAGAGAACACAACAGGGGGCAAAAACAGGGGCCCTGCCCTCCCGCCCACTTACACAGTAGGATGACAATGAAGCGACTTCATCTGAAGCACAGTACCACGTGCTGTAGGAACACCTGACAGGATTAACAGGAGGACAGAGCTTATCTAGGCAGTCAGATAAGGACGTGAGTCTGCACCTGAGGCTAAGTCCAATAATACAAAGTCTTTCGAGCCACCGTACCATTTTGTTTAGGTTTTTGGGTGGTAGTGTTTTGGGGGGAGGTGTTTTTTTGGTCTTTATCCTAAAAGCAAGGAGAAGCCATTGAAGACATAAGCAGGGGAATGACATAACCAAACTTAACTATTAAAAACTACGCAGGCGACAGTGTACAGGATAGACTAGAAAGTGACAATGAGGGAACAGACGGGGGGCAGAGATTCGGGGAACACGATGGTGGCCTGGGCTCGGTGGTGGCAGTGGAGGCAGGCTAGTGAATTCAGGACACAGCCACGAGGGGAAATGTGCAGGACTTATGGGAAGAGAGGTTGGGGGGCTGGAAAGAGAGTGAATAACGAAGAGAGGTGGGCAAGGGATCCTAGGCCTCCAGGTGGACGCTTAGGCCCTGGGGGGACTGAGGAAGCCCGGTCTGCGGTGGGGTAAGGGGATGGACAGCATGAGTCAGAGGTAAGAAAGTAGAAATCTGTCCTGCAGTCTGTTAGGCTGCGTCAACAGAGGTATAAAGCCAGCCTCCAAGTGAACAGGAAACAATGTTTCTCCCAAGAACAGACTGGACAGTAAAGTATCATGAAGACCCCTTTCAGTGACTGCTGATTTCTTATTCACAAAAAGCTTATTTTATAAAATCCCAGACCGTCAGAAATTCTGTTGTTTGGAATTATACCAGTAAAAAGGAAACATCCCACTGTCCCTGTAGGATCGAAGTAACTAGGACAAAGGGGAGCAGCCTTGATTTCTAGCTAGCTGCAGAGCTCCAAATGAGGGATTTCCGGACACAATATCCTACATCGAGCTAAACTTTGTAGTTTTCAAAGAAATGAGGCCTGGGCCCACTGTAGTAGGATACGGTGATGGCCCCACACACAGCCCTACTTTGCTTACAGCCCATCGAAGTGTGGTTTAATGTGCACTTCACCTAAATTCTACTCTTCCCCAAAACCCACAGCAACACTAGCCTTTCATTGGCAAGATGCCCACAGTTCCTCTGGGGTGTGTCTCCCTCGTGGCAACAAACCAATAAACCTGATCTCGTGGGACTACAGGTGCTTCCTGATGGCTGCAGGCTGATTAGGCTAAGACAAACATGGAGAATTTGAAACGATGGTGAAACGAGCAAGAAGAAAAGCCAAGTAGGAGCTGGACACAGGGCCCCAACTAAGCCTGGGGGTCTGGGCCAAACCCAGGGCCAGAGCGAAACCTAGGAGCCACTGGCATCAAGATGGGCACCGAAGCTGTGTGTGCATGACACCGCCCATGGAAAAGCCATGGAGTGAGGACAAGGGGCCTAGGCCTGAACCTCGGGCAGCTCCAGTAGCCGAAAGGCTGCTGCAGAGGACGCATCAGCAAAGCAAACCAAGACAAGATGGCCAGAGAGCGGGAAGAGATGACTACAGGGCCTGGGGACCGTGAGGCAAGAGCTCCTAGAGTCTAACTCTGATCAAGTCACCACAGATTCATCTGTGGCCCTCGCTCTCGTATGTACCACAATTTTGATTTTGTGATCTCTAAAGATTGACTCATGCTAATCAATTCATGAGACCCTGATGTCGTTTTCAGAATGCCAGCTTAGTAATTTGCAGTGAGACATAACCACTCAGCACGCTGACACGCTCTACTCTGGGTCAGCACCTTCCTTCCCTAACGATAAATGCACGTGGGTGACTAGCTGCTCTCAGAAGGCCTCTGGCTGAGCATGGGATCAGAACCAGGGACTAAGAAGCCAATGACCTGGAGCTACAATATAATCAGTGACCTAGAGCATATCCCACAGGGTCTCCATGGGAGACAAAATCCCAGACGTGGAGATTTGTGGAAAGGACTGCTTACAGAGAGGAGAGCAGGGGCTGGTGAGGCACCGAGAGACTAGCACCAAGTCCTCCAGATGGAGGAATCGGAGAAAAACTGATACCAGAGCCCAGCGAGAACTGAGACTGTCAAGGAGGTCCTAGGGTGGGAGTCACAGCTATGGAAGGAGCAGGAGGAAACACCCCAGTCTCTCACTCCGTCCGTGACGCCTTCCACTGGTGAGCCCTGCTGGCGGCCAGCAAGGAAGTCAGAGGCAGGCAGGGAGCAGGCGTACCGTCCAGAGCATGCCACAGGGCAGCACAGGGTGGATCTGAAGATTCCGAAGAGAAACTAAGCAGCACGGGGGCTATGGTGACCATGAGCATTTTCCCTTCTAACTGTGTATGGCTGCCCTCTTGACCAGGTGCCATCTGCACAAACCAGAAGTGTGTACTGTTGAGTCCAGATACCTTCCTGTCTGCACCAGTGCTGGAGAAACACTCTGGGCCCCTCAGAAACACTTCTCCCAGAGACCATGCAGGGACGGTGAGTAGTCCAATGCAGGGTGCCAGACCAGCTGTAAGCACCAAAGGCTGATTTAACTGTAATTCAGCCTCAGTTAGGCAAGTGCAGAATTGATCCCAGAATCTAAAAACTTTTAATAGGTTCCCAGACTGATACCTGATGTAATGGCTCAGGTCAAATCTCAAACTCCGAATGGATAAGTCCTGGCAATTCTGGACTTAAATCAGTGCTAGAAACTGACCTGTCAGGGCTGGCGGGGCACCTGGGTGGCTCAGTCACCATCTCCAACTCTTGGTTTCGGCTCAGGTCATGATCTCACGGTCAGGGGATCAAGCCCACATCAGGCTTTGAGCTCGGCAGAGAGTCTGCTTCGGATTCTCTCTCTCCCTCTGCCTCCCCCCCCCCCCCCCCCGCCGACCCCGTTCTCTAAAATATATAAATAAATCTTTAAAAAAAACTGACATGTCCATTCACCTAGAAACAAGGAAACACACACCTCTCTCTACAGACACACTTAACTCCATGCAAGGTTTCCATGCGGCAAGATCTTTAACTTACACAAGCACCTAAGTTGTAGACTGGAGCTTTCCAATTACAAGAGTATCAAATTTTTACGTCAAGGGTGAGAGCTGGCAAGAGAAGACACACTCCAGGAAGCTGGCCACTCCTCCCCCGATGCCACCTTCCACGTCTGAGCTACCCACTCCAGGGTGCCCCTCTGTGTCCCACCCGACCGTCCCAAAGGTCAGCACAAGGGCTTGGCAGCATTAGGGTTTATGCACCACTACTCCGCGGTTGTTCCCGTAAGACCAACCTGCCGGCGCAGGCTGCTGTCCCCGCCCACGACTCTGCTAAATGGAGGTAAGACTCACTTTTTTCTACAATCTTTAATTTCTGGAAGCTTTCCAGCACTTCCCCGTTTAGTATTCGGGGTAAGAAGTCCCGGATCTGCATGACTTCGGTCGTCAGCCGTTCCAGGTCCTTCTTCCTGACTTTAACGAACTCCTCTTTAGTCCCCACGTGCTAGAAGAAGCAGCAGAGTTTAACAGTGTTACGTCTCCGCGCGGACGACTGCGGCGCGAGTCGGCGGGCTTCCTTCCCTCGACACCTCCTGCCCGCAACGGCCTCAGAAGCACGTCTGCAGCCGACGCGCCCTCTGCTCTGCCAACTTCAAGGGGGAGCCGGTCTTCGTCTTCCATCTGCACCCGAGCCCTCCCCCGAACGCCAAGGGCGATGCCGGCCGCTGCTTCCGTCCGTCCCGGCGCCCAGCTCCCGGAGAGGAAGCGGACGTTCAGCGGCCCCCACTCAGTGCCGCCCCGCTAGCCTGCTCCGCGCTTCGAGGCGTCGGGCCACCAACAGAGGCACGCGCAGGCGGAGCGACCCTCAGCGAACGCCGTCAGCCGGGTCTCCCCCATCCCGCGCAGCGGAGGCCACAGCATCGGAACCTGCGGCCAGCGCCGTCCCTGCAGCTCGCACCGAGGGCCGGGCTCGGGCCACGCGTCCCACCGTCGCGCCCCCGGCCCCAGGGCGCAGCCCCCGCACGCTCGGCGGCGGCGGCGGCGGCCCCAGCCCCACCCCGGGGGCCACCCTGCCACGGACGAGGCCCAGGGCAGTCCGGGGAGCCACGGGGCAAGACCAGGCGGGTCGCCACACAGGCTGCGCCTCCTCACTGACCCGGAAGGCCTCCTCAGCGCCGCCCGCCTCGCTCATGGCCGCCGCCGCAGCCTCGGCTCCCTGCGCCTGCGCAGCGGCGCGCCCTCTGACCCCTCACGCCCGAAAGCGCGGGAATGCGTCCACACCGGCGTCGGAAAACGGAGAGCAGCGAGGCTCAAACTTCGACGAGTTTGAGCGGCATTCTCGGCCCCGCGCGCGAGGGTTGGGGTCGGAGAGATTCCGCGTCGGCTTTCCTGGCTTAACCGGATTTTTAAACTCGTTAACTGCAAAGTAGAAGGACGGTGAGACCCAAGTGTGAGTGTCAAGTTAAATAAGTCGAACTGGACCTTTCCTGTTTGGCAAGAGACGCTACACTAAGGGACGATGCTTTCAAGGGCACCGCCCGCACGGGGTTGGCGACTATGCTCCCTCGCTGGGCTCTAAGCTCCGTTAGCAAGGCTCGAAGCCTTCTGACGGCAGGCTCCTCGTCTGCCCTGGATAGGGAAGGTCAGTCCAGCCATCTGGCTAAGCAACTGAGACGACCACCATGAATTGGAAGATGCCATCTCATCCATTCACTTGCCCCCACATGCCCACCGAGTCTGCAAATTAGGGTGCAGCCTGTGGGTTCAGATGTACTGGGCTATTGCACAACCAGCCTGTGGGTTCAAATGTACTGGGTTATTGCAGGGAGCCAACACCAGAGTCCTCTGAATATTCTCCAGGCCTGGGAACAGACTCACAAGTACACGCTCTGAATCTCTGCGCCCATGCCGGGACCTGTACCAGCCCATCATCCCCTGCATCTGTCCGTGTACCTGCCTCTGTCGCTGCCATCCCCTACACCAAGACCTGCCTCTGCCCCTGCCATCCCCTGCACCAGGATCTGCCCCTGACCTTGCCATCCCTTACACTGGAAACTGTCTCTGCCACCACCTGGACTGGGACCTGCCCCTTCCAACCCCTGCACAGAGACCTGACCCTGCCCCCGTCCCTCCCACCCGCTGCACCGAGACCTGCCCCTGCCATCCCCTGCAAAGAGCTGACCCTGCCCCTGCCCCTGCCATGCCCTGCACAGAGAGCTGACCCTGACCCTGCCATCCCCTGCTTCGGGACCTGATCCTGACCCTACCATCCTGTGCACCGGGACCTGCCCTGTCCCTACCCCTGCCCCGCCCCTGCCCCGGGACCCGGATACGGGGGACGCTGGAAGGCACTGCCTCCAACAGCAGCAGAGGCTCAGACCTGGCCCCGATCAGGGCGACCCCTCAATGGGGCTGTCCCCAACATCCCGCCCATAACCCCGACGACTGCCGTCCTTCTCAGGCTCCACCCCGCATTGGAGGCTCAAGGAGTCCAATACAATTAAAAACTCGGCGCCGTCTGTCTCGTAGGTGAGCAGTCGATCGGATGGAGTTTTCGTAGAGTGGGCTTAAAGATTCTAGACCACTGAAATTGGCCATCCGTCTCTTCCTGGCCAAGACCCAACGCTAGCTAACCTCGCCGCCAAACGCCCGGAGCCGTGGCGACCGACAGACAGCCGAGGTGTGAAGGCGCGACCGAACCCCGACTGGGTTGCTCCGCCCGCTGCCAGGGTCTGCAGCGCTCGCTCCCACAACGCGGGCGAGCGGCGGCGGCCGGCGCCTTTGTGACGCCATCAGCCTGCGCGCCGCCGCCGCCGCCGCCGCGAGCCGCCTTCTGCGCAGTCGCGGTCCCGGGCTGCTTGGCGGCGGCGGCGGGAGGTTGCGGGCGGCGGGTTGCGGCCGGGGATGGTCCAGCGGGCGCGATGGCCCCCGCCATGCAGCCGGCCGAGCTCCAGTTCGCCCAGCGGCTGGCGTCCCACGAGAAGGGCATCCGGGACCGGGCGGTGAAGAAGCTGCGCCAGTACATCAGCGTGAAGACGCAGAGGGAGACAGGTGGGCGCCCGGCGGTCATCCGCGCCACATGGCGGCCCGGCCGGGGGCCGGGGGGGAGCCGGGGGGAGCCGCGGGCGCTGCTGCCGGGCGCTGCTACCGCGCGCCTGTGTGCGTCCGCGCCGCGGGAACCGCTGCCCGCCGGGTCCAGCCTGCCGTGACGGTTGAGGGGCTGCAGCCCGCAGGGGCTGGCTAGTGTGCCCAAAGTCACAGGGAGTGGGGAGGCTGAGAGTGGGCCAGTCTGCCCGACCCTGCGCCCGGCCCTCGAGTCACCACACCAGGCCCGAGTGTTTCTGCTGTGCTCTCCATGGATTCACGTGTGGACTGGACCAACACCTTAGGTGGCCGGAGTTACCGCAGACAAGAGAGACAGAATCCCTACTTTCAAAGTTGCACGAGTAAACCGGGCCGGGGGGTGGGTAACTAAAATAGAGTTTTGTAAGAGTAGGAAGGGAAAGGAAAATCAAGGGACGAGGGAGCTCCTTTTCATAGACTGTTCCAGGAAGGCCCCTGAGGTAATGATCGGGTGCGAACAGAGGCGGGAGAGAAGAGCGGAGCGTGCCCTAGAAGTGGCTGGAAGACCAGTTAAGGGAGGTGTTAGGACTTAAAGCTGGAAGAGTGGGTAGTGGCCAGGTCACACTGGGCTTCGTCGTTTGTTTCCTGACTGCAGTGGGATGCCGTTGAAGGATTTCGTGTACTTGATCCAAAACGAGTTCTGTAAGCTCTTGAGGGTGTGAACTACAGTATGCATTGGGGGTTTTATGTTGTGCTTGGATAGATTTTGATTTGTTTACTGCTAATACCAATGCCTTTAGAGTCTACTTGAAAGAACGAGTACTATCTACCCTGGTACTGTCTTTTTTAGTTTGGGTTATTTTGAGGAGAAATCACAAAGGTCTACCCAGGAAAAAGAAAATACAGTTTCATGGGAAGTCTGCTAGAAAGGAATGAAGACCAAATTCCTAACTTCAGTTCTGCTGGGGATCTCCCCGAGAGATTTCACTTACTGTCATGGTTTCAGGGATCCCAAGTCCGCTGAAGGTTCTTAACCCGAAGTCTCCAGAGCAGACCTGGCTGCTTTCAGCTCAGATAGGCCTTGTGAACAGGGCACTTCCACCTGCGTGTCCCATGGGCACCTCAGACCCAGATGCCCCAAAGTGTTTCATTTTCCTCCCCCTAAAACCTGTTCTGCTTCCCCTCTGCCCACCATCCACTCAGAATCCGGCTGGACACACAGCGATGTCCTGGACTCCTCTTCCTGACCCTCTCCCCCACCCCTCATATGTTGTCTCTTGCTTCTGCCTGTTTCATCTTCTGAGTTACCCTGCCCTCCCTGAGCCCCCTTTATCTCATCTAGACTCTGAGCTTGCTTACTTCCTAACCAGAGGATGCCCCTCTCTCGAACCTCTCCTCCACAAGCCAGCCCAGCACATCTTCTAAAACTGTTCTCATCACGTCACCACCTTCTTGGATTTCCAGGTCTGCAGGCAATGGCGTGTCCTCCCTTCCCCTCCCACCTCAGCCCCTACATGACTGCTTCGTACTGGTTCTTGGTGTACAGTTTCTCTCCTCTTTGCCTTTGCGTCTCTTGTTCACTCCCAGCATTCAGTCCAACATCGCTTCCTCCAAACTGCCTTCCCTACCATCTCACACCACCCCTCCAGGATTCCAAAATAGCCAGTGTGTCTTTATCATGGCACTTAGCTGCTTCTTCGTTATCTGTTAGTGTATCATTCTTCCCCAAACAGTGTAAGCTTCCGTCTGTCTGCTTAGCTGGAAGTGGGAGCACATCCAGGCGTGTGCGGGCCTGCCTGTACACAAGAACAGAAGGCCAGATGCAGTGCATATGGGCTGAGGCAGCCAGACAGAGCTTGTTGCTTAAACCCCTTTGATGAGCAGGCCCGGGATCTGAGAGGACCCAGGGGTGTGAGGCCAGTAGGTGTACACCAGTGCCCCCAGGGTCCTATCTGGTCAGCACCCATCACACTGAGAGTGACTTATTTCATATCTCTTGCTCACCACCATGTCCACATTGCATGGAGTACGCTGGGCCTCCAGAAAAGGGACTGTATGATGAATGTGGTAGACAGTGACCATGGGGCATGCCGCCCCTGAGCCCCATCAACATGAACTGCCAGTTGGGGAATAATGTGATGTTTGGGTCTGACGTGTGGGTCTGATGTGTGGGTCTCATTGACAGGCTCACAATTTGTTGTGTTTTATCGTGTGCATAGTAAAGGAAATATGAAATCTTAGTCTTACTGATACAAAGAACTGCCTATCAGCAACATAAATAGCTTTGTGATTTTTTTTTTTTTAAGTGACCTTGGGGTACCTGAATGGCTCAGTCTGTTAAGTGTCTGACTCTTGATCTCAGCTCAGGTCTTGATCTTGGGGTTGTGAGTTCAAGCCCCGTGTTGGGCTCCATGCTAGGCATGGAGTCTACTTAATAAAAAATAAGAAAATAAAGTAATCTCCGCACCCAGAGTGGGGCTCAAACTCACAACCCTGAGATCAAGAGTCAGATGCTCCACCGATTGGGTCAGCCAGGTGCCCTGATAGCCTTGTGATTTTAAAAACAAATTGGAAATCTTTGTAGTGCTTAAAGCAGCTAAATAACTGTTCATGCAGAGCACTCACAGAAGGATCGCTGTCCATGGTTTTAGTCATGAGAGCTCATTTGTACTGTTCATTCATTCATTCATTCATTCATGTCTTCAGCAAACACAGAGCACCTACTGTGTGCTGTTACTATTCTTGGCACTGGGAATAGAGCAGTGAGCAAAAGACAGAATCCACCCCCCCCCCCGCAAGTTTTATTGATTCTGCAACTTTAAACATTTAACATCTACAGAAATTGGGATGTATCTTAAAATCAACCTTGTGAGCATTTTATTTGCCCTCTTTCATTTGGTGGCACATAAAAGAACCATACATCTTAGGACTGATGGGGTCTCAGATTCAGCAGTGGGGGAAGTGTTTCTTCATACTAATAGGTTTAGGGGTCTCTGGACCCCATAGGTAGAATAAATGAGAGCTGTGGATCTTTTAACTGACCAAGTATAGACTCACCCCGACCTAAAATGACTCCCGAGTTCATTTTGCGCTAAGAGTAGCAGTCAGGTTTTCTCATTTCGCAGCTTTTTGGAATTTACTCTGCCCACATCTCACTTTGTGTTCGCCTCATTTGTTGTGAAATAACTAAACCTGTGTTACTGCCAGAAACTTAGTGGCATTAGTTTAAGAAAGTTAGCTCCAAGAAGACAGATCAAAAAGCAGTTGTGGGCTGAAACTGCTTCAGTGAGTACTTTACCTTCAGAGTGAAGAGAAATTAAATGATGAGCATTTCTCTGTTTTGCTTTAAATGCTTCAAAAATGGGTATTTTAGGCCTCCAGTTATGGAATGAATAAGTCATGGGATGAAAGGTACAGAGAATATAGGCAATGATACTGTGACAATGTCATGTGCGTGACACAGGGTAGCTATGCTTGTGGTAAGCACCTGAAACTGATGTAACACTATGTGTCAACTGTAAGTCCATTTCTTAACAAAAATGTGGGGCTCAGTCAGTGGAGCATGGGACTCAGTCTCCGGGTCATGAGTTTGAGCCCCACGTTGGGGGCGGAGATTACTTAATAAATAAAAGTTTAAAAAAAAATTGCCACCTTGTTTTGACCAGCTAAATTCCTGGGTGAAAACAAATGATTTTTATACATATGTTGAAAGTACATGTATTAAAAGGGAAAAGAGTTTCAGTAGACTGTGGGTGGAGAACATGAGACAATCATAATACTTACCAGTAGGGCTGAATAGTGCTTTACTCTTACAAAATGCTTCTAGTACATGCTTTTAATTTTGATCCTAACCATAAACTGTACATATACTGTAGGTGAGGGAACAGGCCCAAAGGCTAGCTGATGGTTTTCTAATACAGCACAGCCAATAAGTAGTGAGCTGGGGCCTCGCCACGGGTCTGTGTCCACAACACTTCGCTACCTCACATAGGAAGAAACAGAATATGTGTTCAAGTCCAACCCCCTTCCCTGCCCACTGTCTAGGGTCTACTGTCACCCTGTTACTTTGTTGAAATCCTTAGTTTTCCATTACATAAACCTCTCTAGCACATCCTTTGCACCTTTGCCTATTACGGGTATGGATTAACCACAGATACTTGGTATATCAAATTATCACTTGGAGTTGGTTTGACACGCTGGTGGACTTAGAAGAACTATCTGGAGATAAATATACACTGTGCTCTTTTTAAGTGAAAAAGGCCAGGATATGGAATACGCAGCACATGTAAGGCTATCTAGGTTTCACACACAGCCATGCATCTGCATTTCTGTACTAGGTGTAAGCATTATGTCAGTGTACAGGAAGGATCTGGAAAGATGCACGTCAGGCAGATGACAGTGGTCCCTCTGGGGTTCTGGGGGTAGTAAACAAGGCACTTCTGATTGTGTAACTTTTGGTGTAATATATTAATCTGTTGCAATAAAAATGTGTTTTTATTGGTTAAGACGTCTTTTCAGTTACAACTTGACAGAACATCCATGCCAAACTAGTTTGTTTTGTTTATTTATTTGAGAGAGAGAGCATATACAAACACAAGCGAGCAAGCAGGGGGAGGAGCAGAGAGGAAGGGAGAAAGACTATCAAGCAGATCCCATGACCCTGAGCCAAAACCAAGAGTCAGACGCCTCACCGACTGAGCTACCCAGGCGCCCCCAAGCCAAACTAGTTTTAAGAGGAAAAACCAAAGCACAGCTTCATGGAGGAGCTCAACTGCCGGCACCAAAACTGTTTCTCCGTAGCAAACTCTGCTCCGCTAGATTGCCTCCCTTCTCACACAGGCTCCCCAGCACACGCAGGTGCAGACTGCATCCTCTTCAAGTCCGCCAGGAGAGAGCAAGAGCCTCTCTGGTGGGCTCATCCGACCAGCCTTGAACCAGCCCTGTGGCCAAGGGAATTCGTGCGTATTTGGCATCAACCCAGCTTGCTGGGTCCCCTTTCTGTGGGGTGAGCCCCACCTGGGACCCTGCCTCCCTCCCCAAGCCCTTCCTGGAGGGGGTAGTGCTGGAGGGGGTGACGGTCCAGCTGCCCCGCAGAGGCAGGGGCTGCCCAGCACCAGGCCTCACGTGGGAACCAGTGTCATTCACTCCTGTGTGCTCTCGAGTTTGCCGGTGTTCATGGTTTTCCTGTTTCATTATGAAGAGTTGTCTACACAGAAAGAACGCAAACAGCCCATGGTAACACTTTAGAGACCTTGTGCACTCCTTTTTCCTTCTTTGTCTTAAGGACTCTCTCAAATATGTACAAAGTGGACTCACTGTTCTGCTTCAGCCCGTTACTACCTGCCTGGTGTGTCCCCTCCGTCCACTTCCTCCTTCCACTAACGTGTCGTGAAGCAAATCGCAGACATCTCCCCTCCACACACCTCACTGTGGATCTCCAGACCATGAGGACTCTTTGTAACACAACCAGAGGACCATTCTCACACCTTTTTAAAAAATTCCTTCATATGAAATAACGGATCTGCTGAGTTCTCCCATCATCTTGTGAATTTTTCTGTGACACAGAATCCGAGCAGGAGCCAGCCATGCATCCGGTCGCTCTGTCAGTGGCTCCTGTCCATCTTTCCCTTGCAGTTTACTCGTTGCCGGAACCGGGCCACTTGCCCCGGGGAGTCCCCTGCATTTGGTGTTTTGCTGACTGTACCCCATGGTCTCATTTGACATATTCCCCTGTCCCCCGTACTTCCCCGCAAACTGGTATTAACAGTCAGATTTGACATGATGATTAGTTTTGATTTTTGTAAGAATGCTTAGCAGGTGGTGCTGTGCTCTTCCTGTTGATGACAGGTGTCTCTGCAAGCTAGGATGCGTCACTGGGCGTCTGATTTAGCCATTCTGAGTTCCTTGCCCTGACCCACTAACTCATGATTGAATATAAGCACAGGTCACAGTGACAAAGCGCCTGTGATCCTGATTGCTGTTGTCTCAGCTCTGGGGGAATCTCACTCACGCCATAGTTGTGCTAGCAGTAGGCAGCCCCCCCAGGTGTGGCTTATTCATAACAAGGTAGGAGGGGTGGGGAAGCTAGTTGCTCTCTCTCAAATAAATAAAATCTTAAAAAAAGAAAAAAGACATTTGTAGGTAAGAGAATGAACATGTTTGTGGTACTATTGTCCCTGCTCTCATGGTGGTTCTAGATGCTGAGAAGGGAAATGTGAGGACTCTAAGATGTTTGTGCTGTTTTGTCCCCTAGGAGGTTTCAGTCAAGAAGAACTTCTAAAAATATGGAAAGGGCTCTTCTATTGCATGTGGGTGCAGGATGAACCCCTCCTACAGGTAACATACAGTTCCCTTTGTCATATGCCTGGGGTTTTTTGGCCCAGATGGATAAAAGGGCTTGCTCGTTTTCTGCTGGGTCAGTCTGCTGTGCACGTAAACACATTGTGAAGTCACTGCTCAGGGTTCAGTGCCTACCTCTTGTCCATCTAGAGAGGGACACAGTGGCCAAGCAGTGAGCTTGTTTTTTCAAATAATGAAGAATATGCATAAAATGGAGATTTCCTATGTCTCTGTCATAGTTTCATAGGTTGGTTCTATGGAAGATTTTAACATATTTTAAAGTTCCTGTTTCGTCTGTTATTATTGGTCAGTCGTGGCACGGCACTGGTCTAAGAGCCTGTGAGCACTGGGCACCGAGCCCACCTCTGCCGTGCATTGAGTGGGTGCCGGGACTGGGCAGCCACCTTGCCAAGGGTCAGGATCTTTGTAGAGCAAGCAGTGGACCCGCCTCTGACACCCCAGCCTTAAAGTCAAGTGGAGACTTGGCACAGATGTGCATGTGCTTTTGGACCCATCTGCCAAGTACGCTGAGCCCCACCACCAGAACCATTTCAGAGAGTGACTCTAGCTGTTGACAGAGCTTCACTGTGTGCCTAAGAGCAGACCCGCTTTTGTAGAGTGGAGGGTAAGCCTTGAGGAACACTGCTTGAAAGCCTGCAATATGTAAAACGTCGTAGACTTGACTTGTCTGGATTTTAGTGTGTGACTTCACCACTTTCCCCAAGCCATGTAATAGCAGGCTTTGATTTATTGCTTTGACTCCACTGAACATATTTTGAGTAGGACAGCAGGGCAAAATATTTTTAAGTTACATTCAGAAGTAACAACCAACAGCTTTAGTGGAGGAAGAAAACAGACGAACAGGAGCATCATTTTCCAGTCTGGGAGTTCATTTAAAATGGGTGAGGAAGACGTGAGCCCAGATGAAGCGCAGGTCATACCGAGGAGGACTGTTCTTATGTCACTCGTGAACAGGATTCTTTTGTGGACCCTCCCCAGGGCAGTCTCTTCCTAGACCCGGACCACCAAATTCTCCCCGCCAGTGAGCTTGCTGCGTTGTAGCAGGACTTGACTTCACGTGGCCCTTTTGCCCTGGACAGAGCCTGGATGGGTGCTGTTAACCTTCGCTTCCTGCCCCCCCCCCCCCCCCCCCCGCCCATCAGCCTGCCTGCGAGCGAGCTGAGGCCAGGACTGTGTTCCACAGACAGTCCCCGTGTCTAACTGCCAGGGATCCCCTTGCAGGCATCAGTGTGCCATAATTTGGGGGCTTAGGATAGACTCTCCATTCAGTGATAGATTTTTTGACAGCAAGTTTCCCTCCCTAGGTCATTTGAACTGAAACTAGAGATACTTTTCTAAACATGCAGCGTGATCCTTAGAGCCATGTTACATTGGCACAGCAGTCCCCTGAGACTGGGAGTTGCATGTTGGGTAAAATTGAAATAGTGACGTAACAGGAGGTCCAGACGCCAGCAGATGTTGTCACGTCCCGGTGCTGCCGTGCAATAACCCCACTGTCTCTCCCCGACCCCACCTTTGCAGGAGGAGCTAGCGAACACTATTTCCCAACTCGTCCACGTTGTTAACAACTCTGAGGCCCGTAAGTCCTGATGTTTTCATGACTTTCAAAACTTCCTCATTCATCGGCTTGGGTAACTTGCCTAGGAAACTAAGCACTGTTGTTTCTCCTTCCTCGAGGGTTTCCTTTTTCCAGGGGTCTTGTTGAACAAGCACCTGGGGCCACCAGTGTGCACCTGGCGGGCATTAGACCTTCCCTGTGGGAAAGCCGATAAAAGAGGGCCGATAAAAGAGGCATCTCGTGCAGTATTGCGTGACCTCTCCAAAAGATTTCAAAAAAAAAAAATTTTTTTTTTTTTTTAAGAAATGAAACTCTCCAGAGTCTGCACATTCTGGGTTGCTGTAATGCTCTCAGAGGCTATGCATGCATGGGCCAGGGCTTGCTAGAACCTCTGGCGGCCAGGCTGTCCTCCTGAAGACTGGAGCCATGTGAGGTCATCACTGGTAATAAACTATAAAGTAAGCCCTCTTTACCAAAAAGAACAAAGGGAGAAAATGAATGCATTATTCCTGAGACAAAATGAATGCATTGATTCCTGACAAAAGAAGAGAAAGCAGAATTGGTTGTTGGTTCTGCTTAGCGCTCCTCAGAGCTGAGCCTTAGTAACCGCAGTGGCTCTGTGTTTCAGCCGGGCCCCAGCCCACTCATAATGAGCAGAATTCTACGCATGGAATATCTTCTAGGTTTTCACATACCAAGAAAGAATTATGCAAAAAGAAGTAAAAACAAACAGGAAAATTCGACAGCTATATTTGGATGGAAAAGTGGTAGATTCACTGGCTCAGAAGAGAAAAATAGAACATTTTGTTAGCGCTCAACCAGCTGACACAGAACACAAAACAAAAAGCTGAGTTTCTACATGGATCATCCAAGTGTTCATCAGAATTAATGGCTCTGGATTGATTGTTTAGGTGTAGGTGGGCGGAGAGGGCCTGTAGACATGGCTCAGAGAATTTTTGATTTTAATAGAAACAAGGCTTTGCAGTGGATGAAGAAAAACACTCCATAGAGCATTGTAGTTGAACATCAAGATGTTATCAGCCGCTTGTGGAAATGGAAAATAAATATTTAGCAAGTTTAATTATTGACCAAATTTTCTAGCTGCCAATAAAATCCTTGAAAAAGTAAAAAATAATCCTAGTTTGTTTCCCTGTTACTTTCTTGCTTTATGGTAATACGTGAACCTGACAAGTATTCAAAGCCTTTTGTTTGCTGCAGAACACCTGTTCATTCAAACCTTTTGGCAAACGATGAATCGGGAGTGGAAGGGGATAGACCGGCTGCGTTTGGGCAAATACTATATGGTAAGATCGGAGCGCCTTTCCCCCACCTTTGCATCCAAAGCCTGTGAAGGGCAGCATGTTGAGCTTCTTCAGAACAGTGGGAAGGCTCCTTTGTGAAGCAGAGCAAGCTCCAGGCTTAGTGTGGCGAGAGGTGATGTGCTCAGGGGATAGCATTTGCATGTGTGCTCAAAGGCTCTGTTTTCTGTTTCAGCTGTTGGTGAGTCTGGGGATCCTTAGCTAACACTTTCTGATGAAAGTTCACTGTGATGACAGTGACTGTGTTTTCACTTTATAGAGGCAGGCTGCACCAGTTCCATTGGTCTTTTCATTCTGCTAACTGATGGGCATGTCTTACTTTCCCTTTTGTAACAAAAGTTTTCTCTCTCTAGCTGATCCGTCTGGTCCTGAGGCAGTCCTTTGAAGTTCTGAGGAGACATGGCTGGGAAGAAAGGTCGGTAAAGTATTAGGACAAGCATTCGGTGGCTTTAAAACTTTTAAAGCAATAGCGTGTTTTTCAAGCATTTGAATTAGCGAGCTGGGATGAGTTGCCTGATCTCTGCCTTCCACTCTGGTGATTTCCTGTGAGAAGCAGAACCTCCTTATGCGTCAAGAACTCGAAGCTGGGTAGAGGCTCCTGAAGGACTTGAGCCCGCGTGCAGCCTTTTATACCCAGCCCGGGGATCGCTTTTCTCCTTGTAAAACGCGCTCAGCCTTGCGCTGTTTGTTGTGCAGCGTAGCGTGAAGACGAACATGACTATTTTCTTTCGGGGAAGAGAGAAGTGTCGGCATGCTGTAGTTAACAGAAACGTGTGTGTTGTTTTCTTCAGCCGGATCAAGCTCTTCCTCGATGTCTTGATGAAAGAAATCCTGCATCCTGAGAGCCAGTCTCCGAATGGAGTCAAGTTCCACTTCATAGATATTTATCTGGATGAACTGTCCAAAGTGGGAGGGAAGGAGGTAAGGGGCAGTGCGACACCGAGCCGGCGGTGTGGGGAGACCGCAGCTGACCGGACCGGGACTCTGGCTGTCCTCGTGGTCGCTGGGCTGTGGAGGAAACGCTGTGCTCAGCAACGGGGGCAGCATAACGGGCTCAAGCTGTCTTTTGACAAATCCTTTCCCATCTGGGACTCTGGCCTAAGCAGTGAATGGGACCTGTGAACAAAGATTGTGCGCTAAGGGTGTTCTTGGAAGTCTTACTTGCAAACAATTGAAAGCAACTAACGTAGTCCAATAATAATACGGGGACGTGGTCACGGTGTTGATTTTTCAAAAAGCAGTAGGGAAGAAAAGCAGCAGATAAAGCTGTGCTCATAGATGCCTTTCTCAAGTGTGTCTCATGGGTAACATGAGTACACAGTCCGGGAGGGGAGACATGTTGGCTTGAATGTGATTATCTGAATTTGGGGCTGTCGGCAGTTTTTGCTTTTTTATTTTTACACTTTTTTTTTTTTACAGGTGTTCTGCAACGAACACTTTTTTTTTTTAATTGAAGTAGAAATACTACATTTTTAAAAATTGGTTCATCTTACAGTTTCTGACAACATCTGTGTAGAACCTGTCTGCAGAGCAGGAAGCACAGAACAGCACGGGTTGGTGGGCTGGTTTTCTCTGGTCATTGCACTTTGATGCCCAGGTGGCCGGAAGATGGCCATGACCTTTAGCCTGGCTCCGAGCACCTGGGTGGTTCACACAGAGTGCATGTTGGGTATTGAACAGAAGTATTTTCCTGATCTAACCTGTGTGAAAAATGCGAATGGCTCCTTTTTCTAGGACATACCAGAAAAATTATTTCTGTTCTGTTTCTAAATTTCAGCTTTTGGCAGATCAGAATCTCAAGTTTATTGATCCATTCTGCAAAATTGCTGCCAAGACTAAGGAGTGAGTCCCATGTTTGTTTTTGCTGCTTCATTTGGTACTTAATTGTGGGTAATGGTGGTAAATTTGTTGGGAGGCTCGAGGCAAGACACCTGTGATGGTTTGTCCGAAGCCCAGAACAGCTGAGCTCTGAATTTCCGTTAGCAAGACGTGTGACGCTTTGAGTCACACCTGGGCTCCCCCGGACTGACCCCAGACATTCCAGGAGTCACACCCTCCACAGCCACAGTTCCGGCTGCCTTCGTCACGTGGCTGTCCGCTGGCCCACACCGCTGTGGCTGGCTGGCGGGCGACGGGTCACGGCAGGTGCTTGGGAGGCTGGAGTGGGCCGCGCGTGACGCATCCCACCACACCCGCGCGGCGAGCAGCCATCTGCTGTCCTCACCTTCTCTCTGCTGCGCTTCCACCCTCAGCCAGACGCTGGTGCAGACCATAGCGAGGGGTGTTCTTGAAGTCATCGTAGACCAGTCTCCTTTTGGACCCGAAGAGACCCTCGAGGAACAGAAAACTCAAGGGGGTGAGAGCGAGTTCTCCGAAGAAGAGATGCCCGAAAACAAGGCGGCATGGAGAAAACCAGTCCGTAAAAAGCAGCCGGGTGAGACGGTTCCCTTGAACGGTCTGTTTACATAAAGTTCTCGTCAGCTGAACACCTTTTAATGCATTTGTTGGAGTCTTACTGATGCAACTTAAGAGTTCGTCGAAGGGGTCCCCACTGTGGGCCCCCCCGGGAAGGGAGGCCGAGGTGCGCTGACATGCGGCCCGGTGCCCAGGAGACACTCCCCCCCCCCCCCCCCCCGTGACAGCCATGCTCACATCGCCTCCCAGCACCACGTGAGTCCCCCCAGGGTTTCATGTTCTTGTTGCTCTTGCTTTGGCTTTTGTTTGTTTCTATTGTTTCGGGGTTTTTGATGTTGAAACATCCTAAGGTGGACTTGCTTGTGCAAGAGGGTCCTGGGCACTCACACTGCAAAGCGCATTTGTTTCCATAGCTCTGCCTCCTCAGCTCCGGGTGCCCCCAGGGCTCGTTTAACCCTGTGGCTGCTGCCGCTGAGCCAGTCCTAGTCTGCAGGGGCCGCCTGTGGAGCCCGCATTTCAAGCTGCGGAGCCCTCCGATTCTGGGGGTGCTTTACGGCATCTCAGGGTACAGCATTAGGTAAACGGTGCAGTCAGGGTATCCCCGGGCACTTGAAATGTTATATAGACATTAAAAAGCTGAGATTTCAAAAACTAATGGCCGGAGGAAATTTAAGCTTTTTTTTTTAAAAGATTTTATTTATTTATTTGAGAGAGAGAGAGAGAGAAACAGCACGAGAGGGGAGAAGGTCAGAGGGAGAAGCAGGCTCTCTGCTGAGCCGGAAGCCTGATGTGGGACTCGATCCCAGGACTCCGGGATCATGACCTGAGCCGAAGGCAGTCACTTAACCAACTGAGCCACCCAGGCGCCCATAAGCATTTTTTTAACAAAAAAAACAAGACACAAGGACACAAGACTCTCTGTACAAGGAGCCTGGTTTGGTATGTGCCCTTAAAAATCTGGAAGGATACCAGAATGTCAATCGGTGGCCATGTGTGGCAGGGTTATGGGTGACTTCTGCTTTCTTTGTATTTCTGTCTGTTGTTTTAAATTTTCTACAGCGATCATGTATTATTTTTTAATCAGAAAAACAATCTTTTAAAAAGAAAGAACTTTAATCTTAAATTCAGCGTAGGTGATGGGATTAACCAGCTGACCTTGAGCAGGTGTCGTGTGGTCATGGGGGCTGTCCCTTGCTCCTCCCACGCGCACCAGGTCTGTGTGTGAACTATTCACCCTTTCCCAGCTCCGTGCATCCTGCGTGCTGCCCACGACACGTGCAGGGCCCTGCTCCGTCTCCTCCAGGCTATGTCCGGAGGCCCCGCCACTAACAAGCTGCTAGGGTTTGACCAGTTGTGAGTTTAGTGATTTTTTTTTTTAAGACGTGGGTTATTTATTTATTTATTTATTTATTTATTTGAGAGAATGCTAGAGAGAGTACGAGAGGGGGGAGGGTCAGAGAGAGAAGCAGACTCTGCTGAGCAGGGAGCCCGATGCAGGACTCGATCCCGGGACTCCAGGATCATGACCTGAGCCGAAGGCAGTCACCTAACCAACTGAGCCACCCAGGCGCCCCTCCTTAGTGATTTTAATCTGCTGCTTCATGGGCGTTGGTGCTCTTTGAATTCTTTTTTAAACGTTGAGAGTTGCATTAGTATTAATTTGCGTCTGATGCGGCATCCCCGTGAGAAGTTAGCGTGGTACCTGTATAGGTTTTTACCACAGCCTAACATTTGCCTGAAGCCGGGGGCAGACTCCTGAGTGCGCCGTGTTCCCACGTGCCGGGCCTCTGGCCCAGGGGCTCCTGGGCCCCACCGCCAGGGCTAACGGGAAGACGGCGCGCGCCGGAGGGCACCAGGGGCAGCAGAAGTTTGGTCTGTGACGTCATTCAAAGGCCAAATGTGTGATTTCTCCGGAACTTCCTTGAACAAGACTTCTGTGGGAGATGACGAGTGTGTGTGCACGGTTTTCTCTGTGAAGAGACAGAGGGCGTGGTTCCTCTGCGAGGGGTCATTGCTGTGTCTTTGAAGAGCCCTGTCTCTGGGTGTGTTTTGATAGCGCTGGGCAAGCACCACTCCAGAAAGGACGGGGTCCACGACGACGGGGAGAGAGGCGGTGGGCGCCCGGAGGATGCTGGGCCGCTGCTCCAGGTTGGTAGAACGTACTGGCTGTGCAGTGGCATGGCTAAGTGGGAATTAGGGTCAGAGCTCATTATCCCCGAGGCCCGAGAACACAGTCATCCTTAATCCCTTCGCTCACTGACGTCACCCTCACGATAAGCTTACTGGAGACAGATTTAAACAGGACAGAATTTTGAAAGATGTCAGTCTTCACTCTGGCTCGAACCGTAGGTTCCATTTGCTACAACAAAGGCAGCTCCATGCTTTTCCAACAAATGTTACTGTGTTACCGAGCACAAGTTGGACACGTAGATTAAATTTACAAAGAAGCACACCCAGACAAGTTTTATGTGGTGTGTTTTACCACAACTTTTTTTTAAGAAAGAATAAACAGAGCAGATGAAGAATAGCGTCCCCCAAGAATAAGTAGAAGAGATTTTTCAAAGATAGCACTTAAGGTTTTCGTCGCTGAGTGTTAGCACTCAGCTGTTTACCGTCCTGCTGAGCGCACCCGGAGCCCCACACTGCCAGCCTCTGTCAGCAGTGTAAGTGACTGTCTTAAGTCAGGGTGTGGTTTGCCTGCAGGCTTATGTTTTGTTGCTCTTCTCGCACAGTTCGACTACAAGGCTGTTGCTGACCGACTCCTGGAAATCACCAACAAGAAGAACATCCCTCCCTTCAACAGGAAGCGTCTCTCCAAACTCATCAAAAAGTAAGTGACTGGTGGGCACCGTCTGCGGACTCTCACCCATGTTCGCGCATGCTCATCTCCGCCCAGCCTTCATCACATCTAGCCGTAGCATGCAGCGTGCTCATGTCCGCTGCAAGGTTGTGGGGAAGAGCCGCTCCCCTGCCCGCACGTGTCCGCCTCACGGGCCCCTGCACTCGACTCCTGTAGCCTCCTCATCGTGGTGTGAAGAGAAGTCAGTTGGTAGAGTGGCCGGTGTTGTTAGAGCCCGAGATTGCGGTGTCAGTGTGCCGCTCGGGTCTGGTCGAGGCCCCTCACCCCCCATCACGGTGATGCCACAGTGTGGCCATACCGGTAATTCACGGAACAGCACCGTGGCTTCTCACTGTGGACTGCCGCTGTATGAGCAGGCGCCCTTCCGAGCACTGGACACGAATGAGTTCACATTAAGAAAAGCCCTATAGGACGGCTTCTGTAATCTCCCCGCCTCACAGATAGGTCAGCGGGGCGCAGGGCTTGCCCGATGTCCCAGCTGACAGGTGGCAGAGCTGGACTCAGACCCACTGTCTGCGCCCCCGGAGCTCTGCCCCCCGCCCAGCACACGGCTCCCGCACTTCCTTTGTGTTCCAACACCAGCACTGTGTGGAGCATTTTCTCTACCGGATGAACAGAGAGGACAGTGGGGCATAAGCAGAGATGGAAGATGCTTCAGTCTTGAGAAAGAATTTTTAGTTTTTTCTGTTCTGTGTGAATGAACCAAGATAGAGTCTCTAGATCTCCGTGTCCCTGGGGGCAATTTGTCCTTCACTTCAGGCCTTTGCATCACACCACCTTTAGCCTCCCCTTC
The DNA here is from genome assembly GCF_037043125.1 of Eumetopias jubatus. Taxonomy (NCBI): domain Eukaryota; kingdom Metazoa; phylum Chordata; class Mammalia; order Carnivora; family Otariidae; genus Eumetopias; species Eumetopias jubatus. The sequence continues at coordinate 2,943,443 of NW_028274807.1, read as the reverse complement.
TAAAAGTAAAAGAAAGTGAACTAACACCCAAATAGCACAGCTAAAATATTGTGTGTGTGTGTTTACAGAAGACAGAAGGCTGTCTTCAGGGACTTTCGTTCTTTGTTTCAGATTTCAGGATCTCTCCGAAGGTGAGGAGGTCAGAGGATTACACCGGGTGATGTTACGTGAACGTGGCCCCACTGAGGCACTTAGAGCAAATACTGAAGAACAGGAAAAAAATGCGTTGATCTCTCAGGCTCCGTTTCCTTTGCTGTCATGGTCACTTGTGCCCCTGGGGAAAAGCTTTGTCCGTGGCCAGTGACGTGAGCGGGGGCAGGGGCGGCTGAGCCTCAGGGGCCATGCCATCAGGGTGCCCCCCACAGATGCAGTTCCCACACCCGCAGCAGTTCTGGGCTGGGGAGGTCACGAGAGCAGGGATGAGGCACAGAAGTCAGGGTGGAGAATCTTCCTGCGTGAGGTGGGGACAGAGTCTTAGCCTCAGAAAGCTGACAAGACGCGCCTCTGCTGTCCGGCAGGCAGTATATCTCAGCTCAGTTTTGCCGAGGATGTTTCTGCTGATGAAGATGATCGAACCCTCAACCAAGGGAGGCATAAGAAAAAAGGAAATAAACTTGTAGAGGAAAAGGAGCTGGAGAAAGAGAAAGGTGAGCTGTGAAGCTCAGCATGGCGAGGGAGGAGGAGGAGGGCGCAGACAGTCCTCGGGGAGCGGGGTGCGTCCGTGCCCGCTGGGAGGCTGGGCCCAGGGCTTCCTGGGTCAGGGCAGAGCCACAGCTTAAGCTCGTGCTGGCCGAAGAGGAAAGATCTGAGTGTGTGTGATTTTCACAGCCTCCCCGAATGAAAAACCCGTGGTTCCTCTTGGGGGAGCCTTCAGGGGCAGCAGGCGAGGGTGTCGAGAGCCCTAGACACGTGCACCCTTGGAGCCTGTGTTCATGCCCGCCTTGGATCTGTGGTTCTCATGGGCCTGAACGTGACCGCGGTTCCGTCTCTGGGAACCGGCATCCGGAGGGTCTGGTCCCAGCTGGGCCAGGGCAAGCATGGCGCCCGACAACCAAGCCTGCGGCCACCCCCATCCCAAACACTTGTTCACAGGCTTGGGTGTCTTTCTAGGAAACAGATTCTTTCTTGCTGAGGAAGAGGGGAGCGAAGCCAGCATTCAGAAGAGAAAAAGGAAGAAGAAGAAGAAGAACCACCTCCAGCCTGAACATTTAGGGTCGGGGACGGAAGCCATGCCCCCAGAACAGAATGGGGGTGGCGAGTCAGGGACCAGCACGGGCCGAGCCCCGAAGACAGCAGCAGCGGAGCCGGGGACAGCGGCCACCCCTGGTCCCCAGGAGCAGAGTGGCGCGGAGCCTGCCCCAGTGCTCAGCAGGAGGAAACGGCCGCGGAGGAGGAGCCCCGGGGTGCAGGGCGGGAGCGAGGAGTCTGCACCACCACCGCCTCTGGAGGACGTGGCCCCCGGCGGCCCCGGCAGCACCCGTGCTCAGGACCCAGCTCCGCGAGCTTCCCCAGCCAGTGGGGCCCCGGTCCCGAAGAGGAAGCGGAAACTCGGAGCCCTCCCGGTCAACAGCAGCGGCCCCCCCACGCCGGCCTGGTCCTCGCCCCTGGGCGGGAGGCTGAAGAAAAAGAAGGGGGAGCCCAGCAGCCTCGACCTGTGCAGCCCGTCCAGTCAGAAAGCTGCCATCTTGAAAAAGAGGAACAGAATGAAGGAGATGTCTAAGTCGGTAGCGCGCGGCGGGGCGTTGGAGTCCGAGGCCGTGCTCGCCCAGGCTCTGGTAAGGCAGCCGGCCCTGATCTGTGGGGGCAGGGGCGGGGGGGCAGGCCAGAGCGCCGGGCCGAGGAGCAGACCCGGTCTGTAACAGCCTCGACCGATGAGGAAATACACAGGCGCCTCTTGCCGGCAGCCGAGACCGTCGCCCTGGGCGCCCGGCCCGACCGGGCTGCTCCCTCAGAGGCTGCGGAAGGGCCAGCGCCAAGCCAGAAGGAGTGTACCCCTGGCCGAGGGCACTGCTGCCGTGCCATTCACACGGGCGGGCGGGCATCTCCGTCAAACCCTGCTCCCTGTTTCTTCATCAACTCCCAGCCAACCTTTGGCCCTTTTCGGGCTAGTTCTCTTATCTCTCTTGCTTACTTTTTTAACGGAAAGCTTGTCTGTGCCTACATGTCTAGAGCTGGTGTAAACGAGGGGCCAGGCCCTGGATCTGCTTTCCGCGTCCCCCCGTGTGGCCCTGCAGCGCGTATGTCCCACCTTGACGCGTGGCAGGCGCAATTCCAAAACCTCGTGACCACGGGGCTGCCGGTATTTACTCCCGGCCCTTCGCGAATAGGCTTGCTGACCGCGTCCAGCACGTGCACGGGCAGGCACTGGTGTGCGGCACACAGGGTGCCGAGGCCCTGGGTAACAGGCACCCATGTGCGCTTGGCTAAGTGCTGATCCCAGGCTAATGGTGTCTCTGACAGGTTAGGTGAGTCCGTTTGTAGTCAGGAAAAGTCTCAGCTGGGGAAACACATGGAACTCTTCCCTGGGCTCCGGGGAGCCTGTTCTCTCCTTAGAATACCGGGGAAATCTCCGAGTCTCATTTCTCAGGTCCCAGCAATCTTCCTTGGCATTGCAACTATTGCTAAATAAGCCACAGGGTCAAGGAAGGTTTTCCTCTCAAAATGGGTCCTGTGTCTCTGCCGTGGGGCGGAGGCGCACGAGAGAGTATGCCCCTCGCTTGCAGCACCGTGGGGTCTGCTAAGGGAAGGCAGCAGTTTCCAAGCTAGGGTATGCCCCTCGCTTGCAGCACCGTGGGGTCTGCTAAGGGAAGGCAGCAGTTTCCAAGCTAGGAATGCTGAGACCCTGCGGAAACCAGCCACGTGATGTCAGCCATATTGGGCTCCAGACCCCCAGGGACCTCCGACTAGAGCAGGGCCCTCGCCAGGGGGGGCATCTGGTTGTAACACCCAGGGAGGGTGATCTGCCTGTAACCGACCTGCAGGTCCTAACTGGGGCCTCGTGCTTGCTCTTTCGCACCAGGCTTTTCAGTGGACAGTGAGGTCTTTGATCAGAAATGAGAAAATGAGTTACTCTGTAACAGGTGGTCTTTGAAAGGCAGAAGTCTTTCCGAACAGGGGCGCTAAGGTGGAAGATAAAGATGGGTTCTTGTGGCTGAACAGCTAGGAAACCTCTGGCCGTGTGGGCACAGGGCCGCCGCAGAGACGTGGTCGTGTGTGCCTGCAGTCCGCACCTGCCGAGGCCGAGAGTTATGTGTCGTCCGGTGCAGGAAGCGCTGGGTGTGGGGTGTCCGAGCTGGAGACACTGCATCCCGTGGCCCCACGTTCCCTCCTTGCACGCGGGCATGACCTCTCCTCTCGCCCCTCCCTCACACAGGGAGGCGGGCGCGCTTTCAGCCCCTTGAAGAAGCAGCAGTTGAGGGTAGAGAATGACTTTGTGAGGTTTGACACCCCCTTCTTACCAAAGCCGCTGTTCTTCAGAAAAGCCAAGGGTAGCGCCCCTGCGGCCTCTGCGCCCCGTGCCATGCAGGTACGTGAGCTCAGCCCCATCCGGCTGCCCCCAACCTCCCCATGGCCACACAGCCCGTTCCTGCCTGAGAGCCACACACCCGGGCACTGTGCGCTGGGCCTTGGGCCCCACTGCCACCCTCCTGAGCCTGGGTCTGCCGTGCTGGGGGTCCCCAGGCCGGGGGTGGCGCTGGGGCTCTGGTCTCCACCTGGTAGCATGGGCTTGTCTCTCCGTGGTCTGGGATGGCCTGAGGGAGGGGCCCAACCTGACGGAGGGTGTCCTGGGGACAGCGCAGTCTGAGTGCCTCCACCGCTGCTGTCTCACTCCCTTTGTCATTCTCCCTTTGCAGCGAGACAAGACACCATCCAGCTCCAAGAAAGTCACCTTCGGGCTGAACAGAAACATGACTGCAGGTGAGTGTGGGGGACACAGGCCCCGACCCATTTCCGAGTCAGAAGTCCAGCCCCCGAACGGTTAGTGGGGTGGCCAGGGTTGGGTGCGGAGAAGTTTTCTCAGGGCCCCTGGAAGGAGTCTGCCTGGCAGAAGATGCGTTGGAAAGCCATCTCCTCGAGCCTGCCGAGGCAGAACGCTTGAGGCCCTTCTGGCCTGGGGACGACCGACAGTCCCCCGGCCATGGCTGCCTCTGCTAATATTTGGAGCCATGTGCCCAGAGGGAGGCGGGAAAAGGGATGTTCTTGTCTGGTTGCTTTTAGTATATTGGTGCTGTTCACTTGTTCTGTTTTATAAACGGAAACCAAACTCTCTAAAAGGATGCAGTGTGTTTAAGACCTGACTGTTCGTAGGGCCCACAAGTAAATATGTGTGTGTGTGCACGAGTTTGTGTGCGCGTGCGTGTGTGTGAGGACGGGAGGGACCATCCAGGGGGCCTGAGGTAGGTGCCCTGGCCTTTCGAGGCCTTGTTTCGGGAGCTGGAGACAGTGAGAGGAGCAGATGAGCTGGAAGGAAAGGCTCTTCTCGTGGCCACTGGAGCCTCAGGTTCATCCGTGTTCCCTGAGCGCCCCGACCCCCCGAGGCCCTCCTTTCAGAACCTGACCCACCTGGCGCCCCCTCCCATGCTGTCCGCGGACATTGGTTCATTTGTTCCTGTGAAGGAGGATGCTGACTCCATTCCCTCCGAAAGTTCTGGGCCCGCTCTCTGTAGGGCCTCATGACGGGCACTGCCCTGCTGGGGTGCACGGCCTGGCTCCCTTGGGGGCTGCCCGCGGTGTGAACTGGACACTGTTTGGCTGGATGGGCAGGTCGGAAGTGCTACTCCGTTAACGTGTGGCCTTGCTTTCATCCGGGGCAGAATTCAAGAAGACAGACAAGAGCATCCTGGTGAGTCCCACGGGCCCCTCCCGAGTGGCCTTCAACCCTGAGCAGAGGCCCCTCCATGGAGTGCTAAAGACGCCCACAAGCTCACCCACCAGCACCCCCCTGGGGACCAAGACGCTGCTGACCGCCACACCAAAGAGAAGGCCTACGGCTATGGATTTCTTCTAGGGTAGTTAGCAGGGTCCTTTTAAAGACTGTGTTTGTACAGATAGTCTATAAATTATAACTTTAAAAAGGTGGAGCCTTTTTTATTGTTTTATAAATCCCCGTAAATTGTATAAACAAGGTTCTGAGCAGGAGCTGCTGCTTCTCCATCCCTTCTGCGGGGGCTGTGGGCGTCTGGCTGAAGGTTTTGCTACAAACGCCGTTGGTGCGCGAGCTCTCCGGGGCCTCGCGTTTGCGGGTGACTTCCGTGACCCCCACCAGGGTGGGAGCCGAGCCCAATGACCGTCCGTCACGTGGCACCGGTCTGTCGGCGCCCCAGGAGCCTGGAGGCGGGGGCCTCGCCCGGGCGCTCAGCACTGCACCTGCCGTGCGGGGCTGGCTGCCGGTGGCTTTTGGTCTCCAGCGAGCCCACGGGGCCTTCCTCCCCCGCTCCCCGGGTGTTTGTGCCGGGGAGACGCAGGCGACCGGTTCAGCACTACGGTGGTAGCTTCCCTCCGTGGACCTGCAGCAGGGGCGGGGCGGGAAGAGCCTCCACGCTCGGGTCACCTCTTCCCTCCGCTGGGCCTTGTTTCCTTCCCTGTGTTCCTACCTCTCAGGCCAGCCCAAAGTGTCTTGACCGGTGAGCGCCCCTCAGCTCTCACCTGGGACTGTGAGCACACTCCTTCCTCGGGGTCCTGTGCTCCGGTTGCTCTTCTTACCTTCTTCATAAGCCTTTGAGCCAGCCCAAGTGACTGGCGTTCCTAAAGGCAGCTTTCCCGACTCAGACGGAAATTCGTTTCTTCAGAGGTGTGGCAACAGTGTCTGAAAGCCTGAGATCCTGCTGGAAGGCAGAAATCAGCAGCCTTTAAGAATTGTTTGTGCGTATTTATTTGTCCGTAGCTACGTTTTATCTGAAGTATTGAAGCTTGCACTTAAGATTTTTATAGACTTCCGATTTTAGTTCGTGACAGATGTTGGTGGCAGGCGGTCAGACTTCAGCCGGAGGAGCAGGGACCGGGCTCGGGGAAGCTGCGTCCATCCCTCGAGCCTGAGTGATGGACAGGAGGCAGATTCAGAAATCAGGTGATCACCTAAGGAGAGCCAGTGGGGGCCCCAGCTCCTGTTTGAGTTTACGAAATAACAAGCACAGACCTCAAGAAGAGGTACGAAACTCGGGGTTCTGTAGTTTTGGGCGCAGGGTTGCTCAGTGCTGCCCTGGCCTGCTCTCCGCTCAGGGGACCTCGGGCCTCTTGGAGTGAAAGCTGCCTCCCCCTTCCTGCCTCCGCCCCACTCAGGCTTCAGCGCTTCCTCAGTGGGACCGGCCACCACTTTGCATGACGAGGGAGGCCCCCTGGGTTGGCGGGGCTGTGTTGATTTGACTTTGGTTTCTGCATCACGTCGTCAGGGTGGGGCTCTGTCTGCACGTGCGCCGCTGTGGGGTCAGGCGGCCGGCGCACTGCGGAGGGAAGTATGAACCTTGTCCTTTGCCTGCTCTATAATAAAGTTTTGTCCTAATTAGTCCACAAGAGAAGACATAATTCACATGGAGCTGTCAGATAGTCCCTGTAACGAGAAGTCTTACGTCCAAGATGCTGTGGTGTTTGCATGGGGCTTTTGTGCTGCATTCAGTAAAAGACTCAAAACCACACTCAAAACCAAATCTGATCGTGGGAGATTAGATTGGAATATTCAAATATTTTTAACTTTTTGTTTAAAAAAAAAAAAGGTGTTTCATTATCCTTGGCCAGATTATTTTTCTAACAGTTTTTATTTTAGCTTTAAAGATGGGCCATGCAGTCCAGCGGGGTTGAGATGTTTTAGCAAAACATCTGAGGGCACAGTCGGGTAAACGCAGGGACCTCCCTTCATGCGCACATGGCGCCCGTCTGTTCCTCAGACGCCCCAGCGGAGCGTCCAGGAGATGGGCCTGCTGGTTGATGCCACACCCCCGGACTCGGGTCCAGGAGGGACCTCGGACTCCATCCCTCCTTCTCTAAATCTGTCCTCACTTACTCCATTTCGTGGGTAAGTTCAGTAGGTTTACTATGGCTTATTTTTAATGCCTAAATTTTGGCAACAAAGGAAGGAAGAAAACTTTTTTTTAATTATCATTACACACACACAACAATAAAGTGTTGCACAAAGAAAATGTATTTAGAATACCAGTTTTCTATTCAATGCATGTTATTTTCCTAGGCAGAGTTGCTAAGGGGACTTAGAAGTCCAAAACTGGAAATCATTTACATCAATGCTGGTGATCTTACAGTATTTTGTAAAACAGTCATCTTCCCCCCGACCCCATATGTCTGGTTAGTTTTGTACAATTTGGTATCACACTTTATAAACACATAATCCTTTCTAACTCCTATTTACCTAAAAGCACAAAGGAGGGTCAGGGAAATCCGGAAGCGCTTGTTAGTGTTGGAAAGGACATGAAATGGAACCTGTCTTTTGATCTGTGTGTTTTCTCTGAATTTACCTGACTCTGCTGGCAAGAACCGCGTGTTTACGGTCAGTCTGTACTCCCGTCTGCAGAGTATGTCTGTCGCATCAAAGCCAAGTCCAATAAACAAAACCTGTCTTTGCACTCACACTTGTACTTGATGTGGACTGTCTGTGTGCCTGGAAGTACACCTCTGGGGAACCACGGAAAGGCAGGGAGTCGGCGGATGCTGACATCAGCCCCACGTGCCTGACAGCAAGGTTCTGCAGGCCTCTGTCCATCCTCCACCTGCCTCCTACCTGGAGCCAGTGAGGGGCTGCTGGGTGCGGCTCCTGGAGAGGTTCCCGCAGAAACACCGCTGCCGGGCCTGATGCTTCTGCTCCACAGGCCTCACCTCCGAGCGTGAGCAGAGAGGTGCCTGTGTCCCAGGTGGAGACGCCCTGCTCCGTCCCAGAGACGTGGCTGCCACGAGGGTGGTGAGGCCGCAGTCCACCGGGCGACCCCCGACTCTCCTGCTGGGGGAACCAGCGACGGGCTCCGTGGGCGGGCGGGCAGGAGACAGGCACTGTGCTCTTTACCTTTATGTGCACATGTTCCTGAACAAACTTCCTCAGCCGTGGTCTGGATCCCAGACCGGATCTGTAGAGGGTGACTTAACCCCTAAAATAACAACGCGAATACCCGTAAGACCTGTACCCACCGTCTGTCGTCCTGACCTGACCCCAAGTCAACACCGCACCCACATCCCCTCGTCTGCTCCTCCGACAGCAGCCAGTAGGGTTTCGGGCTCTTGCTATTCTAAAATGTAGCTCAGGTGTCAGCTGGGGCTTGCATTCTACACCTTGGTGTGAACACAAACTCCCAGAAGGGGCTCCAAGGCCACCCAGGCCGGACTGCCTGCCTCTGCCCGGTTCTTGTTCTCCCTTCACCCCAAATGGGGGGCACAGGGCCTTCCGCTCACCCCCCACCCTGTCCTAAGACGCTGCAGGCATCAGGGAGCAAACCCGTTCCCCGGGGCTTGGGATCAGGAGTCCCATCACTCATCCATCACAGACCTAAAACTGCACACATCAGGGTTTTTGGGTTTTGATTTTTTAAGATTTTATTTATTTCAGAGAAGGGGAGAGAGTAAGCATGAGTCGGGGGAGGGGGAGAGGGAGAAGCGGACTCCCCGCGGAGCAGGGAGCCCGATGCGAGGCTCGATCCCAGGACCCCGGGATCATGACCTGAGCCGAAGGCAGATGTTTAACTGACCGAGGCACCCAGGCGCCCCTGCGCACATCAGTTTTCGGAGTGGTCCGTCACAGGCTTTCTCCCCGTTTCCATGTCCAGACTCTGAGCTCCCCGGGGGCAGCCACTCTTCCACACTCCGTGATGGGCTCAGCTCTGTCCCCGTGTTTCCACTCGAGCTCACGTGTGTGCAGCAGAAAACTGTTGCCGTGGCAGGAGCCACCCTCCTTAGCAGGCAGGTTGCAAAGGAGCTGTCCCCCTCCACATCCTGACAGGATACACCGTCCATTCCACACCACCCCTCCATCAGCCGTGCTTGCTGAGCACCCGCCGTGTGTCAGGCACTGCTCTGTGCTCTGTGCTGCAGGGGCGACAGTCCGCCGGATCCGGGCCCTGCCGGAGCGGACTGAAGGGGAGGACAGGTGAAGCCAGAGCTCCCGGGAGGAGAGCAGGGAGCAGCCCGGGGCTGGTGCTGTCTCGTGAGGAATAATGCCCCCCCATACGTCTGGCCAATCTTGTACAATCTGGTACCAGACTTCACACTGTGTGATCCTTTAAAGTTTCTACCAGACTTAATGAAAGTACAATCTGGAAGCGGTGCTGCTCGTACTAAGTGTTGGAAAGAACATTAAACGGAATCCATGGTTTCATTTGTATATGTTTCTTCCTTCATTTACCCGACTCTGGCAAAGACTGTTTACAAGAAGGTAGCATTTGAACAGAGGCCCAAAGAGATTGAAAAGTGAAGCTATATGGGTGTCTGGAGAAGATAATTGCAGAAGGGGCAGCCCATACAAAGGCCCTGCGGCAGGTACCTGTTCAGTGAATTCTACGAACAGTAAGGAGGCAGGACTTCTGGAAGGGGAGTGTGAATTGCTCAGGGACCCCGCTCCCCAGTAGAGACCTCTGATAACGCTGGTCAGAATCAGCAACAACAACCGTTCAGCGTCTCTGGAGATTGATCAAAGGGCTTACAACAAATGGAGAGGCATTTATTCAGTAAAATCCACAGCAGCTGGGTAAGGACGGTGGGAGGGAGGCTGTGACCGCTGGGGGCTGTGGCCTCGGGGAAACCCTCAGTGGGTGGCCAGCCATCTCTGTGGGGCCAGGGGCTGGAGAAGGGCTGTGTGGGTGCTGGGGGACGCTCCTAGAGCTCGCACAGAGCAGGACTGTGGCTTGGAGCACAGGCCTTATCTGTCTCCATCCCAGGGGTGTGGGAGCTCCCTGCCACGCCCCGCCAGACACCTTCTCGCCTGCCAGGCTCTGTGCTCACCTGTCGCTGTGTCTGGTCCTCACGGCTTCCGGAAGGGAAATCCTCCTGTGAGTCCCTGTTCCCCGGCAAGGAAATCAGGCTTCAGAAGTCAGGGAGCCATGAGGGAGCCACGGGGCTGTGGGTTTGCCCCTCGCAGCATGGACCCCGGACAACACAGGGCACCACGCAGAACTCGGGCCCCACCCAGACCCACCGAATCAGCCCTGAGGCTCACCGGGGCCAGGGGATTTGACGCACGCAGGGGGCAGAAGCGCGGGTCCAAAGACCTGCAGCCTTTAGCAGGGGCCCTTGGCCCAGAGCGGGCCTTAGCAAATACCTGCTGAACTGAACCGAATCCAGTCGGAAAACCACATGAGCACAGGGCTCCTGCTTTTCTCTGCGTCTGCGAGCTCAGAACTGAGGGTGGCTGGTTTTCTGCAGCCCGTCCCATGTGTCTGGAGAAACACCCCGAGGGGGTGCTGGTTCTCACCGGGCAGGTGCTGCGCCAGGCACCGTGGGTAACCCCAACAGGCATTGTCTCCCGGGTTCTGCCTCAAATACAGATCACCCCCTAACCTCAGTCTCTAGGCCGTGGATCTGCCTAGGACTCAGCAGTCAGTAAGTCCTGCATTAGCCCGTCAGGTCCAGACGCGTCGCTGGAGTGTGCAGCCCATGGACAGAACCTGGAATACACGTGATTTCACCAACGCCCCAACTAAGTACCACTTGTCTATGAATGAGACCTAAGCCCAGTTTTATTTAAAAAAAAAAAAAAACCTGCGGGAGCCAGGTCCGAACGCGGGGTCTGCACGCTCCGTAGTGACCCTACCGGGGCGCTGGCAGAGGCCCAGCGCTCACCCTGAAGCACCCGCCACTGAGTGCCCACCTGCTCCCAGCACCCCGTGCTTGTTCCCTGAAGGGGCCCCGGGTCTCTCTCCACGTGCGATCGCCGTGGAAGTGCCAGGCACCGCGATGCAGGCAGCAACAGCATGCTCAATGTGATTTCAGAAGCAAACGGAAGATCCTCTGCCCCCAAAAATCTAGCTTCCACAATTAGATTCATCCCTTTCATTTGGACTTTTGACTTCCATAAAACTCGAGGGAGAAATGATACTGATTCATACCTAAAATTGTCTCCTGTGTTTATTTGCCAATTTTCAAATAAATAAATCATAAAAAAAAAGAAGAAAGTCTCATGTCAGTCTGTGTCTTGAGCACCTGCCACATTCATGTAAACGCACACAGACGCGCCTAGAAAGAAGACCAGAATGCTGTCTGCCCTCGGGACGTGAGACTGTGACTGGTTTCCATTTTCTTCCCTGTAATGTTTGTCATCTTCCCAAGCTGTCTACGACATGAGTTTCTCTTGCAACCAGAGAACCGTGAGCGATCTTTACACATCTCTGTGGGGCGCAGTAAGAAAGAGCGGTTGCCAGGAAGGTAACGGCAAGAATCTGGGTCAGCACACCGTGTCCGGTCACACGGCGCAGGAATCCAGCCGCTCCCAGGCAGGGAACTCCTACTCTGAGAGCGAATTCCTTCGCTTTTCCTCCATCCTTTCTCTGTGAATAATTTGCCCCAGCAGGCCCCTTGAGGGTCTAAAATTCCTGGATGTTGGCCCAGGTTTTGATTCTTTTCTGAAGTAAAGTATCACTAAGGAGAAAGAAGAAACATTTCCAGTAAAGCCTGGTCCGAAAGAGCGGGGGAGGCTCAAGGTTATTTCTTTGGGTCAGGAACAGTGAGCAGAGAGCCCCTCATGGGTTTAAGATGACTCTTCCTGCACATTTTTCTGAACTCTTGGGAGAAAACTCTCCAGATGGCCTGGAGCTGTTTCAGGGAGAGCGCAGGGGTTGTCATGGTGACCAGCTTATTGACCCAACACTGCAAGGTGAGTCCCAAACCAGACCAGTGTGTTTGAGGATTAAAAAGTAGAACCACACCCCCGCACACGTCAGGAAAGAATCTAAGGGGATTCTCTAGTGTTCCTGACACTGACCCGAAGTGCCCTCAAGGTTCAAAAGATCTTGGCTCTTCCCAAGAGGAACGTAAAAAAGATAATCCATCCAAATAAAGAACGCCCTGGAACCCAGGCCTGAGGTTCAGTTGTTGCCTCTTTGTTTTTTTAAGTTTTTGGTTTTGTTTTGTTTTGTTTTGTTTTGTTTGGTAATCTCTACACCCAACGCGGGGCTTGAACTCACGACCCCGAGATCAAGAGTCACACGTTCTTCCAACTGAGCCAGCCAGGAGCCCCGAGCTGTTGCTTCTTAAGAAAGACATTCTTGGGGCACCAGGGTGGCTGAGTCAGTTGAGCATCAGACTTTTTTTTTTAAGATTTTACTTATTTATTTGAGAGAGAGAGAGAGAGAAAGAGCAGGGGGAGGAGCAGAGGGAGAAGGAGAGAGAATCCCACTCACCACAGAGCCTGACATGTGGCTTGATACCAGGGGCCCTGAGCGTCTGACTCTTGATCTTAGCTCAGGCCTTGATCTCAGGGGCATGAGTTCAAGCTCCATGTTGCACTCCAAGCTGGGCATGGAACTTAGTTAAAAAATTAAAAAAATTTAAAAAAAGAATATTCTGGAACTGAGAAATGTCCAAAAGCCTGTTCTCGGAAGGATGGAACCCCTTGTAAATATGGAAGGATTTCAAACTAGATTCTTCATCCCATAAAAATGGCGGCTTGGAGCCCAGCAGTCATGAGAGACAGTGAAATTTTCCACCAGCTCTGTTCCGGCAGGCCAGGATACCCTGATAAATAACCACGAGGAGACTTTCCAGAACCCTCACACATGCCCCGCCCGGGTCTCAGTCTCCACAGGGGGCAATCTGCTGGACCCCCTCAACACCACTTTGTGTACTCTTACTTCTACACTTGAAGAAATGGGGACTCTGAGTCCAAGAGCTGACCTAACTTGACACTCCAAGGTGTCCAAGGCCATTGGAGGAGCTAGAATCCACCCGGGCGGTGCGGCTCCAGACTCCAGAGCTCACCCGTGTGTATGACCTGCCTTTTCCCATTTTCTGTATTCTCTGTGCCCTGGCACCTGGGCCTGGCTGACTGGGGAGAGACTACCCCTCCCAGGTCTAGCCAACCCTCAGAGACAGCAAATGTGCCTTTCACATGCAGAGTAACCAGCCCAGAGCCCACATTCCACGCCACTCCTCCAGCTATCCCTCTGCCCAGGGCCAGGGACCAGACAACCAGAGACAGCCCTGTACCCCGGAGCCTGCCAAAGGTATTCAAACTAATCAATAACCACCCTGCTTGCCTGCCTTGCCTTGCCTTTCTCCTTGAAACCCCAATAAATTCTCCTGTCCGTGCCCCCCCCATTCCCAACCCACCTGGGGCTTCCCCACGTGGCCCTGTGTGGTATGGTGCCCCCACCTCTTGGAAACCTCAAGTGGCAAACTATCTTTTCAATGGCAGTGTCTCCCCATCTGTTGACCTCACCGTCTGTGAATAATAACAAAACCGTACTTTACAACACTTGGCTACCGCCTCTCAGGCAAGAACAAAACCCAGCCAGCAGGACTGAGAGCGGCCTCGTGGAATGTTATTGTAGAGAGCACCACGGAGTCTCTCTTGTCAAGCAGGGGCCTGCATCAAGCAATGAGGCGAGCAGTTCGGGGTCCTGCAGTGGCACCAGCACCAGCCGACCACACCCCAGAACCGACAACTAGCAGAAGCGGAGAGGAGGTCTGCAGGGCCTAAGACCGATGACATCCCTTTAGAAAGGAAGGATTTTTGCAGCAAACCATCAGGCTCCTCAGACACTGACCCCTGCATCTCTGACCACTTCAAACAGGCAGCTGCCACCGGGGGCTCTGCCCGACTGATCTCCAAGAGGAACCGAGATCCTTCCCTGATGGAACGTAAGGAGCAGTAAGTGCCGAGCGCTGACCGGGACAGGAGTGAGACCTTATCTCAACCTCGCGCCCACGGACTGACGTCGCATGGGGACCGTTCACTTCCTACGTCCTGTTCTGCCTAATGTGTTGTACGGCCCGTCTCCTGCTTTGCTTTGGGTGACCTGCAAGAAGCCAGGTTCAACACGTGGTGAGATGTCACTGAGTTTGGAATCCTGAACCTGCCTCATCAGCATGTTAACCTTGAGGACTGCGTAAAGCCGGCGTTGGGAAAGACGCTCCTCGCGTGTGAGCCCCCGTAGCGTGCTCGTGACATTGCGGTGTGCAAGGTGCTGTGGTCTGTAGAGGCAGGGCTTCAAAGAAACACCTGGTCCACGAGGTCCACGAGGTGAAAGGATGTTTGCAGTGATCATCTTAGCTCCGGCTGCCACAACAAAATCCCTCGGGCTGGGCAGCTCCAACGACAGGTAAGTATTCTCCCAGTTCTGGGCGCTGGAAGTCGACGGTTCCACTTGGACTTGCCCGGATTCGGTCTGGTGAGAGCTTGCTTCCCGGCTTGCAGGTGTCCTCTCCCACTCACTGCGTGCTCCCGTGCCTGTCCTCACGGCTTGCACGCAGGGACCCCACTCTCTGCTGCTGCCGCTTCTAAGGACCCAAACCTACCAAATCAGGCACCGCCCCTTATGACCCCATTAAACCTTCATTACCCCACAAAGGCCCATCTCCAAAAACCATCACTTTGAGGGGTAGGGCTTCGACATATGAATTCTGGGGGATACAATATATAATACAATAGTGATGATAGTGGTTAAGTCTCTGGAGGCCCCCATCCCTTGTAGCCGACATCAGAGACAGCACTCTGGTTGGGAGGAGCCTGGGGACAGGGATGACTTTTTCGGGGACTGAAATCAGTATTCACGGTCCGCCAGTAGGACATATTTGACACTGGGGAGGCCTCAGAAAATCTGGGACACACGATGTGAGCTGAGTCCAGCCAGCTTGTCCCTTCATGGCTGTCTGCTTCTTGGGGACCAATGCCAGCGCCTGGGACCATTAGGGGGGCAAGCTTGAAGGCCAGCGGGCGGTGCACTGGGGTGAAGTCCAGGCTCTGACAAGGGTACCCGTGTGGCTTCAGCAGCAGAAACGGATTCTCTCCCAGCTCTGGAGGCCAGAGGCCCAAGATGAGGGTGTGAACGGGGCTGGTTCCTTCCGAGGGCTGTGGAGGTGAGTGTTCTCCCCCTCTTCATAAGGACACCAGTCATGCTGGAGTTAGGACCCACTCCAACAGCTTCACTGTAACTTGATTATATCTGCAGAAGGCCCTATTTCTAAATAAGGTCACAGCCCCAGCTACTGGGGAGGCGGACCAAGGCCCAAGGAGGGTTCCAGCCCCAGGGTGCCGCTCTGAAGGTGTAATCACCAGGACACAGAGGTGCACAGGAACCTGGCTCCGGGGGTCCCCAGACAGAGGCTCGGCCACAGATTCTCTCAGGTCCCTCAGTTCTTTCTCAGTGAACCACCTTCTGGGAACCTCCTGGACGCCACCCACTCGCCTCTCCAGCTACCCTCCCCGCAAGGGACCTGGCAGTCAGCTGCCTCTTCCTAATCAGCTAAGAGCGACCCTGCAAGGCATTTGCTCTGTGCTGGGGACTGTGTCCTCTCCCAGGAAGGGCGGGTCTGCCTTGGAAGGATGGGGTGGGGGTGGGGGGGGTCCTGAGGGGCTCTGCACCCCTCCCCCACCCCAACACAGTGGTGAGGCAGCCCCTCCATCGTCCGGCTGGCCAGGATTGCGAGTATCTTTTCAATAGACTGGTGGTTTCTGAGGGTCTTCACTATCTGAGTCCTCAGGAAGGAGGTTTGTTTGTGGACTGATACTTAGTAGCAACAGTGCTCATAAAATACCCTTTATCTGCCCAAACTGCGTGGTCCCAGAAGCACCTGTAGAGTTGAAAGAGCGCCCCGGGGGCCCGGCTCAGGGAAGTGGGACAGGGCTGAGCCTTGGCTAGTTTACCAGCTTCTCCAGGTGACTCTCCCGTGACTAGCTTGGGACCCAGAGGCGCACTGGGAGTGAGGATCTTTCCAAAGCCCAGTGAAAAGTGAACTCACCAAAACGTCATGCCCAGGGTTTTGACCTCTACCTGGGCCCTCTGTCAGGAAGAGGGTATCAGTGGGGCGCCTGGGTGGCTCAGTTGGTTAAGCGACTGCCTTCGGCTCAGGTCATGATCCTGGAGTCCCGGGATCGAGTCCCGCGTCGGGCTCCCTGCTCGGCGGGGAGTCTGCTTCTCCCTCTGACCCTCCCCCCTCTCATGTGCTCTCTCTCTCTCATTCTCTCTGTCTCAAATAAATAAATACATCTTAAAAAAAAAAAAAAAGGAAGAGGGTATCAGAGCCTGGGGTCCAGGAGGCCTGTCGGTCTCTTCTGCCCTTAGTGCTCTGGATTTACCTGGGCTGAAGGCGTGAGGTGGGTGCAGATGAAGAAGGGGGTGGGCGCTTATGAGGTTTGTCCAGAAAAGCAGAGGGACATGCGGTGAGAGATCGAGGTGGGGAGGGTGAGATCAGCTGCAGAGACAGATTCACCAGGCCCTCCTAAGAGCCAAGGGCCGCTGCCCTCGCAGAGTAGGACAGAGAGAAGGCAGTGACGACAGTGGCTAGTGCTGCTGACCCCCGCGGTCCACAGGGCTCTCACCCAGCGACACCTGTCACTGCTTCTGCAACCTCTGGTTTCTCTTCCTATTTCCTCCTGGTAAAACTGGATGAACCTCTACCATGTTAGGTGTTGGGGATTTCCAATGTGTTAATGCGGGAAATGGGCTTAGCACATAGTAAGCGCTCAATGGTAGCTATTATTATTAATGAGGAGGTACTTCCTCTTGAAAACCGGGACAGCCAAGGCACTGCCCTCCTCCTTCTCTATGCCCGCATTTGCCGGCACCGCATCAGCCTTCCCCCCAGGACAGAGAGGTTTAAATACAAGCAGCCAAGGGACCCACATCACCCAGTCCTAAAGTGTGAAGCCCCCGGGGCAGCGCGGGAAACTCAAGGGGGACCCCAGGGAATGCCTCAGCCCCGCGGAGGTGGGAGTGGGAGGTGGAGGGCGGGGTAGTGACTGCTGGGGAGTCGGGGAGGACGGGACTCGTGCTTAATGGTGGGCTCTGAAGGTGGAGGTGGGGCGGGCGGTGGTGCGTGGGCACCCTGCAGCAGGAGGGTCGGGCCACGTGTCCAGGGCTGGAGGGGACCGGGCGCCTCGGGGTCCCCAAGGGTGTCATGGCACCGCGGAGATGTCCTACCCCCAGGCTTCTGCGGGGGGGTGAGGGGTGGGGGCGGCACGACCGGCCGCTCCCGGTCCCCTAGACGGGCGCCCCGGGAGCGCAGGGCTGGCGCCGGTCCGCACGGGGGCCGGAGGGGCGGCCCCTGGCGCTGCGGGGGGTTCGACGGCCCTGACGCCCCTGGGGTGGGCAGCGGGCACCGCGGGGCGGGAAAGTCCCGCGGCGCGGGCCGGCCAAGTCGCACGCGCTCCGGGTCAGAGGCCGGCGGACCTCAGACAGTGAATGAGCGACGCGACGGTGCCCTGGCCGGGGGGACCGAGAACCAGCCCCACCCCCGGCGTCCGGCCCCGCGGCTGCCCCGCCCACGCGCCGGGAGCGCGAGTGACGCCGCCGCCGCCGCCGCCGCCGCCCGGGCCCAACGGGGCGCGGCTCCGGCTTTCCCGGTCCCCGGGCGGGGCTGCGCGGAAGCCCCGCCCCCACCCCACCCCCCGCGCCGAGCGGGACCGGCGGTTCCCGGCCGCGCTGAGGTCACAAGGAGGCGGCCTGGCGCCCGAAGCGAGCGCCTGCGCCGAGCGGAGCCGAGCGGAACCCAGCGAGGGGCGGACACGCGGACGCCCGCTCGGCCCCGCGCCGCCGCGGCAGGCCCGGCATGGAGGCGGAGTGCCGGGTGCTCTCCATCCAGAGCCACGTCGTCCGCGGCTACGTGGGCAACCGGGCGGCCACGTTCCCGCTGCAGGTAAGCGCCTACAGCCGGCCCGGCTTACGTAACCGGCCGGGGTCCCCGCATGAGGGCCCGCGGCGGGGCGCCCGCCGCCGAGCCCCGTGACCTTGGCCCGGCCCGCGCTCCGCCGCTGCTGGAGCACCGGGGGCCCCTGCGCGGAGCGGGCGCCCGCCGAGCGTCAGGCCCCCGCGCGTGAGCTGTGGCGCACTCGCCACCCGCGCCCCTGCCCGCAGCGGGCGGCCGGGGGGCTCCCTGCCGACGTGAGAATGCGGCGGGCTGCCTCCTGACCCTGCCCCGGGGGCGCAGGAGGAGGGACGGAAGGCAGGTGTTTGCAGGGCTCACCTGCCGCGAGGGGGAGGAGCAAGCTCGCGGACTCTGGCTCCCGGGGGCCAGGGTGGGTCCCACCTTGCGGAGGACTCTTCTGGGGGGGTGGTCGCCAAAGAGGCGGATGGGGCAGAGAAGGCCTCCCTGCAGGTGTTGGCTCTGAAGAAGAAAAGCCCAGAGACCGATTCAGGCCCGTACCCTTTTGGCTTTAGAAGCTGCGTTTCAAATGTTTTATAGCCTTTACTTAATGGTGGGCTTCCCTCCCTCCTCTCTTGCCTGTCCTTAATGTGTCTCCCAGGCCAGGTACCCACTGCTTCCTGCTGCAGCCCCAAGGTTATGGCTGGGTGGCCCTTGGAGGGGCAGAAGGAGGCCTGGATGCGGTGGGCTTTCATGCCAGGCCAGAGGCAATACCAGGGTGACGGGCACTTCCCTGCCTTGCCTGCCCAGCAGGAGTGCTGGGGGTGGCCACAGCAAGGTCGTGGCTCTCCTGGACTAACCACCTTTGGCCTGTTGTCCCTGGCCTGCACCCCCGGGGGCAGGAAGCAGGTGTGGCTGGGCCACTGCGTGCCCCCTCGCTCCTTGGAGTAGGGTGGATTGTGTGGGCAGGGTCACTGGAGTGGTCCTGTGCTTGGGGAGAAAGGTGCAGGGTCTCTGAAGCAGGAGCCCACCTGGAAGGCAGGACCAGGCAGGGCTCTTGAGAACAGCTTCAGCCTGCTGTCCCAGTGGTAGGAGCAGCCCTCGCCCTTCTTAGCCAGGGAGCCATGGGAGCTGGCCTTGGCAGAGGTGTGCAGGGCCCCTGCTGGCTTCCCTGTGTCCCGTGCCCAGTCCCTCCTCCCGGTCCATCCACACCCACTCTCCTCTTTCTCCCTGCACTGGGCCCACCGTTCCCCTCCTCAGCTCACCTGGGTCCTCCAGGGATGCACCCTTGTTCCTTCCAGGCTTCATCTGTAGAATGGGCATGACGCCGACTCCCAAGTTGTTTTAGGGCCAGGGGAGATGGGGTGTGTGAACATCTCGGAGTTGCTGGCTACTGAATGAGGTGGGTCGGCATGCCCGGGGCGCTGTGCTCACCCACCACCGTGCAGGAGGACCAGACAGGAAGATAGGGCTGGGTGGCACGTAAGTGTGCCTGGGGCATCTCGTGGAGGCTGGGGCCTCTGCCAGGAGGGGATGTGGGTTGGGTTTTCAGTTACTTACCTGTGTGTGTTTTTTGCCCTAATTTCCTCCTCTTTCTCCTAATTACCGGAATAAGATATAGTGTCGGGGGATGGAGAGGGCTGAGGAGGGGAGAAGGCCAGGGGTGGTGGTCCTCCAAACATGCTCCCCCCAAGCTGGACCCCAAACAGGGCAATGTCAGTGTGTTCGGGCGGCTGTAACAAAGTACCGCAGGCCGGGCAGCTCAAACAGCAGGTGTTTACGGTCCCTCAGTTCTGGAGACTGGAGTCCAAGATAAAGGTGTCAGCACGGCGGTGTCTGCGTGGCGTGTGGATGCTGTGTTCACTTGGTTCCTCTGTGCGTGTCTGTGACCTGATCTCAGGGACACCGGTCAGATTGCATCAGAGCACCTGGTGACCTTATTCTACCTTAATTATCTCTTTAAAGATTCTGTCTTCAAATACAGTCACATTCTGAGGTGCTGGGGGCCAGGGTTTCAACATAGGAATTTGGGGAACACAATTCAGCCCACAATGAGAACAATTTCCAGAAATTTCTTAGTTCACTGGACACACTTAGTGCTTCCTTGAGCAGAGTCTAGATTTCTTACCAGCCTGCAAATGCTTGTTTTGGCCCCGGTTGCTTAGCTCTGGGAGGATCAAACACTTAGTACTGCAGGGTGCTCCACAGGGTCCCATGCGGACGTTTTGCTCCCCACCCCACCCCCACCCCCATCTGTGCACCGCTGGAGCAGAGCCAGGCAGTGAGAGGGGTGGGGATGGCTGCCGAGTGACCTCGGACCAGCCTTAGCACAGGACGGGCTGGGTTGGACAGAGCCTGGAATAGGCTTGGAGGCCCGCACTTGCACGCTCCAGCAGGGGTCCTGAAGGGAATCATCCTGGAACGCCCAGAGTTGTGCTCAGTGGCGGGTATGTTCTCAGTTTGGTCGATCCGGTGGAGCTAGGCTAAGGCACGCTTGTGCACGCAGCTGAGTGTGGGAAGAGAACTTAGCAAGGGCAGCAGGAGGTGGGCCCTGGCTGGGCCCCACAGATTCGGAGAGACCGGAGAAGCCCCTGTGGGGACTGGCTTGCTGTCCCTTTGTCTTGGAGTTCCGGCTCAGGGACGGGGCACTGCCGACTGAGGCTTTCCAAGCCTCGTGTGCACAGTGAGAACAGTACTCCTGGCAGTCAGCTGGGGCCTCGCTCCCGGGGCACTGCCCGGACGGAGCTCTGCCAGTGGTGGTGGGGGGCCCGTTCCTGGGGTGCTCCCGCCACTGCACCGTGAGTGTGGTACAGACGTGTGCTGGCTGGAGGCCTGCAAGGCCGGGCTTCAGGACCCTGGTTCCCAAACTGCTTCTTGCCGGGTCCCCAAAACGCACCGCTTGCCGTCTCAGGCAGGCAGCCCATGAGCAGCCGCCCTCCCTGGGCAGAGAAAAATGTCAGATGAAACAGAGGAGCAGAACCTTGACCCTGTTTTTAAATTTTGTTTTCAGGCCGAGTCCAAAGTATATTCTAGTGACCAGTGACAGAGGAGGTAGAACATCAGGCGGGATGACCCCATGTTTGCAGAGCAAGGAGGGAGTAAGGGTATGGTCTTCATGGCCCTGTCCGTGGAGAGAGGGCTGCCAAATCAAGGCCAGACAGGCCGGTGATGCATCAGGGGCGCCTCCCTGTGCACGGCTGGGCCTTCCTGCTGCTCTGGCCTTCGATTCTGGGGCCGGGAAAGAGCAAGGAAGGGTAAGGCGGGGTGAGATGAAGTGCAGCCCGGCCCCTGCTGCCTCCCACACCAGACACTGGTGGGGCTGCCTCCTCTCGGAAATTGGAAACCTAATGTTCTCCCGGGCCCGGCGGTACGGTCCGAGCGAGCCGGCTGCGTGTATGTCTGCATGTTGGATCAGCAGCGCCTACTCTGGGGAGCGGAGGTCCCAGAATCCCCCAGGCAGCCGCGCCACCTGCTTCTGAGATATCGTGGTGAAGTTACAGCAGATCTGCGAGCCTTGGGGTGGCGTGAGTGTCCTGGGGCCAGTCTCCCAAGTGCTGCAGACTGGGGGGATTCAAACCACAGAGATCCTCTTGCCGCGCTGGGGGCCAGAAGCTGAAGTCAGGGTGTTGGTGGAGCCGCATGACATCTGAGGGCTCCAGGGGAGGAGCCTTCCTTGCCATGGACAGGTGGGATCTCTGTGCTGGGGTGGGGGCATCACTGGAGGGTCACAGTGGAGAGGTGCGGCCTTGAAAGGTCACCTCCAGTAGCCTTGAGAATCTGACTTGGGCTTTTGCCTAAAACCCACTTAAATCCCATGTTGGGATCTCCATGACAGTGTGGGGGTGGCAGGGAGTCGTTTATTTCCAGCTTTTCACTTTCAAGAACCCCTGGAGCCTCGAGGTGGCCTTCTTCAGAGGAAGATCTTGACATTTTTTTCCTTAGCACTCCTAGGATAGAAGGGCCTTCTGCAGCAGAACTGCATTTGGTAAGAATGTCACCCTGCCCCCTTTAAAAGACATGGTTTTTGCCTTAATGTTTTTCCTGGTGATGCCCATGTTGGCAGACAGTACAACACCGCTGACATGTGGACATTCACATCCTTGGAGGTGGTGTGTTGGGTTTGGAACACGTCCAAGTGTGTTCTGGAATGTTCCTTGTGCTCCAGGACACGTAGCTCTGCTTGCTTCACTTCCTGCCAGTTGTCATGATTCCTGTTGCCCCAGCCTCTGGAAGTCCTCGGGCTGGTCGGGAATGTGCCAGTCCTGCAACCGAGGTGTGGCTTTTGCTGTTTCCCCAAGAAGGTCCAGAATTGCTTAATTTCTAGATTTCCTAACTCTCTTTCTTGGTTTGGGACTAAGGTTTCTGTTGTTCCTCTTTGCTTGTCATGGAGAAAGCAAGAACTTAATTGGTCGCATTTTCTGATCTTTTCCCCCGCCGTGTCTGCGTACGTGTGTGTGTGATGAGTATGTGGGCGTGTGTGTGTGTGTGTGTGTGTGTGTGTGTGTGTGTGTGCACGCGCACGCGCGCTGTCCTGTGAGTGGGGCCCTGGCTCTGGGTAGCACTGTGCTCTCGGGAAGGGAGAGTGTGTCTGTGCGCAGGGGGCTTACGTGACCCGGGGGCCGTCGGCTTTGTGGCTCATGGGCTTGGTCATCCCCGGGGCACACCTGTGTGGAACTTCTGAGCTAGAACCAGCCCGTTCTGCTCACACAGCTGTGTGGAAGAGTGACACCGGGGAACAGAATAAATGATGGAGTTTCTCAAGAAGAAAGGAGGCAGGCGTGGGGCCCCGGGCCATGTGGTAGCATCACGTGGTTGGCCCAGGGGGGCAATGCCTCTCTTCCCTGCCCACCCAGAGCAGCCGCCCTGTTCCCTGTCCGTACCTGGGTGCTGCCGGGAGACCCCTTCTCTTAGGGCGTTGTAGCGCAGCCCAGCCCCCAGCAGAACCCGGTCGCTAGCACATGGACCCTGTGCAGGCCTGGCAGGGGGGCGTGGGGTGTGCTTTGAGCAGCACGGGGGTCCAGGGCTGTGACAGCTGAGGCCGGGGCGCACACGTGGGCAGAGAGAGCCGTGGGACCGCAGGCGAGCTGCCGGCCGCCTCAGGGATGGAGGGCTGTTTCCCGTTGGAGGTCAGAGGACAGTGGACGTGGGTAGAGCTGAACTGCGGGGCTGAGTAGTCACAGGAGGCGGGCAGGACAGTGGGCACTCAGCCCCGAGGCTGATCAGGATGCCCTCAGTCACATGACACTCTGGCGTCTCTCTTTCCTAATTCTCATTTCCTGTAGAAGCAGCTCCAGGTCTTGCAAAACAGCCATAGTGAGGATTCTTGAAGACAGTGACCCCCCTCCCCCAGAGGAACTGGGGTGGTCTGGGCAGGGTGGGGGAGCTGTGCTGGAATATTCCAGAGCTTCCCCACTCCTGCTGTTCTGAGTGCTCTGCATCCCTGCGAGGGCGGATCGCCTGCCGAGCTGCTGAGTTAATGACCACGTCTTGCGTGGCTGTCAGCAGAGTGGGTTGACGATGCGGCAGTGAGGGGGATCTGGCCGCAGAGAACATGAGTCAGCCGCCCAGGGCCCCTCCCCAGGGGCTGGCTGGGGAGAGGGAGTGTGCCTTGTTGTGGGGGCTGCTGGGCCAGGGCTCCGGGTTTTTTCTGAAACGGGAGTGGGCTTGCTGGTGGAGCCCGAGGCTGGGGCTTTGGCCATGCCAGCCTTCATCCTGCGGTTCATGGGATGGTGGACGCGTCCTAGGAGCTCACGGTCGGTGGGGCGCCCCAGAACCCTAAACCACCCCCGAGTCCGGGGGCTGCGGCAGAGGCTGAGAAGGCAAGGATCCGCACAAGGTCTCGGGGGCTTGAGACAAAGGTAGTCTACGTTCAGGACATCTGCTCACAGAGATATGGGGGTTTCAGAGCTTTTGGGGGGATCAGAACATGGGCAGCAGCTCTGCAGCCAAAATATGGAATCATGGCGTGCAGGACAGGCAGCCAGGGGGGTTCTGCAGGCTGGGGTTTCATGGGTACACCTGGGGGCTTGGGGGGGTGAGGACCATCACGCAGGCCTGGACTAGGTGGTGCGAACAGAGACGAGGCTGCCAGCCCGGTGCTGCTGGGAGGAGGGGACTCTGCCTGTGGGCGGGGAGCAGCAAGAGTGGGTGGGGGCCATGGTCCCCCTCCCGTGGCAAGGCTTTTCTTCAGCTGTCCTTCCTGGGCCGAACAGCATTTCTTCCTCTTTTTCTTTCTTGAAGTATCTTTTGCATCTCTTCACTGTGTGCTGCTGGTGTGCTCGTAGATGTTTAAAGAGTGGGGGGTGGCGGAGGCTGATTCCTGTGTGTGTGCCCGTTTCCGCGGTGACCGCACACTGCCCGCGCCAGTGGAAGAGGTGTGTGCGCGGTGGCCTCCGTTATGGGGGATCCTGCCATAGTCCAGTCGCTCAGGAGCGAGCTCACTGTAAGAGGTGGTGAAGTAATTAGGGAGGGCTGGGGCTAGGCAAGTTGTTACATTTGTTTTTCATATGTTTCATGTAAGTTTTGTGACTCTGGCGTTAGTGACAGTTCCACATGAGACGGTCTTGCACCCCTTCCCTCCTCCAGAGGCGAATGCCCCTTCTGTTCCTCCACCCAAACAGCTGCTTCCACAGCGCCCCTGTAGTGAGAGTGGACTCCACGGGGTGATC
This sequence comes from Eumetopias jubatus, assembly GCF_037043125.1. Classification (NCBI taxonomy): domain Eukaryota; kingdom Metazoa; phylum Chordata; class Mammalia; order Carnivora; family Otariidae; genus Eumetopias; species Eumetopias jubatus. Next base: position 2,919,051 of record NW_028274807.1, on the reverse strand, counting down.
TCCCTGGGGCCCCAGGCCGTGATCGCAGGAGAGCGATCCCCCTCCATGGGGCCACCCACACGCAAATGGGGTTGTGCGGGTGGGCACGGTCGCTGGGCCCGTCTTTAGGCTCCCGTCTCCCCAGGTGCCGTGGGCTCCACCGTTCGCCGCGGCACGATGTGACTCTCACCCACGAGAATACAGACAGGCAGTGCCGTCCCATAAGTTGGCCTGACACGGCGTTAGTCTTGTCGCTCCGCGGAGCCCACGGGGCACGAGGGACTGTTCCCATGGAATGGGACTCACGCGAAGTCTGTCCGGGGACAGGAGTTTGGAGGTGCGCCGCACACAGAGCAGACGGTGAGCGTGGCTGGGGAGAACCCAGACCACCCGCCCCAACGCTCACCGTGCATCCGGGACACTGCAAGGGACTCCTGGACCCAGAATCAGTCTGTGTGCGGCTCCCCCCGGGGCCCGGGAAGAGGCGGGGGCAGCAGGGTCCTGTCCAGAAGTGGGGACCAGAGCAGTTACCTCCACGGAGGATTTATTAGGTATCAACCGGGTACCACTGTCCCCCGCTTTCCGGAAATTCACAGTAGCCACTTCACTTGTACAAATGGCCTACTGCATGACTACCTCTTTACGCTAACCAGGGGAAACCTGGAGAGGATTTTTGCTTTTATGGAAAAACCATTACTGTACTAACGCAGGCCCTTCATTAAAGCGGAATGGAGCAATGTGAACTTCTAGAAAGCATGGGGTGCCCCTCACTTTCGGCTGCTTTGGCTTGCCCCAGGTTCCCGAGGGCCGCCTGCTTTCGGAAAGCGCGGGAAACCTGCATTCCGAGCCGCGGGGTCTTCGTGGAGGCACCTGCGTGGCCCCGCACCTGGCACCTTCCGGAAGCCGCCGTGCGGCCAGCGGGAAACTGGGAGCGGCGCTGGGCCCGCAGGGGCGTGTGGGGAGGGGCTCTGCCTGGGGTGCGAGCCCACTGGACGGGGCGGGGCCGCCGCGGCACCTGCTGGCTGGGTAGTCGGCCTGCGCCTGCGCAGTGGCATGCCCGCGGTGGTGCGTGCCCTGCGCGCAGCACGTGCACTGAGTAATAAGCCGCGTCTGCTTTCGCTGTTGAAGTGGAGAAGCGGGCCCTGGCCCGGGGCTCAGCTCACTGTTGTTCAGAAGCGCGAAATAGGGACTTCATTCTCCGATCGGTTTGCCAGCTTCAAAGGATTAATTATCTACACGTCCAAAAGCACTGGAGCAGGATGGGTTTTGGCAGGGGTTTCAGGATTTGTGTCACGGTCGCTTCAAAGCTGTTTCTTTAGACTTGATTAGAATCCTAAGGGATATGAAGCAGCGCTGGCTGAAGCTGGGGACAGGAGTGTGTGCATCGAGCAGGCAAATTTGCAAAGGGCCAGTTTTAACTGTAGTTTAACGAGACTGGTGATTTGTATTTTATTTAAGTTCTGATAATATCTGCTTAAATATTTTGGAGAGGCTTGTTAGATAGAGATCACAGGGGTGTAGCTCAGTGAGCGATCACAGAGGGAGCTCGCCTGTGGGCCCCCCGCCATGGACAGCGGGGAGTGTGAGCAGCACCCAGACGTCCACTCCCCGCACCCAGCTGCCCGAGCAGCCTCTGCAGACCACCAGAGCAGTGGGGCCCAGCTCTGAAGGTTCAGGGGAGCCTTGGAGGGTGGGGTGCGTGGTGTTGGGGTGAGTAGGGGAAGAGGCTGGGAAGTCATTGGTGTGCAGGAGAGGGAGGGGACGGCCAGGGACTGGCCACCCACGGCCCTTGGGTTCCTGTTCTCATTGTCTCTCCCACACACCCGCCAGGCTTTCTCCTTGCATCTCCCCACCCCTCCGCTGTCTCCTTCTCCGGCATAGTCCACGGGACACCAGCCCACCCCATGCGGCTCCTCTGTAGGAACTGAGGTTTCAGTGTCCCTGTGCCCTGTGGACTATCTGTGCGTCTCCGAAGTTTGTTGAAATCTCTCACGCACGTCCCCTGTCCTGTCTTGTGGACCAGTGTCATAAAAGGCTCCTTTGTTCTTTCTCATTTTCCTGGGGTTGGGGAGGGAGAAGAGTCCAAAAGTCAGCAGGCTGGGTGAACCTGACGGCATTTGGTTTATGGGGGTGTTAACACTGTGAGGCCTCCTTCCCCTCCTTCCCCTGCGGTCACACCCGCTCTTCCATCAGCAGCTGGGCTCACGTGGCTCTGACGTCCCACACCCCCTCCGGGCGGCTGTCCTGGCCCTTCCGTCCGTGCCTCCCGGTGTTCCACTGCTTGTGTGTGGCTGGTGTGGCTGGGGTCTCCCGGCAGCCCGTGGGCGGCCTCAGCCCTCGGTGTGAACTGAGACCTGGCCCGGGGTGGGAGGGAGTAGAGGGGAGACGCCACGCGCACTGGGGGTCTGGAGCAGGGGGCCGGTGAGACAGACACCAGCGAAGGTGTGGCAGATGTGTCAGCAGATACTCATTAGGCCCTGCTCTGTCCCCACGTGTCCTGAAGAACAGGCTCGTGCCCTGCTGGAGCCCCTGCCCGTCCCAGGGGGCAGCTGTGCAGGCATGGTGGGACTGGGGGCCGGTGTGGCAGAGGAGCCCTGGGGGCCACAGAGGGAGCAGGTGTGGTGGGGCTGGGAGCACTGAGGAGAGGTGAGGAGACAGGATCCTTCCAGGCTGACGGGCCGGCCCCTTGGTGGCCTCATGCAGGCAGGTGCTGGTTGCTGGCACGGGCCCAGCGCCAACCCCAGAGGGAGCTGTGTGCGGGGACAGAGGGGGTCAAGGAGGGCTGTGCTTCCCCAGGAAGGGGTGACACGGAGACTCTGAGAGATCGTGTTGGCCTGGGCAGGACCCGGCAGGGGTGGCACAAAGCAGGCAGAGACGGGGAGACAGGTGCCGGCACGAGGTGGGCTCGGGCCGCCGGGTTTCCAGGCAAGGCTGGTTGTGCCGCACTCATGCCCGCGGGGGCAGGGTTTTCCTGGTCCGGCCTGTCCCAGCTGTGGGCCCTCCCACAGTGCCGGGTGCCAGGGGGACAGCCGTGCTCTCAACGGGGGCAGAATCCAAATTAACACCTGTCTGTCGTGACGTGGTTTCACATGGCTCCAGAGTCAGGGCTGGCCACGAGCCTGTCTGGACTCGAGTATCCCACAGACAGGTTGTGGTTGGAGCCCATGTGTGAGCCCCGCCGCCCGCCCCCTAGCCTGCCTCATTCACACGGGGGGGGGGGGGGGCACAGAAGGAAGGCCTGAGTGAGGGCAGCCCTGTGCCAATGGCCCCAGGGCCCCACCCCTTGCTCTCGTTGGGGGCCTGCCTGGTTCCCACGGGTCTGGAGGACTTGGGCAGGCCCTGGTACACCGCTCACACTGATGAGGCTTTGGTTTGCTCCTGGGTGTTTGGGCCTCACCTTGTGGTGGCTGGCAGCTCACGGCTTTACCCTCACCCCGAGCCACAGAGACCTTTGTGCAGTACGGGGCAGACTTCCTCGGGCAGCTGGCTCTGGGAGGGATGAGGGACACAGTGGATGCTCTGAGAGCTGTCAAGGGTCTGTGTAGCAGGGCCCTGGTCCTGGGTCTGTCTGCAATGAGGCCAGCCAGGGCCAGCTGGGAGGGTCAGGTGGAAGAGGTCGGTGGGGCCTGGCAAGGACCCAGGGCCAGCGTAGGACACAAAGGCCGAGGGATGGGCTGGGCATTGTCCTGATGCCCACCGCCTCTGACGGTCAGGGGTCACGGGAAGGGCCCCACAGATAATGTGGCTCGTCCCCCAGGGGGCTCCGCAGCCGTCTTGTTGCCTGAGTGAATCCATCCATACCTGCCTGTTAAATGTGCAGAAACGGGAAAGGTGAGCAAAAGGAAAGATTGCTCTGGGATTTGCCACTTGACCGGCAAACAGCTGTCCACACTGGCTTGGGGAGGCATCTGGGCTGTTTGGGACATAACCTTTCTTCCCCTTCATTGAAGGAGGAGCTCTTACTTTTTATAAACTTCCTTTTTTACTCCGTGGCACCTGGAACCTGCCTGCAGTCACCTGTTCCCTGTGCTGTGAGGCGCGTGCCCAGCTGTGGTGCAGCCACAGGGCGGCCACCCGCCCCCCAGGCCAGGTCAGCGTGGCTCCGCACTGAGGTGTCCCGCCTTGCAGCAAGCGGGCCAGGGCTGAAGTGCCCCGGAGGCTCGAGAGCCAGGCTCCTGGGGACGGAGTGGCCAGCTGTGCCGTCCAGCGGGGAGCCCTTGGCCCCACCCCCCCAGAGGGGTCGTGGCCTCAAACCCACATTCTCGAAACAAAGAGGGCCTCACAGCCCTCTCTCCGTGTCTGAACAGATGGACGCCTCGCTGTCTTGCACTTTCAAGCGTTTTCACTTGGCAGGACTTCCAAGGCTTGGCCCTCTAAGCTGGTGGCGCCCCGACATGCTTCCAGACGCAGCCCCTCACCAGACACACATAGCACCGAGGCGCAGACGTTGAACCCAACTCAGGGAGAGCCTCCTGCCTGCCCGCGGGGTCCTGGCTCTCTCACACTTGGTCCTTCTCTGTCTCGCAGGTTTTGGGATTTGAGATCGACGCGCTGAACTCTGTCCAGTTTTCCAACCACACAGGTAAGGCATTGTTGGCCTGAGCAGGCACCGAAAAGCGGAATGTGGGCCGGAGAAAGGGCCTTTAGAAATCTGGGGGCCCCACCCCTCACCTGACGGTCAGGAGGTGGAGCCGGAGGGACCGCCCAGCATGTGAGGGGCGGAGGGGGCTAGGCTGGCCTGGCCTTGGGTGTGGACGCTGCCTTTGAATCTCAGCCCGGTTGCTTGAAGCTGAGTGACCCGGTGCAGGTTGCGGGAGCCTCCCGGCACCTCAGTCTCCTCTGTGAAACAGGGACCTGCTCCTAGCACCTGCTGCGGGGCCGAGCCCTCTTCCAGGTGACCGCGGGCCGTGAGCAGGGCCCCGTGTGTGCACGTGCCACTGGTGGACGGCGAAAGTAGGTCCTGATTTTCTCTGTTAAAAACCAGCGCCTCAGAAACTCACGTGGTGGTGTTGGTCTCAGCGCAGGGGGCACAAGGACACCTGTGCACAGAGGCTTTGAAACAGAACTGCTAACTCTAGGGCCCGTGAGGGACACTGCCCTCAGAAAGGCCCCGAGTTGTCGGGACAAGCTTCCTGAGCCCGCTCCCCACACCCCCTGGCCCCACGGCCTCGAGCGCGGCCTCCCCTATGACCCCACAGTGCCGTAGAGGCAGGGGCATGAGGCCATCCCCTTCCTGGAAACACCCCAACGTCGCGTCTCCTGAAGTTACTCTGAGCGCAGACAGAACCGCAGGAGCCCAGAACGTTCTGAAGAGCGCCAGCAGCGTGTGTGGGTGTGCCTCAGCCCAACACGCCTAGGAAAGATAGCCTGTAGCTCTCTGGTGTGGCTTTTCTTGGAAGGGACGGGGTATCATGAGTCATGACCTGAGGGGAAGAACGACATTTGGGATTCGGAAGAAAACAGTTCTCACCGAAAGCCCTTCCCTCCTTTTGCTTTGCTGAGGGTTCTGGGTGCTGAGAAATTTGGAAAAGCCCTGAGAAGTTTAAGTCGATTCAGCGAACTTCCCTGAACCCCACAGTTTCTTTCTTTCTCTTTTATTTTTTTAAGATTTAATTTATTTATTTGACAGAGACACAGTGAGAGAGGGCACACAAGCAGGGGGAGTGGGAGAGGGAGAAGCAGGCCTCCCGCGGAGCAGGGAGCCCGATGCGGGGCTCGATCCCAGGACCCCGGGATCGTGACGTGAGTCGACCGCAGACGCTCAACGACTGAGCCGCCCGGGCGCCCCAGTCCCACAGGTTCTGTTGGCTGTTTTAACCACCTTCCTTGTTGTTTGTTTAAGTAAATGAGCCAAACCGGCTTGGCCACTAAATGTTGGAGTTAAATTCATTGCTAAATATCACATGGTGCTATAATCAGCATCAGTTCAACAGAAGCCAAGAAACTGCCGCTGCACTTTGCACAGATCCCAGGCTGAGGGAGGGGGTCTCGGGGGGCTTCGGGAGCACACAGCTGCCTTCTGGGCTCCCACAGAGCCTCTTCAGTTGGTGGTGGACTGACCATCCCAAGGGGTCCTCTGACCCTGGTGCAGAAGGGGTGGATGAAGACCGGACCCCCGAGTGTGTGGAGCCCACGCAGGTGCAGGGGGTAGTCAGGGCCAGAGGGGGTGGGGGCTTCCCGTCCTGTGCTTCCTGGCAGGGCCCCCACCCTAGCCTCTGGATGCCATGCGGTGCCTGCCTGGTCAGGGGGCCCCTCAGGCAGTTCCTGGCCGGCAGTGACCCCGAGCACCCCCACTTGGGCTCAGCAGGGCTGTCTATGCAGCCTGATCCCAGATCTCAGGTGTTCAGTCCTGGGCTTTGGACCCAGAAGTATTTAAGGTCTGTTTTTTTTTTTTTATCTTGCTCTCTCTATCTTTTTTTTTTCTAAAGATAGATGAAGAGTGTGGTTGTGAAGTCAGGGGGTGGGGCAGAGGGAGAGGAGAGAATCCTTTTTTTTTTTTTTAAAGATTTTAAGATTTTATGTGTTTATTTGAGAGAGAGCGCAGCAGGGGGAGGGGCAGAGGGAGAGAGACAGCAGACTCCCCGCTGAGCACGGAGCCCGACACAGGGCTCTATCTCACAACCTTGAGACCATGACCTGAGCCGAAATCAAGAGTTGGATGCTCAACCAACAGAGCCACCTGGGTGCCCCCGTTTTTACCTTTTTATTTAATTTTTATTTTTAAAATTTTTTTAAAAGAGATTTTATTTATTTATTTACTTGGAGCATGAGCAGAGGCAGAGGGGGAGAGAATCTCAAGCAGACTCCCCACCGAGCACAGAGCCCGGCGAGGGGCTCGATCCCATGACCCTGAGATCATGACCTGAACCGAAACCACAAGTCACTTCTGACTGCACCACCCAGGCGCCCCATTACCTCTTTGTAAAAAGAACCTGGAGCACCCACTGTGAACAGGTACCCATTAAGGCCTGTGTATGCGGGGAGAAAGTCACTGCACCACCTGTCCCCATCTGTGAGCGTCCTTGCCCAGCACTGAGCCGCTCCAGCTGTCTGGCCAGGGCCTCGCTGTTGTGCTGTTTCCACCATGTGGTCCTACTGTGTACTCAGTGCTTGGCTCACACCGTGCATGACTGGCCAAAACATTTCAACCACATGCCGTCTGTACCCTGCTCGATGAGCGGTCCCCTGGATCACACGCGGGGACCCCTGAGCAATGCCTGGTCACTGCAGAGGCCTCTGAACGCGGCCGCCCACACTGCTTGTTTCCTGGGGCCGGGTCCGTGTGGGGACGTTTCGAGCAGCTCTGTTCCCAAGTACGCAGTCCTGTGAGCTGTGATCCGCTCTTCCAGGTCAGAAAGCCCTTCTTGTTTTATTTTTTTAATTTTAATTTTTTTTTAAGATTTTATTTATTTGAGGGGGAGAGAGAGAGCGTGCGCACACAGCAGGGGGAGCAGCAGAGGGAGAGGGAGAAGCAGGCTCCCCACTGAGCAGGGAGTCCGATGCGGGACTCGATCCCAGGACCCCAGGATCATGGCCTGAGCCGAAGGCAGACGCTTAACTGACTGAGCCACCCGGGCGCCTGACCTTTTTTTGAACAACACCTTTCTTATATTTATGTGCCATCAAGTGAATTCACCTGGTGAGGTGTGTAGTTCGGTGGTTGCTAGTACACTCACAGAGGGAGCGTTTTCACTGCTCCGGGAAACTGTACCAGAGTAACTCCCTGACCCTCACCTTGCCCCCCTCCTCCTGGCTGCTGGACCACTCATCTCTCATTCTCCTCGGATCTGCCCGTTCTGGAGATTTCATATAAACAGAATCACACGATAGGTGACCTTTAGTGTCTGACTTCTTCCACTGAGCCTCATGTTCTCCAGGCTCTTCCGTGTGGTAGAGTGTTCCTGTGTGTCACTCCTGGTCATGGCTGAGTAATAGTCTGTCACAGTACGGACAGACCACGCTTTGCTTCTCTGTCCATTTGTTGATCGGCACGGGTTTATGAATCATGGCTGTTAGGAATGCTGCTGGGGGCACCCGGGTGGCTCAGTCGGGTGAGCATCTGAGTCTTGATTTTGGCGCAGGCCATGATCTCAGGGTCGTGAGATTGAGCCCCACGTCGGGCTCTACACTCAGCGCTTGAGATTCTCTCCCTCTGCCCCTCCCCCCTCAAATAAATAAATCAGTCTTTAGAAACAATGAGTGCTGCTGTTGTGAACATCTTTGTGCACATGTCAGTGTTCTCCCAGTGGATAGACCCAGGAGCACACTTGCTGGATCGGTTAGTAGCTCTGTGTTTGATCACGTGAACGACTGCCAGACTGTTCTCCACGCCGGCTGTACCACTTTTCGGCCCCACCTCAAAGTCTAAGAGCTCATCCCCTTCAGGACATCCTGTTTGACTTGTCTTCATCTTTTGCATTCTAGTCAGCCTAGTGGTGCGAACGGAATGTGTTAAAAAACGAAATTCAACCAAGTAAATTTGCAGATCTAATTGGTTTTGTTAAATGATTCATGAATCGGGCAGCATCCCATCTGGCAAGTAGAGGGGAGCTCCACTGAGCTGAACCGAAGAGAGGTTTTTAAGGACTTATTTATTGATTTTAGAGAAAGAGGGAGACAGACAGAGTGTGGGGGGAGTGGCAGAGGCAGAGAGAATCCCAGGCAGACCCTGCACTGAGCGTGGAGCCCGATATGGGGCTCTCTCTCATGACCCTGAGATCATGACCTGAGCTGACACCAAGAGTCAGAGGCTTAACTGACAGCACCACCCAGGCACCCCTGAAAGAAAGGTTTTCAAAGGCAGAGAGAGCATTAAAAAAAAGAAGAAGAAGAAGAAAAGAATGTACTAGCAGGGAATACCTTACTTGGGCAAGACAGTCCCTCTAAGGGGAGCAGGGGGTCTATCAGCCAGTTTCCCAGGGTTGAAACTGCAGTTAGCTTCGGTATTAAGTCTTGGTTTACCGACTTGGGGTCTTCACATAAGTGACACCATTCCCAAATGTTTCTTTAAACAGAGCTCATTGTGGTTCGAGTCAGAAATGGCTGTAGATCAGGGCGCCTGGGTGGCTCAGTTGGTTAAGCGTCTGCCTTCAGCTCAGGTCATGATCCCAGGGTCCTGGGATCGAGTCCCGTGTTGGGCTCCCTGCTCAGCAGGGAGCCTGCTTCTCTCTCTCCCTCTGATGCTCCCCCGGTTTGTGCTCTCTCCCTGTCAAATAAATAAATAAAATCTTGAAAAAAAGAAAAAAAAGGCCACAGATTGAGGCCGGAGAGGCTCCATCCTGGGCGAGCAGGTTTTCCAGAGTAGGGCTGGCACACTTTCCCTGTTAAGGGCCAGATAACAAATAACTGGGGCTTGGCACCTTCTGTGCACTCGCGGTGTGAAAGCAGCCAGAGACCACACGTAAAGGACGGGATGCAGCTAAGGTCCAATAAAACTGGAGCTTTATTAACAGACACTGAAAATGGAGTTTCATAGAATTCTCACAAGTCATAGAGTATTACTCTTTTTTTTCCCCAACCATGTAAAAACGTAAAAGCTCATTCTCAGCTTGGAGGCCACACAAAAGCACGCAGCAGGCCAGATTAGGCTCACGGGGCCTGGTTTGTTGACCCCTACTTTGGGTCCGCGTTTCTCGGATTTGCGGTGGATAAGAACCGGCTGGGGCCTTGCTAAACCTGAGTGCCGGGCCCGGGAATCTGCATTTCAGATGAGCCCCCAGGGGTGCTGGTGCTGCCAGGCTCAGAGACCCCACTGGGGAGAGGAAGGGTGATGTGCTTTGGAGGAGGGAGGCTTTGGGAGCTCAAGGGTCAGAGGGACATTCCTAGGGGTTCAGGATAGCCACGGTGTGCCAGGGGCCCCCAGGACCACCCCCAGACCTGGCAGTTCGCGAGGGGACCTCCCAGGGCAAAAGCTGGTGGGGAGAAGTGAGACGCCAGGCCCACGCTCCAGAGCCACCAAGTTTTCACGGGTGAGCTGCAGGGTGTCTGCGGTGTGGCCCCAGCCCTCGGCCTGCGTGGGCAGGGGTCCTCCTACGTGGCAGGGGGTGCCCTAGGAGTCCCATTGGCAGCATGCTCACTGCCTGTGTGCCTGGAGCGAGCAGGGCACCCCGAGAACCCAGGTCACATCTGGCTCTTGGTCAGAGCTCGACCCGAGACCGGCTCCGGTTGCAGCTGAGTCTTGCAGGGCTGGGGTGGCGGGACGTGACGGGCCCTGCCTACCGAGCGTTCGGCCTGGACGGGGGACGTGCACAGCAGACACTGGCAGAGCGAGCACCCCACGCCCCCCACGCACCCCATAATTCAGGGAGAAGGCCACAGCTGTGTCTAGTGTGTCAGCACGCCAGCTTGGAGAGCTGACCGTCCTTGTGGCGCCGGATCGGTTCTGGAGGGTGCGGGCGCTGGGAGGGGGACGCCTGGTGTCAGCAGTCAGAACTCCGGGGGCATACGAGCCAGGGGTGTTTGCAGGGGTGGGTGCTGAGGCTGATGGTGTCAGGGCAGGGAGCCACTGAAGCGCGGCATCTCGGGCCTTGCATCAGCCCCCGGGGAGAGCACTGTCCCCTGGCCTCATCGAGCGATGGTCTGGGCCGCGGCGGGCCGCTGGGTGAGGCTGTGTCTCGCACACCTGCCCCGGGTGTCAAGGGCCTGAACGTTGTGCTGTCCCCACAGGCTATGCACACTGGAAGGGTCAAGTGCTGAACTCAGATGAGCTCCATGAGCTCTACGAGGGCCTGAAGCTGAACAACGTGAACAAATATGACTACGTGCTCACAGGTGAGTCCGCGGGAGCTGGGTGCTGGTCCCTGTGTGCCTCGCTCTAGCGGGGGGTGGGCTCGGCCCTGGTCCCGGCCTCCTTCCAGGACAATGGCCTTTGCCACCCGAGTGACCGCCAGGCCCCCGTAGCAGGACCTTGGGGGTCCCGGCCACATGGCGCTCACTCAGATGGGCCATGCTGTGTCACCACACTACTGGGGCCATGTGGGGGACACGTGGGGGTGAAAACACCTAGGTCAGCCACCTACTGCCAACCTGTTGCATTGGTTCCTTAGTCAAGTTTATGGTAAAAATATATATTTGTATTTATCTATGTAGTTAGAAGGGAACATGCTTATTGAAAATGGAAAAGACAAAAGAGGGAAAGTGTTCCTTGTACACTCTCACTTACAGCTTCTTCCGTTCACTTAACACTTCTGGGAAATGCCTGGTGTCCCCTCAGTGACTGCAGACGTTGGGGACACTTTGCGCCCTGCCCACCGTTCTCTGGAGCAGAGTGGTTTTGGTGGTGCTCTTTCTCCTTGGGCGTGGTCAGTTGCTGTGAGCCTTCTGTTTTATGAGGGTTGCCCGGATTTCCCTCCCAAAGGTTACACGAGGGACAAGTCCTTCCTGGCCTCGGTGGTGGACATCGTGCAGGAGCTGAAGAAGCAGAACTCCAAGCTGGTGTATGGTGGGTGCCGGGCCATCACCTCCTCAGGCAGGGTGGACCTGCGGCCCTTGAGTGGTGGCTTGGTCTCCTTCCTTCTGGCGCCCCTCCTTCCCATTCTACCTCCCCCAGCCTGTAAGCTTTGAATGTGCTGGGCGTGCAGGGCTGTGTGCCTTCAGGGCTCTGGAAAGGGTTCAGAACGTCTTCACAGTGACCCTGGTGTCTGTGGGGACAGTTAAGAGAAGTGGGTTGCATACGTGCGGTAATCCGTGTCTGCGTGTGGAGGCTGGAGAGGCCAGACCCTGCGGTTGGGGTATGTGTGGCCACTGTTGGCCCTAGAGAGGGTGGCGGAGGGTGTGGATGTCCCGGGTGGGGCCTGCCTAGTGAGGGTGGACATGCCAGGTGGGGCCCGGCTGTGGAGGGCGAGGCTGAGGCACAGCTGAGGGGCATGCCAGGCCTGTCTGTCCCTAGCCCCAGGCCGCCACACCAGCCCCTAGGGTGTCTGCCCCCCAAAGGCCTCTCCTGCTAAGAGACATGGAAGATTCGGGTTTCTCTTTCCCCCTGGGACTCAGACGTGCACATTCAGGGCTCTGCAGGGCCCCCCGACGTGTGTGACACTTCCTACATCCAGGAGGGAACTCCAGTGGCCTGACGTGGGGGTGCAGGTGTCGCAGGTGTAGAGGCCAGTCCCCACCCTCAGTTGGTCTGATGCCAGGTCCCACACTGCGGCCCACTCTCCAAAGGCAACGAGCTTGTATGGGGACAGGCGACACTGGCCTCAGCCAGGAGGAGCGCATGGAACTGCTCTTCTGTGTCCCTCTCTCGAGAAAGGTGCAAATGATGGTCAGGTAGAAATCAGAGCATTCAGTCGTCTCGGATGACAAAACACAGAACGCTAGGTGACAAGGCGACTGAAGGTAGGAGGCGCTTTTCCCACGCTGTTAGCTGCGTACGTCAAATTTAACAAGGAAAAGAAATGTTAAGGGCTCTCATCCTGTTGGGAGCAGCGATTGTTAATAGATGCCCTTTGTGTCTCCACAGTGTGCGACCCGGTGATGGGTGACGAATGGAATGGCCAAGGCTCCATGGTTAGTGACTTCACGCGTGTGCTTCCACACATAGGACACTGCACACGTCCTGTGTCATCCTTACCCGGAAGTAAGGGTTGGCAGACAGGGTTTCCCGTAAAGGACCAGAGAGCAGATATTTGGGGCCCTGTGATCTGCTGTATCAAAAAGCAGCCCCGGGCATCTGGCTGGCTCAGCTGGTGGAGCAGTGTGCAGCTCTTGATCTCAGGGTCATGAGTTCGAGCCCCATGTTGGGTATAGAGATGACTTAAAAATAAGATCTTTTAAGAAAAAAAAGCCACAGTTTGCAAAGGAACAGACATGGCCATTTCCTAATAAAATTGCACGTATGGACACTGAAACGTGAATTTCCTATAACTTCTGTGTGTCACAAATGTTATTTTTTTACCTTTCCCCCCAAACACATAAGAGCAGACGGGCCGTAGCTTCCCGCCCCTGACGTCACGTAGAGCAGGGGATGCCATCCAGTGAGGAAGGTGGAAATCCACCGGCGAGGATCACCCTGTGGCTCCCAGAGAGACCTAGGCCGGGAGGGATCGCAGGGCGTCAGCCCGTGCCGGCCGCGCAGCACCCCTGTTGCGGGCCCCCACCTGGACCACGGGGCTCCTCGGCAAACATGCTCTCCTCTGTGCGCATCAGCCTATGTCCCTTGTCGCCCTTTTCCTTTAGTACGTTCCAGAGGATCTCCTTCCTGTTTACAAAGAGAAGGTTGTGCCGGTTGCAGACATTATAACCCCCAACCAGTTTGAGGCTGAGTAAGTAATCTGAAACCACTACAGCTTTCAGACCTCCTCACGGGGCTTGCCGGTCAGGAAGGCTCTGCCTCAGAGCAGAGCAGAGATCTGGCAGCAGGGTGGGGGACGGGCCATTCTGCCTGGGGGTGCCCTGGCCCGACAACAGCAGCAAGTGGTCATTTCACCCCAAGTCCTGGGATCACGCTGACCCCTAGCCATTTTCCTGAGCAGCAAGAGCCTTTGGGGACAGAGAGGGGAGGAGCTGAGGGCACATGTGGGTGACACAGGTCACGGGTTGGAGAGCCCATGCTAGCTGATGCAGGGGACCATCCTGGCGCTCCAAAATCCACATCCCAAATCTCTACATGAGATTAAAAGGAGTCAGCCGGGCCCTCGTGGTAGCGAGCTTCTGGGCCTTTCTCGGACTGCGGGGCCACCTGATGAAGAACTAGTGCGGGGAGTAGGGGTGGGTAATGAGCAGTACCTGGTGCCGTGGGGCGTGTAACTGAGTGTCCACATGGGTTCATCTCTGCCACAGTGCAGTTTCTTGGACCATCAGTGGGGTTCCCCCTGTCTCTGAGGCTGCCTTTTGAAGGAGGGGTGGGTGGGGTGCTTGGACTCCTAGGGACGTGGGGTCCCTGACCTGGCCCGTCCATCCTGGAGGATGGCAGCTCACCCCAAGGACCCTGAACCTTTGGTGGACCTGTGTGAGAGCGGTATGTTAACCATTTGCAGTTTGCATTTTGCATTTTGACTTTCAGTGGACATCAGTCACTCTCATGGGCCACTGAGGGGCCATGTGTTACTGTCCCTTGCTGTGGTTAAATTTTACTTTCGGCTGGTCCTTAGCCACGTCGCAGTGGTGACCAGGTCTGTGATGGCCAGCAGACACTGAGCTCCTACGGGGATGGGAGCGGGTTACCAGTGCCATAGTAGCTCTGGGGATGTTTCCAGCAGGACCCAGAGAAGCAAGGGCTCACCTATGCTCACCTGTCTTACAGGTTACTGAGTGGCAGGAAGATCCACAGTCAAGAAGAAGCGTTAGCGGTAAGACCTCCCAAGGCCTGGCATGGGACAAGTGGCACCGTGTGTGGTGGGGAGGGGATGGCTGTATGCCCTTGGGGGTGGGGGGTGGGCACCCAGGTGGCCGGCATCCTGGTTCCCGCCGCCAGCCAGCAGGGGCTGAGGGATGTGTTGTAAATTCCCCGGGGCCCCCTGCACCTCTAATGTGCATCTGGGTCTGGGCTGACCCGCTGCCTGCTCTGCTCGTAGCAGGTGCCTGGAGGGGGGCTTCTGGGGCGGCCACAGCAGAGTGCCACACACCAGACAGCTGAGAACAGAAGTGTCTTCTCTGCGGCCCCGGGGGCCAGGAGTCCGAGATCAGGGCGTTGGTGGGACTGTTCTCGGCCTAAATCAGTGGGGAGGAACGATTCCTTGCCTGTCTCCCAGCTTCTGGTGTCCCTGGGTTTGTAAACCCACCGCCAGGCTCTGCCTCTGTCTTCAGTGGCCTCCCGTTGGTGCGTCTGTGTCCCCCTCTCTTTCTGAGGACACGGGGCAGATCAGATCCAGGCCCATGCTGGTGACCTCGTCTTGACCTGCTTGAATCTGCGCAGACCCTGTTTCCAAAGCAGGAAACAGGAGACACTCCAGGGTTGTGGGCCGAGGGTCTGGGAGACACAGCCTAGCACGCAACAGTCGCAGCATTTCCTGCGCGCTTGCTGTGTGCCCAGTACCGAGAGTCCCGCGCACCCGTGACCCGTGTGTGTGCACGGGAGGCCCGCCCTCCGGACGAGTGTGCCATCGCCCCAGCCGGTGTAGACAGAGAAGAAGAGCCCAGAAACCATCTGTGCCAGGCGAGGTCCGGCAGAGACCAGCAAGAGGGCGTGCGCGTGGCTGGCACGTGGGGGTGTTGGTGTGTGCGTATGCACGTAGGTGCGGTGCTGTGCTGTCTGGGCACACGTGTGCAGGTGCCTGTGTGCACGAGGAGGCTTATACAGGGTGTTGGCTTGCACCTTTGGGGCCAGGTGGGCACATCCAGGACCCGCCGCAGGGCCCACTGACGGGAGAGGCCGCCTGGAAGTGAGGCAGGTAGGGTTTCTTCTCTGAAGTTCTTTTCAACTTTCCCCCGTGGAACTTGTTGCTGGCCTGTCATGTAGCCTTAGATGGAGTTCCTGGGCCACGTGCCCGAGCGGCGGACCGGGTCCGGCACAGCAGGGCGCTCCGCCGTCCATGGCTGGGCCCCGTCAGAGCTGTGGCCTCTCTCCGTCAGGAGGCAGATCCGAGTAGCGGGCCCAGGCACGGGCGCGGCAGGCCCGAGGGGCTGTGGAGCCTCTGTCTCCCCCGCGTGCGGAGGGAACGGCGGTGCCGCCCTCTCCGCTCTGAGGGCCCCCGCACCCTGGGGCCCCCGAGTCAGGTGCCCGACGCAGCCCCACGCGGGAGGCCGGGAACGCACGGCCCGCAGCCTGCGCAGGGCTCTGGAGCAGAGCGTGCCGCCTGAGCGGCCACGAGCCCCGGTCTGAGGCTGTTGCTCCAGGACGGCAGGGCCCTCCTCCAGCCGCGACGGGAGAGCTCCTCGGTGGGAGGTCACCGCCGCGGGACTCCCTGGCCGGTTTTCTCCCCGGCTCCTAGGCCCAGGGCTGAGGAGGGTCGTGGCGCAGCCACATGGGGTGACGCGGGGGACCCTTCCGCTGGGCCAGGGGAGCCTGAGTGGGGATCCGCACTGGCCCCAGGAGTGGAAAGCCCGAATGCCAGTGCCCACTTCAGGGTCCACATGAGAGCCTTTCCGGGTCTCCGAGTGACCCCCAGCGGGCGGGCGGCCTAGCGGCTAGCTGCCTCCTCCCTGAGCCCCCATTCCCTGAGAATAGCACGCCCCTCGGGCTAGGCCAGCACTCTCCTGAGCCCCCGGTTTACCCAGTGGGTGTCTCGTCCCAAGGCCTGTGTTCTGGGAGGGCTTGATGGGCTGTGTGGAGCCAGATGAGAAAAGACAGCCCATCCGGGGCGGGGTTGGCACCTTCCTCTGAATGGGAGTGCAGCTGGGTGTGGGGTCCAGCAGAGGTACGGCTTCAGGCTTCAGGCAGAGGGCATGGGGCTGGTGGCTCCCACCTGACAAGCTGCCACTCAGCACGCACGGGCTGTTTCCTCACGTTCAGAGCCTCTGGTCTCCACTCCATCAAGCCAAGCCCGGTTAAAGTGCATTCTTGGCACAAGGGCCGGTGGTGCCTGGCTGCTCGGGCAACTGGGAGCCCTGGCAAAGGTGTCCAAGGTGCGGCTGATGCACCCCCTGTGCCCCGGCAGGTCATGGACGAGCTGCACGCGATGGGCCCTGACACGGTGGTCATCACCAGCTCCAACCTGTCCTCCCCGAGGGGCAGTGACTACCTGACTGCGCTGGGGAGCCAGAGGATTCGTAAGTTCTGGGGGGGCCTGTGGGGCCTCACGTGTCGATCGTTAATCATGTAAATGCCACCTGAGTTGGTGTTTCTGCACAGTGCCAAAACGACACACGAGGTCGGGGTCACACTCGCTGCCCCAGAGGGCACGCGGCCTTCTCACCACTCCCTCTGTGTCTGTGGGAGAGCCTGCCCCACGCCCCATGCACTCCCGCACACACCCCCCCATTTCAGTGAGTCCACGGTCCCTGTGGCTCTAGGCGCCCTCGTTACTCCTCCGGCCGTGGGTTCCCTCTGCATCCTGCCACAGGTGCTGGTCCCTTTGTGCCATGCCCCCCCAGGCCATCCTGCCGGGGGTTCCAGTATCCACATGCCTCCTGGGGATGGGGCGTCTGGCCCAGTGAGCCCCTGAGAGGCAACGCTGGCCCCCTCCTTGCCACCGTGCAAGGGAGAAGTGGGGAGGGGGGCAGGCCAGTCCCCCGTCCTCTGCTGGCCCAGGGTGTTAGGGCCCACTGGCCGCGTTCTCCTCCTCCAGGGAAACCCGATGGCTCTGTGGTGACAGAACGCATCCGCATGGAGATGCACAAGGTCGATGCGGTCTTTGTGGGCACCGGGGACCTCTTCGCCGCCATGCTCCTGGCGTGGACGCACAAACACCCCAACAACCTCAAGGTCAGCAGGATGAGCCCCTCCCTGCAGGGATGATCTGGGTGCTGCAGGGGCTTAAACAGGAGGACTGCGTACATCACGCTGGGGTCGCCTGGGTCCAGCTACGGGGCCGTCCTGAGCCAGATGAGGTCCCGGGGCTGTGAGCCAAGGCCTGAGAGGGGTCGTTGTGGCCTCAGTGAGTCTGTAACTAGGAGCATCTCCCAGGAGAGCAGCCCAGTCAGCGTTTGCCCTGAAATGTCATTGCCCCAGTGACTCGATAGACTCAGAGGCTGGGAGTCCCCTCCGAGGGATGAGGGACGGGGCTCCGAGGTCAGACTCGAGAGACGTCTGTGTGTCCATCTCACCCCCCACTCCCCACACCACGTGTAAAAGTCCACAAATGCATGTGTGTAGAGAGAAGGCCGTTTTGCACAGGCATTGCTGGGCGAGGGGAGCAGTTGCTGCTGATCTGGTAAATTGGGGTGTGGGGTGTCGGGGGTCTTTCCCGTGTGTTCTGTCGTGAAGCTCAGGAGTGACAGCCGCATTCTCTGACCTCTTTCGGCACCACGTGCAGTATAGTTGCTCCATGACATCAGTCATGCTGTGTCTTCCTGCGGCATTGTTAGAACCACAGAACTGGAGACCCGCTGTGCACAAGGCCACCCCAGCCGTTGGGCCCCTCTCTGCATAATATGGTGGCAGAAGAGGAGGCCCCCATCTCTGGAATGTGCACAGGAGGGGCAGCTGTGAGGGGTGCTTAAGAGAGACAAAGCATGCCTCATCTGTGCTGGGTCCACTGGAGGAAGGAGGAACTTCGAGCTGGGATCTGGAAGTGGGTTCCCCTCAAGCTGTCTTTACTGGATACCAGCAGGGGCCCCGTCTCCCCCCGGGGGCAGGCGCGTACCCTCCCTATGACATCAAGTCCCACTTGTACCACGCAGGGCTTGGGCAGAGCCCGGCCCCTCTTGCCTACAGGGCTCAGGGACAGGTGCTGTGATGTGAAGCCCTAATGTGCTGTGTCCTGGCCGGTGCCCCCCCCGGCCCCCGAGACCCAGGGATGAGGGTGAGCACAGACCTGCTGTTTCAGTTGGCAGCCGTGGGCGTTCCGTCTGGTACAGGGCACCTTGGCCAGCTGGTGCCCAGTGGAGGCCTTGCTGCTGGGCTGCCTGAGGCTAAATCCAGGTTCAGCACAGCCCTGGGTCCCGGAATTGGGTGGGAGGGCGTTCCACTCACTTCCCCAGCTCCTGCGAAGCCCTGAGTCTTTGACTTTGAGATGCCAGCAAGCAATGACCTTGGCCAACTCTGGGGTAGGAACTCTTTTCCGTGTAGATTCTTTACAACTACTTCATTCCGGAAACACTTGTATTAAGCACCTACTGTACGCCAGACAAAATCGACAGGTCCTAAGTCTCAGCCCTGCCCCAGAGTACACGGGCCAGAGGGAGGCGGTTAATTTTAGCACGCAGGCATTTGCCCAGCTCTCCCAGGATCTTTGTGGTGAGCCATCCCAGGGTGGGGAGCATGTGATGGTAAAGCCAGTGCCTTGGTGACTTGGGGTGGAGACAGTGCTGTGGACGCAGAAGACCCCATCCGGACTCTGGGCATCATGGGAATGGGGGAGCCACAAGGTGTGTGTGTCTCCTGTGCCCCCCTTCCCCACAGGTGGCCTGTGAGAAGACCGTGTCTGCCATGCACCACGTTCTGCAGCGGACCATCAAATGTGCAAAAGGTACCTCCTGGCGAGGGCCAAGGGTGCGTGAGGTGGCTGGCACTTAGAGCAGAGGCGGGGAGCGGGAGAGACAGCTCTGGTGCTGGCAGCAGGGTCTCTGAGGCTCCTGCCGCCACCTCTGGCCTTGGCACAGGGGCAGGGGCCAGCGTGTGGAGTGTGAGCCCGGGATGGGAACTCCAGAGGTGATGTGGGCTGTCAGGGCTCACTCAGGCAAGGGAAGGGGGAAGGAACGTCGGGCTAGCTTCTGCTCTGTCCCTGTCATTGACGCTTTGTCCTATAGCCCAGGCAGCAGGGGGGCTGAGGCCCAGCCCGGCGCAGCTGGAGCTGAAGATGGTCCAGAGCAAAAAGGACATCGAGAACCCGGAGATCGTGGTCCAGGCCACAGTGCTGTGAGGCCCGTGTTCCGCACCCCAGTGCACGGCGTGTGGCGTCTCCCTTGTCGTCCTGTGAAAATGTAGCGTCTGCCTTAGAGCTGTGACTGAAACTTGGTCTTTTTTCCTTTATGAGTGTCCGGCATCAACTGGTCTTATTGTGAAAATGTGCTGGTCGTGCTTTTCAAAAGTAACAAAGCGCAATCACAGAAATCTGTAATTTGGGGAACGCGGCCCCCCGCGGCTCTACTGTTGGGGTGCGGTGAGTCCCGTCCCGAGTGGGCTGGGGCTGCGGAAGCCCGGGCTCTGTGTGTCCCCAAGGAAGACTTGGGTCTTAACCATTTGCGTCTGGAAGAATTATGCCAAATCTCTGTGTTGTCTTTCTGACCTGACCCTCTCTGCTCCCACTTCAGACATTTTGTTTGTCACTTAGCTGTTGGGTAGGTCACCAGGGAAGGTTTCCCTGCGGGGACAGATTGACAGCAGCTGGCCCGGCACACCCAGGCACTGTGCAGTCGTGCTGGGGGCACCTTTCCAGGACCCTGAACATTCAGACTGGTCTGCATGTGTCATGCCCATCTGTGGGCCCAGGGACCTGCTGGGTGACGTGATGGAGACGAGGAAAGGTCCTGTGGGTCAAGGACAGCTTGTGGGAGGGCTAGCACATTGTGTTCCCTATTTTGTGGCACGGCAGGTCGAGTACGCACTGTGTTTGCCCCCCCGCCGCCTTGCCAGGAACAGATGCATCGAGCCCTGGTGCCGGTGCAGAGATGGGTACAGGAGGGCAGCGGGGGATGCCTGCCCTTCCCTGCTCGGTTCCGCATTCTGTGCCAGCCAGAAGCCAGGAAGCAAGAGGCCCCTCGAAAAGCCAGCTGCAGCTGCGCCCGCCCCTCACAGGAGAGGGTGTCAGCACCTCAGGGAGGGGCTGGGGCAGAGTGCCAGGGGAGCAGCTCCCAGATGCCTCTGGCAGAGGCCACAACCTAGGTTTTGACACCAGGCTGGTTGTCCGCTCCTGGGGCAACCTCCCTGGCCCCACTTTGCCCAGAAGTTTGAGGACCCCCAGGTGTGGCTGCAAGCAGGGAGGGGTGCCCATCCTGAAGACTCAGCCTGCCTCAACCTCAGCACCTGGCCCCCGAGCCTCCTCTCCCAGGAGCCCACAGCCTGCAGGATGGGGGGGGGCAGATGGCGGCCCCTGGGAAAGTAAGCCCTCCCCAGGGAGCCCCCTTGCATATGTCCCACATGCAGGTCCTGTCGTGCAGCCCGCACCCCCTTTCTGCGGCAGTTCCCCGTGGCCTCCGGACCACTGCCACCCCCTCAGTGCCGTGTTCTCCACTCCGATGAAGACTCCCCAGAACCAAGAAACGCTGGCTCCATGTTGTTCCATGCACTTTTCTTTCTTCCCAGTCTGTCCACGTCCTGAGTGTCTTAACTTATGCATGAGTGCCCGACAGCCCGTGCACAGGCTCGGCGGTTGGCTCCCACAGCGGGCGCAGGTCAGGGTATCTGTGTCCCTGTCCTGTGTCCTGGTTCTGAGGACCGGGCTCCGCTTAGCCCTGGGGCAGAGCCCAGCCGCCTGTCACTGCCAAGCAGAGCTGGGGAGATGGCCGTGCCACCAGCCAGCAAGTTTCTCCCCCTCTTTTTTAATGTCGAGAGCAAGGGGAAGGGGAAGGAATCTAAATGTGTCTCTCCCCAGTGGGACGACGGAAAAGCCTCCCCGGAGCTATGGTGTAGGGCAGAAGGGCTCGCCGTGTGTGTCCGGTGGCTTTGGGGCACACCCCGCAAACCCCGTTCGATTCCCTGTTCTTTATCTTTTATTTCAGAGGCTTAGCCTTCGTGTTCCACTCAGCTCCTTTGCTTCCCTTTACTATCTGTAGGATGATAATTATTCCACTCATAAAGCTTCCTGTCACATCGTGAACTTTCTGGCGGGATCCAGGACGTTTTCCTCTGTCTCCTCTGACTGTGAAGCCCCGAGCACTGGGAGAGGTGGTGTCGGGCCCTCTGCACTCGGCAGCGGGAACCGGGCGTCCTGAGAGCCTCTGCAGAGTGCGGGGCTCCTGTAGAAACAGTCAGGGGCGCCTGGGTGGCTCAGCTGTGAAGCGTCTGCCTTCGGCTCAGGTCATGATCCCAGGGTCCTGGGAGCCTCCTTGGGAGACTGTCCAGCCCTCCAGCTCCCAGCAAGGTGTGTGTATCCCGTGCTGCTGCTGAGCCCCTGCGATCCTAGGCTCGGTCCTCCGTGCACATAGAGGCCCTGGCTTGTCTGTGCTTAGAATTTCCCACCCAGAAGTCCACCACGGTCATTAGCAGTGGTTTTTTTTTTTTTTTATACAGGTTGGGTCCAAATTAGAATTAATCTTTGTTTCTACTTTCCATAGTTTAGTAACATGCAAAGTAATAATTATATATTTTGAGATGAGAGATGTATTGGTCCTAAATCGCCTGCTTATGACCAGAGTACAGATTTCAATAGTTTTTCAAAGCTTCTGTGAACTTAAAGATGAATTACAAACTATCCTTTTTTAAAAACCATTTTCAAAAATCATTGCCAAGTTGTGCTAAGGTAATCGTGTTAATCTGCATTATTTTTGTAATATATGTCAGCGATGATACAAATGATGCTTTTGTCGTCCCGTTCTTAAACTTGCTGCAACCAGTTTTTAAAACACCGGCTAATTATTCGATGGACTGAGTGTGGTTTGGTGAAACTGCCCTAATGAATACGTGGTGGGTGCTTTTCATGTTCGGCCGGAGGCCAGAGCGCGCTGCCTGCACCACGATGCCTGAGTGCTCAGTGCAGATGTACGATCCCCTCCCACCTCCATCATGCAGGAAAAGTAATGCTGTGTGCTGGAGATGGAGGGCAGGGTGAATCCTTGCCTCTGGGGAGGAGGCGGTGGGGGAGCAGGGCCAGGCGGCTGGGCCCTGGCATCACTGGGTGTCCCGAGGCCACTCCTGACTCTGCCATACCTCCTTGCTCGACCTCGTGTTCACTCCCAGATGAAATGTACGGTAAAGGAGGTGACAGCATTCTGACTGCTGGATTGGCACCATGAGCACACCCTCTCCTTATCCTTCCTGCCCTTTGATGGGACCACCTGCCTGGGGCTTCGGGTCTACATCTGCCTGAATCAGAGGCCCCCTGTGAGCACTCTGTTTCCCACACCAGAAGAGCTGGGAGTCCCTGTCTTCCTTCTCTGACCCCCACCTGGTTGTTTGGGCGTCCCTTAAGCACGCCTCCCCGTGGGACGGGGTTTCGATGGGAACCCCCCACCCCATTACCTGCCTGGGCCAGAAATCGGGGAAGGAAGTTTGAGTGGGCAGAGGGGATCGTGCGCAAAGCAGGACGCTGCGAGTGTGGTCCTCGCCGTCTGAGTCTAGGTGGGAGCCGTGTGGCCCCCAGGCTCTGCTCTGCCCACCAGCGGGGCATGGCTGCGGAGCCCACCAGTGTTCACTGCATGCCACCTCCCGCTGCCAGGCTGCAGGGGGCCTCCCTTCTCATCCTGTCACTCACTCCATGCAGCTCTTTGCACTAACACTTCCCTACAGAGCCAGGTCCTGTGTGTTCATAGAGGGAGCACAGTAGATGTATGAGCTGGCTGGGCGCTCAGAAGGAACCGCATCCCTGGGCGGGCAGCTCTGGGAGGCCAGGTCCACTGCCCCAAGCCCGGAAGCCTCGCGCTTGGGCCTGGTTGGTCTGGAGGGACGACACTCCCCCAGGAGACCTCCTACTTCATTTCTGCCCCGAGGTCACTGGTCAGGCTGGACCCTGGAAGCACAGGGGCACAGTGATCAAATGCCTGCACACATGTGGCCACAGAGCTGGTGTGCGCATGTGTGTGTCTGTGCTGTGGTCACTTTGTGGCATGGGCAGTCAGGCAGTCGAGCAGTCGGAGTGTCTGTGCAGGTGAGAAGTGTCCTGAACCCGTGCGTGTTTGTATATATAGAGAGCTCACTATGGTTGCAGAATCCAGCCCTGCACTTGCAGCCTCTGCCGGCAGGGGGTGACTAGGCAGGGTCCGGGCCCCACCTCTGTGCTTGCACACCTCACCACCCCTGTAGGGGGCGCTTCAGTAGTGCACAAGGTCTCCAGTGACTGGAGCCCGGTCTTGGGGTCTGCTCCCCAGGGGCTGTGCTTGCAGCGGGCTGGCCAGGTTCCTAAAATGCCAGGCTGCTCGTGCGCGTGTCTCCCTGTGGACTTGTGCAGGCGGTTCTCGGTATAAAACCGTTTCCGTTTTACTGTGTGCCGATGCTGATTAAATCAGTGTCTCATGAACCACCACGTCCCTGCCTGTCCTGAGGTTGTACTCACAAACGACACAACGTGTTCCTTTGCTTAAGACAGAATTTGATGAGTGACTTTAGTTCCGACTTAGAGAATATTTCCAAACTTTGTATTAACAGAAAGTTCTTCCCAGAATTTTCTTTTAAAATTCTGGCAGGGTATGGGCGCCTGGGTGGCTCGGATGGTTGAGTGTCTGCCTTCGGCTCAGGTCATGGTCCCAGGGTCCTGGGATCGAGTCCCACGTCGGGCTCCCTGCTCCTTGGGAGCCTGATTCTCTCTCTGCCTCTCTCTCTCTCTCTCTCTCTCTCTCTCTCTCTGTCTTTCATGAATAAATAAATAAAATCTTTAAAAAAAAATAAAATAAAATTCTGGCAGGGTAAACACATTTTAAAACCTTTCCCACTGTCAGAGACCAGCAGAGCCCTGAGCTCAGAGCAGGAGACTTTGTGTCCGTCCCTGAGCCCCGGCTGCCAGTGAACTTTGGGTGGGGGTGAGCAAGGTCAGCTGCAGCTCCTCTCCGCCCTTGGCCCCACACCAGTATGGGGCAGGTTTCCACCTTCTGCATCCGGAAGCCCATTCTGGTGGGAAAGGCCTTCCTGAGGCTGTGGGCCACTTACCTGGTGAGGGCGTCACTCACTGTCCCTCAGGTTGCCCGTGAAGCCAGAGAGCAAGGGTCCCTGCTCTTCGCCCAGCAGAATTGAGCTGAGGAACAGAGAGGGGAGTCTGCCACCCTAAACCTCTAAGCCGCATGCTCTGCAGAGCCGGGCAGTCTGGGGAGGGAGCTGGGGCGCCCCCCGCCACCCACGCTGTTCTGAGCTGTGGAACAAGGTCCCTGGCTTCAAAGCCACTGTATTTACTTTCTCACGTGGGACCCAGCTCCTGGCACGAGGAGGGTGATTGCCCAGGGAAAGAAATGGAGAGTTGGGCCTGGTCTCAGCCTTCAGCATATCCCAAAGAACAGAGGGGAAGCAAAATGCGCAGCAGGACTATAGACCCCCCACAAAATACCTGGGACCATTGTCCTGACTGGCGGCGTAGATGTTACCCTTGGGAGCGGAAGGTGAGTCCCTCGTGTACAACATCTAGCCCCCAAGGATGAGGAGTGTGTGGATGACGTTGTGAATGCTTTTGACCGTACAGCTGCATGCTTTCTAATTTAGAATTTTAGTTGGGATTTTGGCCAATGATTGCAAAACTGGACAGACAGGAGGGGACCGAGGCGCTGACTCAGAGCCTGGCCAGTGCTGGCCGGGGCCTTCCTGGAAGTGAACTCGGATGGTGGCGGCGGCTGCTGCGTGGGAGAGGGAGGGAGGGTCTCTGAGGTCCAGGTGGTGGTTTGGGCAGCCCCGGGGTCTCCAGCCCTACCCTCCGTGCGTGTGTGGATGTCCATAAAGTCCCTACCGGCACTGTAAGGTCCGTGTCTGTGTGCTATTGACTCATGATTATCCACAAATAAATCTCTTTCTGATGATGTTTTTGCAGTGCAGTGATTTCTTTTCCTGTGAGGAACTCCCCATTAATTATCCCCTAGTACCTGAAGCCCCTCGGCCCCCCGCGCAGCGGTGCTTATTGCTGAGACGCATGGGATGAGGCCCTGAACATGCTCCCCTCTTAAAGGAATGAGCCTGCCCGACGACCCGACCTGACCCCCCCTCCGAGGCCCCGTTCTCCTCGCTCATCTGCTCTGTGCCCTGGGGGCTGGCCTGTGAGCTCCGCCGGAGGGCGGGGTGCTGGGGCGGGTGCGACTCCCTTTCCCCAGCCCCTCCGGGCCAGACTCGGAACCAGCTTTAGCCACTGATCTGTGTCGCTGCTCCTTCTGGGTTCCAGTGCCTGGGGTTCCGTTCCCTCACCCCTGGGTGGTGACGGCGCCCGTCGTACTGGCCGGACAGGTACCGGGCTCCCACTGTGATTCACCCACACTTTTGCGAATAAACCCGCAGGCAGTCTCCAGGAACACCAGGCTCCTTGCCTGCCAGAGAGGCGGAGGGGGGTGGGAGAGAACACGGGAATCGCTTTATGTCTTGAAACGTCCCACTCCACCTCTCGACCCCGCTGCGGACTGTCCCATGCCCCTTCGTGGGCCCGCAAGGCCCTCCTGGTGGACGACTGTGTGTGGCCGGCGTAACACACTTCCACAGATGCGGTGGCTTAGAGCGACGCTGACGCACCCACAGCGTGGAGGGCAGACAGGTCACGATAGGCGGGCAGGGCCGCTTCCTCCTGGAGGCTCCGGGGAGAAGGTACTCTCTGCCTTTTCCAGCTTCTAGAGGGGCTGCATTCCTGGCTCGTGGCCCCCCACGTCACAGCCAGCACTGTGGCCTCCGTGGTCTGACTCTGACCCCTGCCTCCTCTTCCGAGGGCACTGGGATGACGTTGGGCCCCCCCGAGAGTCCAGGATCCCCGCTCCAACGCAAGAGCCTTTGCTCAGTCACATCTGAAATGTCCCCTTGCCAAGTAAGGTAACCTCCGCAGGTTTGGGGCCATCCTCGGGGGGGACCCACTTTAGCCCTCTGCGTCCTGGGGGTGTGAGGTACCCGGGTCCTCACACAGTCACCCGTCTCTGAGGCTCTGCATGGAAGAGCCAGCGGAGGACCACGCATGGCTGTCAAACCTCAACCATCGGGAGGATTCCTGGTTCGGGCTTCCCCTGGGGGGGTTGGGAAGGCCGGCCTGGAGACCACACCACCTCGGGCTTTCCCAGACTGGGTGCCCAGAAAAGAGCCTAGCCTAGCCCCACTCTTGAGCACAGTAGTATGGGGGGCGGGGGTGCCATCCCAGGCTGGCAGGTGAGGACAGGAAAAGGGACCAGGCAGGGAGAGCGAGAGAAGATGCCCGACAGGGTGTGACCTAGCTGGCCGGGCGGCCTGCCGGGCTTCCAGGTCTCCCGTCTTCTCCAATGGGTCGAAGTCCACCCCACAGGGGCGGGCGCCCCTGGGCTTTGGAGGTGTGCTGCCTCGCCCCAGGGTGGGTGTGGGTCCCACCGGGCTGGACATCGGTACCAGAGCTGCCGCAGCGGAGGCCAGGGCAGGTTGGGATGGACGGGCTGGGGACGCCTGGGGCCTGCAGAGGTGGGCCGGGTACGGTACAGTGACAGGAAGCCCTGAATCAGATGAGGAGTCCCCTCCTCCATCATGTGGTCACTTGCCAACCACCTGCCTGCCAGCCGCTGCCAACTCTGTGCTCGGGGCCCCCGTGCAGTGGGGGTGCCAGCTGGAAGGCCATGTACCCGGTAGGCCCCCAGTTCCTGCACAGGGCGGGCACCTGTTTGCATTCCCAGCCCCCACTGGGGGGTCACAGGGTTCCGGACGTTTGCCAGGGCAGCAGGACGGAGACGGCCTCAGCACGGTTTCACTCTGCTCTTCTCTCATGAAGACTGTTACATGGAGGGGCGCCTGGGGGGCTCGTCGGTGAAGCATCTGCCCGCCGTCTCGGGCCATGATCCCGGGCTCCTGGGATCGAGCCCCACATCGGGCTCCCTGCTGCTCCCTTTCCCTCTCCCTCTGTGGGCTCCCTCTCTCTCTCTCTCAAATCAATCAATCTCTTAAAAAAGTGCTACGTGGGCATTTTAATAATTGTTGTGATTGTGTTCAGGTCTTTGATTATTTTACAATAGGATTTTTCATCCTTTTCTCCCCACTTTTAAGAGTTCTTTATACATTAGCAGTATCAACCCTTAATCAGTTACAATTACGTTCTCCAAGTCTGTAATTGGGGTTGTAGATCAAAAGCCTTTGTCTAGCCTGGACTATAGAGGAATTCACACGTTCCTCTAGAATTCTCATTTTCTTCTAGCCCTTGTCTGCTGGAGCCATGTGCCTGCTTTTGCAAGGACAGAAAATGCATGAATGCCACTTCCAAGCAGCTCAGTGAGAGCCTCCTAGGCACCCCACCTGGTGGTGACAGATTACCCACACCGATGATTGTGTCCAGTGCGTGAGTGACATCAGTTACTTGTTCCTCTGTCTCTAGGCCGACGTGCACCTGATCCCATCTGAGTCAGCTGACTGTGCTTTCCGCTGGCGCCGTGTTCTGGGAGCAGCTAGCGACAGGGTGTGGTGGGGTCTGCTCCTCTGAGCTGGTGGGGAAGCCGGGGGCCCCCTGGAGGGGCAGAACCAGGGCTGGCAGAGTGCGCCGACCTGTCCGGCCCGGGGCGGGGGGGGGGGGGGATGCAGGTTAAAGCTTTGGGAAAAGTGACATTCGCGGAGAATTCTGGGCGGAGGAGAGAGGAAGCTCACCTGAGGGCAGCTGGGAAAGGCGCCCGCCTGCTGGCCCAGGGGGGGCTCGTTCCCACCTGGGGAGCTTGAGCACTGGGGTCTGTGACGCTCAGCAGTGGGCTGGGTCCCTTTTGCAGTCTTCTTGGCCCTGGAGAAACAGATGGTACTCCCAGGGGTGAATGGAGGAGGGCTCAGTGAGGGGCCATTCCAGGCGTTCGAGGGGCCATGGTTGGGGAGGGGTGCGTCACCAGCCTGGCACGAAGGGCTACCTGGTGGTAAGTTGCAGAACTAGAGAAAAGTCCTGTCGTAGGGAGACACGGACAGGAACCCCATGGTGGTCCCTGCACTGAGGAACCAAGGGGTAGATGGAAGAGCGTACGTCCCCCAGACCAGCTCTGGATTACTGTCCCCATGCTGAGTCGCAAAATATGCTCAGTCTTCATTTCAATGCAAAATCGCTTGACCGCCAAGAATAAGAGCCTGTTAGGAACGCTTTTTATTCTAGTTCAAGGACAGCGACGAGGACACACATAGCTCGTATTAGGGTGTTCTTCAAAGCTTCGAAGCTGTTTGCTCACCACGCTACCCTAGCGCGCTCTTCCTTCCCTCGAGATCGGGCAGCCCGATCCTGCAGCCGCGGAGCCAGCTCAACGTGCCCCGCGCCGCAGACACAAAGAGGTTTGGGAATCCGAGACCAACATGAACCCTCGGAAACAACTTTCTGCCACGACCCGAACCACACAGACACCTCCCCAAGTCCCCCCTCTCTCCCGACAACAGTAACGTTGTGCCCTTTGCTTACGAAACGGAGACACAGGGCAAACCAAGCACAGGACTGACGTCACTCACGCAGGGACCCTCTGTTGAGAACTGGAGACGTGCTATTGCCCAGGAGCTCCACTGTACCCTGAGCCCACGCAGCTCAGAGCAGAAGTTCGAGAGACTCTGCAGGTGGCCGGTGCTCAGCGAGGCCGACTGACTCTTCTGCACGCCCTCTGTTACCTGAAATGTTACAGCCTCTTGCACACACATCTGTGTATTTCTACCAGAGCGTAAGGCGGTGTGTGAATGTGTCCAAGTACCCTAGAGCTAAGGGTCTAGAATCAGATTTACCCAAATCCTTTCATTTTTATGGGGAAACTAGAGCCTAGAGACAGGATGAAGTCAAGGCATGAGTGTGGGTAGCTGTGGTTCGAACACAGGCTCCTGGAATCCTGGGTCCTCCACCACCCACTCATTGTGACCTTGGGCAACTCCCGCCCCCGGGGCGCAGCTCCGCAGGGGGAGGGCGGGGGCTGGCCAGCTGCAGCCGGCGCGTGACCCACCCCCCCACCCCCCCCCCCACCCCACCCCCACCACCCCCCCCCCCCCCCCCCCCCCCCCCCGCACAGCAGCCACGTGGCGATAAAACCACCGCATAAACACGTCCCTTCACCTCCGACGCTCCTCTATGTGATTATGGTTTCAGATCAAAGAAAACACCCAAACAAAGGAGTAAGTTCATAAAGATTTAAAAATATGTATTTAAAGAGAATATAAGCCCTCTCTAACAGTAATTAAGATCAGTGCCTGTGTTGACTTTGTCTCTCCCGCTGAAAGTCAGGAACAGAGTCGCAAAAGAGATGGTGACATCCCCCCCCCCCGCAAGTGGCCCCGTGTAGAAACGACATTTTTGATCCCAGGCACGTTCACAGAGGACAGAACCACATGGACGAGCCCTATTCAGAGTGGGAACTAGAAATACGCCAACTCGTCATGCCTGGCTTTGTTGGTCTGATAGCTGGACAAGGCCACAGGCTTGTTTTCGTGTGGAAGACTTCGAAATACTCGAAGGTGCACAAACTCATCATCGTCAACTTGAACCTGGAGAGATGGAAGGCGGTTAAGGTGAGTGAGGGGCAGGCAGGGCCTGTGACCCCACGTGCCCCTGCTGGGCCAGCCTGCATGCCAAAGGCCCTGGATAGGGGTAGGGGGATCCCTTCGGGTCATCAGCTTCCTGCTTGCCACCCTCCCGGCCACCCGCCACCCGTGGCTGACCCTCACCTTGATGAAGTAGTTCATCCCTGCGACCACCTGGCTTCTGAACTCCACAGCCTTAAATGTAGCATACTTCTTATTTTCCCGTTCTTCCAGCTGGGGTTTAACCTTGGGGAGGGGACAGAATGGAGAACCTTAGTGGCTTCGCTCCTGTGAGAGGCGCTCACACAGCCTATTTCTCATGTGAAATGCTACACACTGGATTCCTGTATTACCCTTTACAGACTTTCTGTAACCCGACTGCTCTTTAGAGTGGAGGGACGCATTAACTCTTAGCTCTCCCCATAAAGCGCAGAAAACAATTCCTTCAATCTACCGGTTTCCATGGTCCTATTTCAGTAGATCACTGGCCCTTCCTGTTCTAGGAATATCATGGGATATTTTAATATTGTCACCATTATGGGCACCCGGATGGCTCAGTCAGTGAAGCGTCCGCCTTCGCCTCAGGTCATGATACCGGGGTCCTGGGATCAAGCCCCGCATCGGGCTCCCTGCTCAGCCGGGAGTCTGCTTCTCCTTCTCCCTCTGCTGCTCCCCGCTGCTTGTGTGTGCACACACTCTCTCTCTTTAATAAATAAAATCTTTAAAAAATATATATTTTTACCATTACAGTACTATATGCAAATTTACAACCTGTTTTCAGTCTTAACACTTGAACAGTTTGTTTGAAAGGCTATACAATTTTTTACTCTTAAAATCGAGAAGTAAATCATTTTCAAAATTTTAAACTAGATTTTACATTAAATTTAAAGGTACTCTTCCATCATACAGGTGTGCCCCAATTCTCTTCACTATTTCCCTACTGTGGGCACTACTGGGCTGTTCCTGCATGTCTCCCATAACGTGGGATGCAGCAGATACAGGGCTTCGCAGTAAAAAGCACTTTGCTGCATTTTTAGAGGATTTCTTTAAGATGCAGAGCCTCTGGGCAGAAGCTGATCCTCGTCTTAAATGTCAAATAGTATTCATACTTTTGGGTCAATCCTGTTTTCCAAGGTCTTGGCCTTTTAGGAACCGAGCATCTTTACGGCATAGGAATACAGGTTTGTCTTTTTTTTTTTTTTTTAATGTCATCTAGTTTAAAAGTTCCTCCCGGGGTTGACAGTAGACACTGCAGTGTGCAGACTTCGTGAGGGAGGGACTAGGCTAGTTCCAGAGGGTTAGAGGTTTCTGTTAACACTGGCTGCAGGAGGCAGCCTTGTTCCTGGGAGGCGGGGGGGGGGGGGGGGGGGGGGGGGGGGGGGGGGAGGGGGGGCGGCGGTCACCATCCCTACACACAGTGAGTCAAAAGGCTGCCTGTGCAGCCTTCATGGAGGCGCCCTTGCTGGGGAGAACGGACAGAAGGCTGGACTCCGGGCAGCCAGGTGGGGAGAAGGCCGGCCACTGCCCGTTGTCACGGTGGCACCTGCCTGTCTCCCTGCCGCCAGTGCCTACCTGCGTCTGAACGCTCACCTGAGACCCCTCCTTCGTGCAAGCGCCATGCTAGATCTGCGCGGAACGGACTTTGCAGTGTACAAAACTAGGGGCTGGGGTGTGTGTGTTGGGGGTGTGAGTGACACCCTCAGAACAGCCCGGGGGGGCTGGGAAAGGAATCACCTCTCCCTTCACCGGCTTCGGGACTGGAGGCAGGAAAGCCCCAGGCTGCGGGCAAGGGATGGTAAGGACACCCGAACAGAGGTGGTGCAACAGGCAGCGTGGCCAGGCCTGGACCCTGCTGCAGAAGGGCAGCTCACCGACACCGGTGCCCACCGGGAGAAAGAGGGGGCTGGAGGTCAGTTAGCAGCCTTCAGGGGATCGGGCGGGGGCAGAGGACCAGGGAAGGCCCCAGGACAGGACTGGGAGGTGCTTGTCATTGATTGGCGCGGGTACAGAATGTCTTCGAAGCCGGTCAGTCCCAGGGGGCTCTTCTTGCGTGCAGCCCAGAGTGCTCCCCTAAGGAGTCAGTGCAAGCGTGCAGGAGGGGGCGTCCCTGCCTCTCTCCTCTTGGAGACCTGCCAGCAGATGGGCTGGCCGCCTCAGTTTCCCCCAGCAGCAACACCACTGCTCCAGGTCACTTTCCAATGGTCAACATTAAATGACCTTACACACGTTCAGCACTGCGCAGACAAGTGAGGAATTTCCTAGTCCCGGAAAAGCTGGAGCGGTGAGGAAGGGCTGGGCCCTCCAGCCCGCGGCTGCGGAGAAGAGCCCGGAGCCGCGGCCCAGGCGGGGCGCGCACAGCAGTGGCGGCAAATTCCTCATTTTCACAGGTCTCGTGGGGCTGAGTCACCGCCCTTCACGGCGGTCGGATGGCGGAGCCACCTGGGCCCGGCCGGGGCCGCCCGGCGCAGCGGGCCCAGGGCGGCGGCAGGGGAGGGGCGTCACAGCAGGAGCCCCGGGCCTTCTCCCCGCTCTGGACCCAGGCCTTCGCGGCCCCGACCCGCAGCCCGCCCGTCCCCCGCGCGCCGCCACCTGCTGCGGTCGTGGAGCTGGAACCCAGGAGGGCCGGCCCGGCCTCGGCGGCTGGAAGGCGCTCTGGGAGGCGACCCCAGGCCGGCACCCGCGGGCCCCGCAGCGGGGAGCCCCGTCCAGGGCCCCGCCCGCTCCCGCCTACCTGGTCGGCGATGGCCTGGGTCTCGGCCGTGGCGGGCTGCGAGGCGGTGGGCGCCCCGCACATCATGCTGGCGGCGGACGGAAGAGGAGCGACGAGCGGAGGAGGAGCGGCGGGCAGGGCTGCGCCCAGCGTCCAGGTGCCCGCTCTCCTTAAGGCTGGCGGCGGTCACGTGGCTCGGGGGCGGGGCCGGGGGCGGGGCCGGGCCGGGGGCCGGGCCGGGGGCGGGGCCGAGGGCGGGTGGGGCGGGGCCGAGGGCGGGTGGGGCGGGGCCGAGGGCGGGCGGGGCGGGGCCGAGGGCGGGCGGGGCGGGGCCCGGGCGGAGGACGGTCGCTGTCCTCTGCACTGGGCGCGCAGGGGGCCGGCAAGCACCTGGGACCCTCACTGCTCGCACCGTGTGGGGACCGGTGGTCGCGTGCTGTAGGGGCGTCCCCGCACTGTGGCTTTGGTTTCGTCTTTCTCTGGCCGGTCGGGGCGGAGTGTCCCCACTGCAGGGAACAGTTGGGGTCAGGCCCCAGGTGGGGGTGGGGGTGGGGGTGGGGGTGGGTTGTTCAGGGGACGGTCTTGGAGTCTCATCCTGTGCAGGGCTGGACGCAGCGTTGGGGTGGGGTAGGGGGCGGGCCACAGGCAAGTGGTGAGCAGGACCTGAGATAAGAGCTGCCCGAGGGCAGGGGAGAGGGGCCTGTGCCCAGCCAGGACCTGGAGGAGCTGGGCACAGGGGCAGGAGGCTGTCGTGGCATCCCAGAGGCCAGGATCAGGCCCTGCCCCGCCTCACCCCCCCATGCATTCAACCACCCTGCATCGCTCATCTGCAAGGCCTGGCCCAACACCCCACTTGTGCCAGTCACTGTGGAGGTCAGTCACCAGCATGTGACCCAGAGGGACGGTGGAGGGTGGGCCTGTGTGAACAGAGGAGACACGAAACTGCCCCGGGCGTGGGGAGGAAATGGCTCCCAAGGCTTTGGCCCGGCTGGGGGAGGTGTGGTCAGAGCGAGGCCATCTGGGAAGGGCTAGGTTAGGGCAGGATTTCGGTTAGGATTAGACAGATTCCACCACCCAGGGAAGGGACCCGCACTTTATTCAGGGCAGGGGTAAGGCCCATGCTTAGGAGCTGTCTGGACAGGACTGGTCTTTTAGAAAGGTCCAGGCCCCTGCCGCCGGCGACCCACCCATCAGTTGACGCTGGCCTCCCCTCTCACTGGGTGCTGACTCTGCAGGAGCAGGCCCACCTTTATCTGCTGGTGGGCCCAACACAGAGCCTCAGCGAGCAGATGTGTGGGGAGACGAGGCTTTCTGGTACCTGCCAGGGGCAAAGCCTGGTTAAGTTCAGGAAGGGTGGGGGAGGTCAGGGGTGGCTGAGCCATGGGGAGTTGGGAAGGGGAAACCCCACAACCCATTCACAACTGCGTGAATGTGTGAGTGAGTTGGATTTGACTCCATAAAAATGGAAAACTCCTCTATGTGGAAAACAAAGCATCAGAAAATAATTGTCAAGATGAGGAAAGGAAGGCAATTCTCTGGTCTTGTCATGTCCTGCAGCTCAGTGGGCTTTGCCCATCTCTCCCTCCTCTCATGCCTCCGCCCATCCCAGAGGGTTTAGCTCCATCTTGCAATGTGTTAAAAAGAAAACCAACAGGCCCAGAACGGAGCCACTTAGGCCAAGTCGCCAAGCCAGGACTTCATCCCTAACCTAACCACACCCTTCCCTAGTGCCACCCTCCCCCAGCAATGTAGTCCTAACCGGCCAGTGAGGAATGTTCCGGTGGCCACCAAGGAGGTACCCGGTCCCATGGGCCCTCTCCCTTCCCCCAAGGAAGAGGAGGAAATCTGGGGATAAGACCCCTGCTCCTCCCCCTGAGGGAAGGTGACCTTGCCTGAAACCATCCTTGCTTTTCTTTCTTTCTGTCTTTCTTTCTTTCTTTTTTTTTTTTTTTTTTAGATTTTTAAAATTTATTTGACAGAGAGAAAGCCAGAGAGGGAACACCAGCAGGGGGAGCGGGAGAGGGAGAAGCGGGCTTCCCGCGGAGCAGGGAGCCCGATGCGGGGCTCGATCCCAGGACCCCAGGGTCATGACCTGAGCCGAAGGCAGACGCTTAACGACTGAGCCCCCCCAGGCGCCCCTGAATTTTATTTTATAACAGATGCCTCCTCAGGTCTGATGCCTGCTGGACCCCGCTCCTCATGTGCTGACATTTTACAGATAGGAGGCTACACCCGGGGAAATAAGCAAAGCGAACCCAAAGGAGAGCAAGCAAAGCCCGCTTATTCAGAGCTGGCTGCAGCAAGGGGGCCCCCACCCGCCCTGGGGGTTGGCAGAGACTCACAGCAGACAGGGGTGGCGGACGGCTTGTCATGGAAGGAAAGGAAGACTCAGGTGTGCTCTGTGGAGTCTGTGGGTGGGATACTACAAGCTGGGCATATCCTGTGGGATTGATTTCAGGGGCGTATTCGGTTTTCTCTGGCTGTCTTGAGTTAGGAGGGGAAGAGAAGATGGCAGTCACGGCCGACTCCTGACTGGTCCACGGGTGGGGCTGCAGAGGCCTGTGGCCGCGGTCTGGTTGCCAGATGCTTCTTATAGAGGTTGTGGGTCAGAGTTCTCTGGTCCCACGTACGCGGTCTGGCCGTCGACCCTATGCGTGGTTGGTCTCTCGTGCAGCCCTCGGAAGCCAGGGTTTTCTTACTGCTGCAGGTCTGGGTCGGCACGGATGCTTGCAAGCAGCCAAAGTGAGCAGGCTCTGGAGGCCAAATGCTCGAGGGCAGATGCAGGCCTCCCTCGTACCTGCCGTGCGGCATAGGACCAGTTGCCGAACATCTCTGGCCCTCTCTGTGGGGATAATACTCAGAAGCAATCTCACAGGGGTTTGAGTTTAAGTAGTAAGTGAGTTAATCAGTGTGAAAGGTTCGGGACAGCATCCGAGCCCCAGGGCGGGCTGATAGTGTTATTACCGCGACTGCCTCTAATTCGTACACTAACTTCAATCTGTCCCGTAATTAGCATCACTTTTTCCATCCAAAGGCCCTGGAAGAGGCTAACATTTATCTCCCATTCCTTGATGCCCCGGGTTCTCATCTTGCTGGAGCCAGAGAAAAAGACCAAATATTATGTCTCCTGGAGCCACTCCAGGGCCTTGGCTGTCACTTCAGCCTGAGATCTGTGAAGTCTCTGACTTCCCGGCACGTGGGAGGCAAGGGGTTTTTTCTTAGCGTCCCAAGCTTCCTTCTTCCTCAGCAAGATGCTCAGCTCCTTTGCTTTCCTCTCTGTGCTGTTAGGCAGGTGATCCACGCGCCCGCTCCCGGAGCTAATCAGTTGGTGCTTATGTTCCCTCATGCAAAAAATTGTCATCAGAATGTGTTGCTAATTAAATTCTAGCCCAAGAAACCCTTAAAAAAAAAAAAAAGGAAAACAGAAAGAAAAGGAAAGACGGAACATTTATACAACTAAGCATTTACCGGGTACCAGTTCATCTTCACTAGCAAGGGAGGTAACAGTGAAGATAAACCCAAAACCAGGTGCCCCACACGGGCACACCAGGGTCCTGCCTCCCACATTAGGGTGCCAGTCAGGCCTGGCCACCTTCGGTTGCTGCAGACTGAGTGAACCATGGCTTTACATCTGAGCCAGGGCCCTGGAAGGGAGCCGGCACCGGCCGAGGCAGCCCTGAGCCCCTCTGGAGGGGTGGAGCGAACTGCAGAAATTGGGACAAGTCAAAGGAGCGAACAGATGCAGAATCTTAAAAGGCCCTTGCTGTAAACTAATGCAGGACAAGGGTTTCCTAAGTGAGGAAGCCTCCGCAGAATCAAAGGGAAGGAAGACCAGGATCCGGGTTGGGGGGCAGTTGACTCTCTGGGTATGCCTGGTGCACCTGCCCTGGGCACGCCAGGGGTTCTCTCTGCGTCTCCTAACGACCTGTGTCCTTGCTGGTGTCCCCAGCAGCCAGATGTGCGGCGTTGGGTCTGGTCTTCACCGTTGTATCTGTCACACAGGAGGCCCTAAATCAATATTTGATTCTCACACACGTCTGTAAATCACAAATAAAACCACAGTTGGAGCAATCAACGCCAGGAATCAGGGAAAATTCTTGGATGGAGAGAAAATTTATAAAAATTTCCATCCCAGAATTTAGAAGCCCCTCTGTGCCCAGCCCCCATCCATAACAAGGGGCCGTGTTGTTGGGGGGAAGCGCTTCTGGAAGGGCATTTCCCCATTCCCCTGCCCGCTGCTCCCCCAGCTGCTTGTTGAAATGCCAGTTTGTAGGCTTTCCTTGGAGACTCGGGTCCCCGGCGGCTCGGTGGGGCCCAGGTGCCACAGAGCTGTTCGCAGTAGCCATCTCTGAGGGTGGATGTAGGCATTTAATAACTTTGCTCCCTGTGATTTTCTGTATTTTTCCAAAGCTTTATTTAAACAACTTTTTGTTCTTAGAAAAAAGAATTGTCTTATTTTGGAATACTGCTTATTCTTGAGAAGTTAATAATACCATGGGAAAACGCTAGGTGTGTTACTGATAGCAGTTTCAAAACTGTCAATATCGTGTGACTAATATAATTACGACGTTATATTAATAAATTAATGTGT
Source organism: Eumetopias jubatus (assembly GCF_037043125.1). Classification (NCBI taxonomy): domain Eukaryota; kingdom Metazoa; phylum Chordata; class Mammalia; order Carnivora; family Otariidae; genus Eumetopias; species Eumetopias jubatus. The sequence continues at coordinate 2,882,001 of NW_028274807.1, read as the reverse complement.
AATTAATAAAAAATCGTATGCACAGAAGAGAATGAGCAGCTATGTGCCAACTTGTTCCTTCAGACCCTGAGACTGTGTCTGGCTCCTTCCTGTAACTTTTCTTATTTCCCTAATTTTCTATAATGAAAAATTGAGAGCGTAAACATGAGGAAGAAGCCTACGTGCGCTCCGTGAGTGAACGCGTTTGAGTCCGGAGAGAAGGTCTACAGACGGCCGGCTCGGGGCTTGGGTGAGGAGGGTGAGGGCCCTGGGCGGGCCCCTGAGCAGAGTCCTGGGGAGGACGGCGGGCTCTCACACCCTCCCGGGCACCGTGGGTCGGCCTGGGCATATCCTTGGCCTTGTCTCTTACAGGCTCTGGGCAGAAGTGTAACTGCTGAGCCTCTTTGCTCACCTACAGAATGGCAAAAGTCATACCTCCCTTGCAGCATGGTTTTAGGGTTTACTAAAGGCGGGTGCAAAGTCTCATGAGATGGTGGTACTATGACTGATTTTATCTTCCTTCCCCCTTCTGTAGCGGGATCCATAGTGTCTCCCTGAAAGTCACGTGTACCCGGAACCTGAGAAGGGGACGTGAATTTGGAAATAGGGTCTTGGCAACTGTCATTAGTTAAGAGAGGTTACTAGTGGGGCGCCTGGGCGGCTCAGTTGGTTAAGCGACTGCCTTCGGCTCAGGTCATGATCCTGGAGTCCCGGGATCGAGTCCCGCATCGGGCTCCCTGCTCAGCAGGGAGTCTGCTTCTCCCTCTGACCCTCCCCCGTCTCATGCTCTCTCTCTCTATCTCATTCTATCTCTCAAATAAATAAACAAAATCTTAAAAAAAAAAAAAAAAGAGCGGTTACTAGTGGACCAGGGTGGGCCCTAAATCCAATGACCGGTACCCTTGTAAGAAAACCAGAAGACACAGCGGCTCGGGGGAGGAGGCCGCATGATGAGGGAGGCAGAGACTGCAGCAATGCAATGACAAGCCAAGGCTCGCCGGGAGCCTGGGGGAGGCAGGACGGGTCCTCCCCTAGAGTCTGCGGAGGGAGCAACACACGGGATCCACAAACAGGGATTTTTCTGCCTTCCAGAAACAAAACACAGGCAGGACCAGGGTGAGAAGTGGGCCTACATGATATTGTATGGAAATATGATGGTCCTTACTATTTGTGGAATAAATAGGCATACTTGTGTGGCTAATTTGTACCCAGTGAGCTGTTCACAACTGTCCTTCACACCGTCACCACCTGACACTGTCCTGGGTGCGGGCGGATAGACACACACAGCTTTGCCTTTGTGGGGCAGACACAATGGGGTAATGTGTGTACCAGTTGAAAAAGACACCCATTCCTCAAATTCCTGTTAGACTTTCTTTTTTTTTTTCTTTTCTAATACTTAAAACTTTTTATACCGAAATAATTTTAGGTTCCAAAGATAGTAGAGTTTCTGTAAACGTTCCCTAAATGTTGGCACTGTACATGAGCAGAAACAGCAGTTTTCAGAAGCAGGAAATAAGCCTGGCTTTACAACAGATGAACTGACCCACAGCACTGACTCATTCACCATTGTCCCGGTAAAGTCGTCTTTCTGGCCCAGGCTCCTGCTACACTGCTGTGCTGTCAGTTTCTCAGTCTTTGTCTTTCAGGATCTTGATCCTTTTAAAGAGTATAGATCACCTTTTTTGAGGACTGATTCTCTTTGGGGCTATTTCCTCATGATCAGGTTGAGTTTTATCGTAAAGGAATGTGGGGAGCCAGGGGCATTGACGGGCATCTCAAGGACTAGACGGTTTTCCTTCAGCTGACTCATTCACAAAGCAGGTGCACGATGCGTGGGTAGCGGGGCCATAAGTCAGGCTTTTGGTTCAAACAGAGTTTATGTACAGTCATGCTGACTTAGACAGAAATCTAAACTGGCTCCCCTTGTCTATCAGGCCTTTAGAGGGTTGTTGTTGTTGTTTTTCTAACCACAGTGATGCTGTGTCCTTTCAGTGCATCTTATTGAGGGTACCTGGTATCCATGTGTCTTCTCCCAGGTAATACTGACTTCCATCTTGAATAAAGTGGTGTCTGCCAGGTTTTCTCCACTGTAGAGTTACTACTTCCCTATTGTAACCAATAAGTACCTTTGAGACTCTGCAAATATACTTCCTATCATACTTTTGCCACTAATTTTAGTATCCGTTGCTGGTTCTTGCCTGCAATGCACAGCAGACTTTGAAAAGTTTCCTAAAGAGGGATAATTTCACATTCAGAATAGAGCACATTCATTCATTCATTCATTCATTCATTCATTTTTTAAAGATTTTATTTGACAGCGAGAGAGACACAGCGAGAGAGGGAACACAAGCAGGGGGAGAGGGAGAGGGAGAAGGAGGCTTCCCGCTGAGCAGGGAGCCTGATGCTGTGCTCGATCCCAGGACCCCGGGATCCTGACCTGAGCCGAAGGTAGATGCTGAATGACTGAGCCACGCAGGCGCCCTATTCATTTATTTTTAAAAAGATTTATTTTGAGAGGGAAAAAGAGAGAGAGTGTGCCCACAAGTGCAAGCAAGCATGGGGGAAGGAGCAAAGTGAGAGAGAGAATCTCAAGCAGACTCCCCACTGAGTGTGGAGCCTGACACGGAGGCTCAATCTCACAACCCTGAGATCATGACCTGAGCCGAAAGAGTCAGACGCCCAACTGACTGAGCCACCCAGGCGCCCTGCACATTTATTTTTTAGGTACACTGGATATGATGCAAATCTTTCATTAGCTGGCAGCATCCAATAGCTGTTTATACCATAAAGCCTATTTTTAAAGTAGATGTTGGTGCATTTTGTTATTTTGGTGAAATTTCATGTCACAAATTCACTATGTGTTTAAAATTGCTCTTTTCTTAGGCTTGGTTGTCTTCCATCTTCTTTTTCCTGTTTTAGGACTGTTCCCAGCCATCACGCTGCACTTTGTATAGCGCACGAGTGTGTCTCTTCATTGCCCGACCTTGTCTTGTTCACGTCACTATTTTATAGATGGCACCTAAACAGTTGGTGGAAGAGTTCATTCTGATTCTAAAACGAGTTTCTAGGGGGCGCCTGAGTGGCTCAGTCGGTTAAGTGTCTGCCCTCCGCTCAGGTCATGATCCCGGGGTCCTGGGATCGAGCCCCGCGTTGGGCTCCCTGCTCAGCGGGGAGTCTGCTTCTCTCTCCCTCTGCCCCCCACCCGCTTGTGCTCTGTCAAATAAATAAATAAAATCTTAAAAATAAAACCAGTTTGTAAAATGTTCAACTTTTTGTCATGAAAATCTCCAAACACAGAGAAAGTTGGAAAAACAGGACAACACTTGTGCTCCTGCCACTTGAGTCAACCTTTGCTAACATTTTGCCACATTTGCTTATCTACGAGTGATTACTGAGTTAACTTCCGGACATCCTGACACTTCACTATCACCACTTTGTAGTTATTTCCTAAAGGTAAGAACATTTTGCAACATCCGGTACTGGCAGACTACCGGCCGTGGGCCAGATCCATAACGTCACCTGGTTTTGTTTTGTTTTGAAGTAAGCTCTATGCCCAACATGGGGCTCAAACTCACGCCCCCAAGATCGACCGTCGAATGTTCCGACTGAGCCAGCCAGGCGCCCCACATACCACCTGGTTTTGAAAATAAAGTTTTATTGGTACACAGCCATGCTCATCCTTCACGTCTTGTCTGAGGCTGCTCTTGCCCCACAGCGGTCGTTTGGCCCGTAATTCTGGAAATACTATCTTACCTATAGAAAAGAGTTGACCTAAAACCTGACTGCTCTCCTTACAACCTCATGCTCATAAGGTTGGCTGGTGTCTGAGAATGTGGATGTCAAGAGGGTTCCTGCCACGATGTGATAAGAGCGCCTCTCTGGGCCAAAACCATTTTTACCAGGTAAAATGGGTTTATTCAGGAATAGCAGAGAATTGTAATTGGAAACAAGCAAGCTACTGAAAAAACCACAGGCTAGTCCGACAAAGGAGAAAAACTCTGTTTTATGGGGAAGAAGGAGGAAGTTGGAAGAGTTTGTTTTGACCAGAAGTCCGTTGGAGAAAAGCATGAGTTCGTGGTGATGATGGCTTCTCATTAGCTACATTGCAGAGGTGGCCGATCTCTTGTAGGAGATGCAGGATGCATCTTTCTCTGTTGGGACCCTCACTGGTGATTCTCTCCTGTGGAGGATTCTTCTGCATCTGTGATTGAAAATTCTTCCTGTAATTGTGGTTGAGTGGTGGGGATCCCCCTTCTAGCTTCCCAACTCCCCTTGGTGAGGTTTCCCTTGGTTAATTTTCACAGTCTTGTGATGAACACCCACTCTCCTCCCTCTGGGAGTCTGGAATTTTGGTACGAGCCAGGCAGAGGGTTCCCATGTGATCAGCCCCTGGTAGAAGCCTGGCACTGATCTCTGACCAGCTCCCTGCTAGATAACATCTCACAGCTCTTTGCTGTGAATTAAGCAAATTCTGTGTGACCCCACCAGGAGAAGCTTCTGGAAGCTTCCTCCTCGACTCACTCAGCAAGCCTTTTCCCTGTGCTGATTTTGCTTTGTATCCTCTTGCCTTAATAAATCACAGTCGGGAGTCCTCCTAGCAAATCAGGGAACCTGGGGGGTAGTCATGGGGTCCCTGGACACATAGCCCTTTATAGAAAAATTCTGCTGAACCTCATTCTACATAAACACCGTCACGCCCTAGAAAAGAAACAATTATCCTGTACCATAATCTACACATGGTCTGTATGAAAGTTTTCTCAATTATTTCCAAAATGACTTTTTAGCTTTTTCTTTAAACCAGGGTCCAATCAAGATTTGTACGTTTCACTCCCTCCTCTTACACGTATTCATCCATTCAGTCCTTGTTTATGACACTAGCTTTGTGAAGACATCAGGACAGCTGTCTTGCAAACTGTCCTGGACCCGAGTTCGTGGTTTTCTCACGCACTGTGGGTAGCCCTCCTCTACATCCTGAAAGCAGGGGTGCAGACCTAGAGGCTGCGCGAGGTTCAGGCTTATCTGCCCCACAAGTGATGCTGGTGTTAGCCAGCGCTCTTGCTCCAGTAGATGCCAACTGTTACGTCTTGTCGCACTTTCTTGAGACATCGACAATGACCAGACCGTTGTAAACACCTGACCGGAAAAGCCCGGGGAGCAACAGAATATGCCTAGAAGCCCACTTGCCACACATCCCCTTCCCCGCCCACGATCAGGGGCTGAGCACATACCGAACCCCACCCTTGACCACGCACTCTCTGCCTGCTCTCTGGCATGCGCCCCCTGACCCTCTCTCTAGAAAGCTCTCGGTGTCCACCTTGCGGGCGGTGGAGAGGTCCGCGGTTGGGGCTGGAGCCCGCCGCCTCCGCCGCCCGCCGGCGCCCAAACTAAATTCCTCCCTTTCTCTTTTCCAAACCCTCCCGCGTCTTGCGTTATCGGCTTCTCTGGTGAGGAGTTCATCCGAGTTTGTTCGGCTTCTCCTGGTCCAGGCCGCTCGAGTCCCAGAAGGGCTTCCGTTCCTTCCCCGAGTCAGCGGCTGGGACAGGCCCTGGGGCACGCGTAAGGGCGCGCCGGCCGTGGCGGGCCACTTGGGGCGCGGCTGAAAGCCGCCCGCGCCACCGTTCTCCCTTGGCCGTGGCATTTTCGGATGCCTTTCGCCGGAATCAGTGGTTCACGGGGGCTGCACAGGGTCTTTCTCCAGTCCCTCACCGGCCGGGGTGAACTACAGTGTCCCCTAACAGGCGCACGCTTCATGGCCTCTCCTTAATCACGAGCGTCCCGAGCGAACGGACCCTCGGCAGAGGCGGGCGACGCGGCCATTACGGGGCCCGGCCGCTAAGCGGCGGTGCCCGTGGTCCGGGAGAGGCGGTCGCGGCCCTGTGACGTCATGCGCACGCCGGAGCGAGCCCGGCGCGGTCGTGTGACGTCGCACGCGCGCCCAGGGGAAAAGACGTGGTCGCGGAAGCCCAGGGGTCCGGGGCGTTCGCCATGGTTCCGCGCGTGCCGCTCCCGCCGGAGATCCAGCTGGCCCAGCGGCTGGCCGGAAACGAGCAGGTGATCCGGGACCGGGCGGTGAAGAAGCTCCGGAAATACATCGTCGCCAGGACTCAGCGGGCCGCAGGTTGGCGCGGGGCTGGGCGGGGTCGGGGCGCCTTGCGAGGCCGGGCCGGGCCGGGCGGGGTGCGCGGGGCGGCCGGAGATCGGCGGAGGCGCGGCCTGTGTTGTGTGTGTGTGGTGGGGGGGGGGGGGAGCCTCCGAACCACGTGGGTCGTCCACGCCGTCAGGCCCGCGCGGCGGCGTCTGCGAGGGTGCCTCCCACAGCCCCATGCCCTGCCTGGCGAGCCTTTGGCGCGGCCCCCCCACCCCGCGGGGAGCCTGCGCCCTCTTCCGACGGTATACCCTGTTTTCCCTGCTACCCGCTATTTGGGCGGTCGGAGCGGCATTTGTTGCTGTTGGCAGTTCTGTCTTCGTATAATTACTGGGTTGTGGTCTGAGTTAGAGTGCAGCGGATCCTCCGCCAGGGCAGAGGACGTGCGTCCTGTGAACTGGTCACTCTAACGCTCGTTCTGAAAGCGTGGCCCCCATGAGCAGCATCGGCGTCACCCCGACATCTGTTAGAAAGGCAAATTATGAGTTCCATTCCAGCCCCAAGGAGTCAGAAACTCTGGCGGTTGGGCCAGCAGCCTGGTGTAAGAAGCTCTCCAGGTGGAACACTACGTTAAAAACTAATGGTGTAATGTATGGTGATTAACATAACAATAAATTTTTTTTTTAAAAATAAGAAGCTCTCCAGGTGATTTCCATCCTGGTGCTAAAGTCTGAGAACCACTGCTTCAGGAACAGCATGCCAGACACAGAGTTAGGACCTCCATAAATATTTCAAGCGGTTTTATATGTCTGTGTGTCTTACTAGTTTGAAGGAGTTAATTTTTCCTTTTAAAATTTGAAGCAGAACAGAAAAGTGCACAAACCGCAACGTGTAAAGCTGAATGAGTCATCACCAGCAAATCCATGCAGTGTTCAGTGTCCACAAATGGAATATGGTGCCTCGGATATGGATACTTGTAGATTCTTAGTGTTTATTGAATAAAGGGCCGTTACGTGGAGGAATACTAACAGCCACAGGTCCAGCGGGTTCTGAGTTGAGAGGATGGAAGGGAGGGGAGGGAGAGCCTCCAGGAGAGGGGAGGGCCAGGTATGTTTCCACTTAGAGCACTTTGATCTAATTCAGGCACTCACCATTTCTCTGGCTTTGTTCCTGGCAGTAAAAAGTTGGGTTTGCTTTGTCTGAGTGTCGCTGTTCTTGGTGCAGGTGGTTTCACTCATGACGAGCTGCTGAAGGTCTGGAAAGGACTGTTTTATTGCATGTGGATGCAGGACAAGCCGCTCCTCCAGGTGAGTGTATGAGGAGGTAGCAGAGGCATCCGCGGGAGGACAGATGGGCGCGTGGTTGACCCTCATTTTAATGCAGCGAAAGACACAGAGTTACGAAGTTTCATAGCTTCGACACTGTGTTTGTTTATTTATTTAGGATTTTATTTATTTGATGGAGAGAGACACAGCGAGAGAGGGAGCACAGGCAGGGGGAGTGGCAGAGGGAGAAGCAGGCTTCCCGCGGAGCAGGGAGCCCGACGCGGCTCGATCCCAGGACCCAGACGCTCAACGACTGAGCCACCCAGGCGCCCCTAGCTTCGACACTTTGTTTACAGCCAGAGGGCCGAGGCCTTTGGTTAGAGTGTGGTGGTGGTGCTGAGGGGGGCACTGTCATGACAGGTGGCTACCAGCGCGGGTGTGTGCCCCAGGTGGCAGACAGCGCCGAAATAGGGAACCAGGGACAGAATCCAAGTCTGCTGAGAAACGGGTTTTGTTTTTTTTTTTTAATTATTTTTCTAAAAATTAGACTATTTTTAGAGCAGTTTTAGGTTCACAGCAAAATTGAGGTGCAGAGAACTCTCAAACAGCCCCTTCCTCCACACGTGAACAGCCCCACCCAAACCGGAGCGGTGCGTTCGTTACAGGTGATCAACCTGCCTGACGCGGACCGTCCCCAGAGTCCATAGTGGGTGTGAGGGTTCCCCCTTAGTGTGTGCATTCTGTGGCTTTGGACAAGTGTGTGGTGACATGCTCCACTACGACAGGCTCGTACAGTGCAGTTTCACTGCCCTGAGATGCTAGTTTGTTTGTTTTTTTAAGATTCTATTGGTTTATTTAGAGAGCATGCATGGTGGGGGGGGCAGAGGGGAAGGGACAGACAATCCCAAGCGGACTCCACACAGCGTGGAGCCCGACACAGGGCTTGATCTCACGACCCTGAGATCGTGACCTGAGCCGAAACCAAGAGTCAGATGCCCAGCTTCCTGAGCCACCCAGGCGCCCCACATGTTGGCGTTTTTAAAACAGTGTCAGAGTGAATTGTTTACTTTTTTAAAAAATTACCTGGTGGTGAGGGTACTTATTTAAAATGCAGACTCCTGTGCTGTATTTGATGCCCACCGAAGGGAGGCTCTGGGACTGTCTATTTAGCAAGTGCCCTAGGGGATGCTTAGCACAGTGACGCAAGCAGTGCGTAGTTTCTGGGGTCTGGTCAGTCTCTTCCGGCTGGTCAGGTGGCCCCATCTCTCCTGTGCCCTCCTTTGACTGTCAGTCTCTGTTGCTTGAGGCTCAGCCCCGGTCGTGGGAGCAGTGGCTGCCCTTGCTTGTGATGAGCTTCTGTGGGTTCTGGCTGCGGGGGGAGGCCTCTTGCAACAGTGTGGCTTGCAGATCTGAAGCACGCTGTGTAGAAAGGCTGGTGGGAGCTGGTTCTCGTGGTGAGCGAGTGGAGATTTAGTGTGGTTGTCTTTCTGTTGTGGCTTCTTGTTGTAAGACCATGTTTCTTCAGGGTCTGAGGGAGTTTTTTCTACTGTTTACTACCCCAGGAGGAACTAGGGAGGACCATTTCCCAGCTCATCCATGCTTTCCAGACCACAGAGGCACGTGAGTACCCTCGCGCCGGAGAAGCCCTTTGGGCAGGGCAGAACTGCCGAGAGTTGGCTACCAGACGTGGAAGGCTTGTGTTCTTAAGATGCAGAGCAAGAGGGAGGGCCCTGTCCTGGCTTACGTGCGAAGCGTTGTTCTCAGTGTTCAGCAGTATTAACTTGTTTATCCAACGTGGACCTAGCTCGAGGCTGAAGGGCCAGTTCTTGCATTTTAAAATGAAAATGGAAATCTAGTGCAGTGTGGCCAAGCTGCTGGACCGAGTCGGCTGATGGCGGCATTCCCTCAGGGCGCTTCCCCGACCCAGCCATTTTTGTCCTGTCCAGGATCTGTAGTTCTCAACCCTGCTGCCTGCCCGCTGTGATCACTTGGGCATCTTTAGACTTCTTGATGTTTAGACTCTGGTCCAGTTGAATCAAGCTGTGGGGGTGGAGCCCGGGCATCTCCCTCCGACGCTCGGGGTGGGGAGCCAGCGCCCCTGGCAGAGGTGGCTGCGGCTGTTGCTGGTGAGGCCCCGGTTACCAACAGTGGATGGGTTTAGTTCCGTTACAGTGAAGTAGGTAGAGTAGTCACAATTAGGGACGGTAGCTACTGTCTCAATTTGGGAGTGTGTCGTTAGCATCTGAGTCATTAGTGGAGGTCCGTCTGCCATAGTTTTTACCTTCTGAGAACCTGCAGAAGAGTTTCTGTGCTCAGCAAAAGGCCAGGTACAAAACAGTCACCTGGTGACGGTTGAATAGGTTAGTGAACTTGGGCTTGCCCATTATTGAACCATCTGACCGACCCTTTGGTGTTGGAGAAACTTGTAGCAGGAGATCAGGGAGGCCCCATTTGTCTCCCGAGGTCCAGGCGTGGGCAGGGCTGGTTCCCCAAGGCCTCTCTCCTGGGCGTGCAGATGCCGCCTTCTCCTGTGTCTTCACATGCTTGTCCTTCTGTGAGCATCTGTGTCCTCATCTTTTGTAAGGATACCTACTTCACTGTAACGGAACTAAACCCATCCACTGTTGGTAACCGGGGCCTCACATTGGTGCAGGGCGCACACCAGTGACCTTATTTTACCTTAACTACCTCTTTAAAGACTTAATACAGTCTTATTCGAGGTCCTGGGGTTAGGGCTTCAACATGAATTTGGGGGACACAGGTTAGCTTGCAGCACTGTGTGTCTGACCTATGGTTATGGGGAGGGTTTGTGCCTGATGGGTTAGTGGATGTAGTGGGGCCAGGCATGGGGGTCAGGCAGGGTCCCCGGCCCGAGCCAGGAGGGGGAAGAGCCGGCCCATGGGGGTTAGGCAGGATCCCCAGCCCGAGTAGGGGAAGAGCCAGCCTGTGGGGGTCAGGCAGGGTCTCCGGCCCAAGTAGGGGAAGAGCCGGCCCGAGCAGCCCTTCTCTTTCAGTGGCTTTGCCAGCTCTTTGCGCCTGTTCTTCAGAGAACGTGGCAGATTGAGGTTGTGGCTGGGCTTTGCTTCTGTTTCTGAGGTTCCTCCAGCCCCATTTCTAAGCCCAGTTCCGAACACCCCTTCTGAGTGCAGCAGACTGGACTGAGGACCCCAGAGGTTGGCCGCACATGATGTCCTGAGCAGTTTTCTCCATATTGTCTCACCTCACTTCCCAGAGCGGCTTCTGTGTTCCCCTGTGATTCGCTTGGGCCTTTTTTCTTCCTGCAGAGCACCTGTTCCTTCAGACATTCTGGCAAACCATGAACCGCGAGTGGACAGGCATCGACAGACTGCGCCTGGATAAGTTCTACATGGTGAGGTTGCCCGTGGCGGCGGCAGCGGGCCTGGGGGGCGTGGGGGCGGGGCTGGGCGAGCTGGGGGCACAGCCCCGAGCGATGGGGCCTCCGAGCGTCTCCGGCCCTGGCAGGGCTGCGCCCTTGAGTACTGTGACCCGTAAGTCTTGAGGGCTGAGGGGGGTGCACGGGCCTAGGGTTGCCCGGCATGTGCCCTGTCTCTGAGGGTTGGTTCGCGGGCAGAGAACTCAGTACTTAAACAGCGCACAGATTTCGGTTCAGAGGAGGAGATTAAAATGGCCTGTCTGGGGAGGATCGGGGCCGCAGCCTTGCATCCCTGCTGGAGTAGCCGCGAGCCCGTGAGTGCCAGCAAACCTGCATGGAGTTCATGCCCTAGTCGTAGACCCTTGTCCATTTGTAGGGTGCCCAGCTGGGAAGCTGCTTTCTTCTGGGTGAGGATGGCTTGTAGAATTGTCGTATGCAGAATCCCCTTTTTCTTTCTGATGCTGCGTTCCTCAGAACTTAGGTTACTGATTTGCCCTCAGAGATGCAGGAAAATTGGGAGATTTACAGACTCCGTATCCCCACATTTGAACCACACTCCTTTTCCCGCAGCAGGGTTCACTGGGGCTTAGGATAGTGTCGCTGTCTGAGAGCAGATGACCCAGCGGGTCATTGGCTGGGCCTCATTGAGGACGGCCGCCTTTGGGGCTGCAGTTACTCATGGTCTGCCACTAGGATCAGCTCAGACTTGGCCCTGGGGTTATGTGGACACTGCGTATCTCAGATGTCAAGGTGAGGACCAGCTAGTGGGCAAGGCATGGAGCTCAGGAAGGGAGGAAGATGGAAGCTAAAGCATGTGAGGCCGGGGGCAGGGGCCAGGCTATGCACTTTCACAAAGCATGGGTTTACCAGACAGAGGAGTTTCCCTAAGATGGAGTTGGTGCGTGCTTGATAGGATGGCTTCTGTCGCTTTGTGGGGACCCGTATGACTGCACCCAGCAGTGCAGCCCCCTGGAGAGGCGAGAGGCGAAGCCTCTGGCGGCTCTAGGCCCTGGGAGTGGTGTCCCCTGGGCCCCATGTGTCCTGGGCACACCTGACGGCCAGGAGACCCATCCCCATGTGCATCCTCTGTCACTTTGCACTCCTAGAGCCCTCTCTGGGTGTGCCACCTCACATCTCGGCGGTAGGAAAACTGGCTGAGAAAGCCGCGAGCTGTTGAGGGGAAACGGGGAGTCGTGGGGGAGGAGTCAGGATTCGTCGTAAAGGAGGAGCTTTTTTTTTTTTTTTTTTTTAAGATCTTATTTATTTATTTGACAGACAGAGAGAGGACACAAGCAGGGGGCAGCGGCAGGCAGAGGGAGCGGTAGAAGCAGATTCCCCGCCGAGCAGGGAGCCCGATGCGGGACTCGATCCCAGGACCCTGGGACCATGACCTGAGCCGAAGGCAGACGCCTAACCAACTGAGCCACCCAGGCGCCCCAAGGACGGGCTTTTTTAAGGGGGGGAGTTTCTCCTCTGGGGGATGAGAGAGAAAGCAAACACTTTCACTGTCTGTTGGGGAGAGAAGTCCTTCAGAAAGCTCAGAGGAGCCTTTCCCAAGGGGCTCAGCCTCCCCGGGGAGGACACGCACTTCCTGAAATGGGGACCGTTCATTTGGCTTTCGTTCATGGCCCAGCAGTTGCTCCCCAGGGTGTCCGCTGTGACCCCGAATTCCTGGTGCTCTTGGAAAGCGGGACCATCCCAGCCTGGGGGCAGTGACACCTCTGGTGTCTTGTCCAACAGCTCTGGAGGGCCTGCTCTGCACTCTGGGCCACTGAGATGACTGGGGCAGAGGGGCTTCTGGGGAAGTCCGGGCTGTGCCCCGCTAACGAGGGTCTCCGTTCATGCCACAGCTCATGCGGATGGTCCTGAGTGAGTCCTTGAAGGCCCTGAAGACGCAGGGGTGGCAAGAAAGGTTGGTACTCACGGCACATCCCGAGAGCAGCTCCTGCTCACAGGCGAGCCCGTCGTGTCACTGGGGCCAGGGCCATATGCTTCTCTCCCAGTTATTCATCATAAAGAGATGTCAGTCTTCCCATTAAAGGGTGACCCAATGGTGCTTAAGATGAAGGCATTTTTAGAATTATAGTTTGTGCGTGTGTTCACAGAAATGAATGTTTTCAACCTTGAATGTAAGTTCTTAACTGTGAATCCAAATTTAGTTATCTCATTATACTGTTTTTCAGTATAATTGATGCATAGCCAAGGGGCTTTTTTTTCCTCGTTTTTTGGTATAACATGGCATATTGAGTTCTGTTATCAGTGGTATTTGCTTTGGTTCTAGAAATTTTTAATTTATTCAGGCTTGTCACTTTTGACAGAGGTGCTTGTGATGGGGGTAGTCCGTATCCCCCAAATTAAGAGGCCTGCGTTTTGTGGCCAGCATTGGGCTTCCCCTGGCCCCGGGCCGGTGGGGCTCTCCCGAGCCCGATCTCCTCCACCCTCTGGGGACCCCGGGGAGCACGCTGGGGCAGGGCCGGCTGAGCTGTGGCTCCCGGTGATGGCAGCTGGCCTCTGGATGTCAGGAGGCAGGTCGAGATCCACAGCACCAAATGGGTTCTGAGTTCACATTTTAAAGTTTTTAAAACTAATTTAAAGTTTCGTCTCTTTACAGTTTTTTTTCTGATTATGAGAGTGACATGTTCCCAGTATAAGGAACTAGGAAAACTTTTGTAAAATGAAGGAAAAGCAACGCGAGCTCCCAGCATAAGGATTTCTCAAACGCTTCTGTGTTGTGTGTGCAGGGTGCACGGTGGTGTCTGAGCAAGCAGGATGTCTGCAGACTGCTTTTTTATTTTACTGATGACATGTCGAAGGCGCCCCTCGTGTCAGCGCCCTGCTGCGTGGTTTTGAGGGTGGGGCAAGAGGAAAGAGACTTGGAAACAATATATTTTGAGTGGTTTTGTGATGAAACGGTACGCTAGACCAGTTTATTTCCAGTCTGGACACGACCATCCCCGCCAGCTCCCAGCCCAGCTGCTTCAGCAGAGCGTGCGTTCCCAGAGAGCGAGGTTACATCCTCGCCCAGGCCCACTTTTTTCCCATATAAAACAGACTAGCAGGAGTGGCCTGTAGTTCCCTGGGTTTTTCTGAGTTTAGAATTATGATGAGTGACGTCACGTTTAGGGCAAGGGTGCCTCTGCAGAGCCTGATTTTCACCCTCTTAATTCCTGCGAGGCGCCGAGGCCAGGGCTCTCGCTGTCAGGACGTAGGATTTGGGTCTCCATAGGTGGCTAGTGCATGAGCAGAACCGAAGGCTGAAGGGACGTTTTATCTCTGATAACTCTTGTGAGAGGAGTTCCTTCCTCACCGCCGCTAAGAGATGCAGAAAGACCCTTTTGAAGAAGCCGGTAGCCTCCGATTGGCCCGCGCCGCCTGTTCCTGTAGCCTGTCCCCGTTCCCGCACAGCCGGCCAGCCCTGGTTGGTTGGTCAGTGTTTGTTACTGTCACTGGCCTGGGAGCAGGGCCCCCCTTTCCTGAGCCGCAGACAGCATCCCTTCCCTTCTGTGGCCGGGAAGTCCCCAGTGCTGTCCCGCAGCCGCCTCCCGCCCCGGGGCTCATTACGGAATGCGTATTCTCCGGTTCAGGTGTGGTATTCAGAGCCCCCATGCAGGTAGGCCAGCAAAGACCGGTCGCCAGAGCTCTCTGACCCCAGAGCCGCAGGCCTCTGAGGCCACCAACAGCAGCATGCTCAGGGACGGCAGACGTGGCCAGCTTGGGGACCACGACTCCGTGCAGTGGGACTGGGGGAGCAGCTCTTCCCCGTCTCCTTTCTTTGCCTTTGCTCCGCCCTGGTGCGTGCTCCTGGGCAGTTCCCCGTGAGGACAGAGAGACGCGAGACGTGGTGGTGTAGCCTCTTGTCACGCCAGGCCTTTCTCCTTCCACTTGTGGTCCCCGCACAGAAGGGAAGGCGTGTGCGAACGTGTACACGCCTGGCCCTTTGTAGCTCAGATGCACCCTTGCCACGTGTGCAGGAGCCGACAGTGGTCACGTATCCGTAATCATGGGTCCTGCGAGCTGGAGCAGACCCAGATCACCAGGCCGCCTCCCGTGGGGGCAGGGCGCTGGCCTGTGATGGTGTTCCTGTCAGAGCTCCCCGTTGGGTGGGGGACGTCACAGGCTCGTAGCCTGCTGTGGCTGCCCGCCGTATTGGCCTCTTTCCTTCCTCAGGCAGATCGAGCAGCTGCTGGAGCTGCTGACGACGGAGATCCTGCACCCCGACAGCCAGGCCCCCAGCGGGGTGAAGAGCCACTTCCTGGAGATCTTCCTGGAGGAGCTGAGCAAAGTGGGCGCCGCTGAGGTGAGGCCAGTGGGCTGTGGGCGGCTGCTGAGGCCCCCCCACCCCGTGCTCACGCACAAGGGACTGAGGCAGCCCCCCCCTCCTTTCTTTGTAGCTGACGGCAGACCAGAACCTCAAGTTCATCGATCCCTTCTGCACGATTGCTGCTCGGACCCAGGAGTGAGTGGCAGGGGGCTTCCTCCGGCCTGGGTCTTCTTTCTCACGGGGTTCCCCCGTCAGGAAGAGAGAAGGAGTTGTGTGTGTGTGTGACAGGGTCAGCGGAGTGGCTGCTGCTGGGGCTGGGGGGTCGGGATGGGCATACCCAGCCTAACTGGCCTGCTCCGGCACCTGCTGTCCCGCAGCTCCCTGGTTTTGCATAACATCACTCGGGGCATCTTTGAGGCGATCGTGGAACAGGCCCCGTTTGCCATCGAAGACCTTATGAATGAATTGGATGCACCGGAGGAGGAGGGCGTGTCGGAGGACGATGAGCGCGGGCAGGATGTGCTGTCCGGGGAGCCAGGTGAGGGGAGGGTCAGTGCAGCCAGAGTGGGGGCGCCCCTTCTGGCCCGGCGAGCTTCGGTGCTTGCGGGTGTCCCTGCGTTCGCTTCTCGTCTGGCCCCCCTGTCCTCAGCCTGCCCCCGGCCTCTGTCCCCGGCCCGCCAGCCGGGGTGTGTCCTCCCTGTCCGGGCCCCGCCCCTGGCCTCCGGCTCCCGGGGCGCCGTCCTGGCTGCCTGGCTCCTTTCTCACCCGCCGCTCCTGCCCGGTGCCTCTGCCCCGCTCACCCCTGCTCTCTGGTTGCCACCCTCCATCGCCGGGCCCGCCTGGACCTCCCCACCCTTACCCTGTCTCCCTCCCTGGGTTGCTCCACCAGATGTCTTACTTTCTGGCATAAGTCACTTAAAATTACATGAATTGCTTGTCTGTCGTTCGTGGCCCTATCTCCCCAGCGGATGCCGGCTCCCCTAGGACCGGGAGGTCTGTGGATTGCAGCTGCGTCCTGGTGCCGGGAGCAGCCCCAGCACAGTGCCCACTAGATGGGGGAGTGAGCAAGCTGAGGGACGGAGCCTACGAGGGAGAAACATGCCACGGGGGGTGTCCCACTGAAGGCCTTTGGGGTCAGGGCCTGGGCTTCGGCCTGGACCGTTGACCGTCTTGATGCTAATGTGGGTCCTTGTGGGACATGGGTTAATCTCACGTGCCCCGTGGACTGGGGGGTTGTGTCCCGTGGCTGCAGGGGTGCGTTTTCCACCAGTTTTAGGACTCTTCCCTGCCTCCCACTCTTTTTTTTTTTTTTTTGGTGGTAAAATAACACTGTGTGAAGTTTACTATGTTAATCTTTTTTTCTAAGACACATTTGTTCAGTGTGATCAGATGATCAGTCGTGATCAGATTATTGTATTTAGCGATCAACAGCATGGGTGGAAAAAAGATCTACATTAAAACCTTTTGTTGGAATGCTTTACGCTTTCCACAGAACAGAAACTAAAATATTCTGTTATACTGTTAGTCACAAATCCAGGCCTCGAGTTTTCTGCCCACACACACAGGTGTTTGCAGCAGCTCGGCCCTGCCGCCACGGTGCGTGGCTGAGGTCCCAGGTCTCTTGTAAGCCGTAGCTTCCCTGGCACTTCTGGGGCTCTCCTCTGGCTCCCCCCCTCTGGCTCCACCCTGTGGCTCCCTCCTGTGGCTCCCCCCGCCGTGGCCCCCCCGTGGCCCCCCCCCCGTGGCTCCCCCTGGCTCTCCTCTCCTGCTCAGCTGTGTCCTGGCAGCGATGAGAACCTCCTGTCGCTCCCGTAGCTCCTGCTGCTGCCGCCGCTGCCGGAACCACCACGAACACCTTGTTTCGTGGTTTGGCAAAGTATTGGCCTCCATCACCTCAGGGGCCAGAGCTCCTGCCTCCAAAGTCCCCTCCTTTCATGGATCCAGAATTTGGAAGATTGTTGTAACTGCCAAAGTCATCACAGCTTCTGCCGGCCACAGAGTTGTCACCCTGTCATTACCAAGCCTGTTAGAGCAGCCCCTGACCCTAACCCTAACGAGCCACAGCAGTACGCCCCACGGCCACCACCCCCACCTTGACTGCCCCCAGAGCCACCTCACCCACCGCAGTACGCCCCACGGCCACCGGACTTTCCAGAACCACTCGGACCTCTGGCTGGAGGAAGCACTCACCATCTCTTGCTTAGGCAGGGCTTTCCTTGCTTCACGGCTGTGGTCATTCGCAGTCTGGTATTTCTGAGTGACGGTCTTGTCTACGCAGTCACGGTCATCAGATGTTACAAGAGCCGAGCCTCTCTTCTTGCCACTGCCTCACTCAGTCATGATGTCCATCACTCAGTTTTCCCATAGTGTTGAAATAATCTTCGACGGTGTTCTTCAGTGTCGTCCTTAATGCCGCCAACAGAGATGTTTTTCACAGTTGAGTAGGCAGCAAGCCTCTGAGAACCCTCTCTTGAGACAGTCGTCTTTGGTCCGGTAACTTCCATCCCCCTTGTGGGCCTTGCGTTCATGGCTGCCTCCACCTCCGTAGCGGCGCAGGTGACAAACCCAGAGCCTGTGGGGCGCTTGGTATTTGGATCTCACGACCCCACAGTCCGAGAGCATCCCCCATGGCTCAGAATGGCTCCTCAGACTCTCACTGGTTGTTTGAAAGCTCAGACCTCTGGTGAAGAGCTTCCACAGCGGTCCAGGCTCTGGGAAGCTCTGACTTAGGACGGCGGTCGGCAGGGGCACTTGAACGATGCTTCCTCGGCCCCATCCGTGGGCAGGAGAGATGTTGACCATGTTGACGTGTTAAGTGCATTCACAAGCTTGTGCAGCCATCACCGCTGTTCATCTCCAGAACTTTCCATCTTCCCATACTGAAACTGTCCCTGTTAAACACTGTCGTTTCCCCTCCCCACACTCCTTCCCCAGACCCCTGGCACCCACCTTCTACTCTCTGTCCCTGTGGGTCTGACTGCTCTGGGTCCCTCCTGTGAGCGGATCACACAGTGTTTGTCCTTCTGTGGCTGGCTGGCTTCGCTGAGCGTGGTGTCAAGCTTCGTCCCTGTCTTAGCACGTGTCAGTTTCTTTCCTTCTTTTAAGGCTGAGTGATATTCTACTGTAGGTATGGCTGCGTTATGCTTACCCACTCACCCATCAAGGGACCCTTGGGTGCTTCCGCGTCTTGGTTCTTGTGACTCATGCTGTAGTGACCTTGGGTGAACAAGGGTCTCTTGGAGACTCTGTTTTCAGTTCTTTGGGGCAGGCTCCCAGAAGTAGGATTGCGGGGTCACACACAATTCTTTTTTAAAGTTTTTGAGGTCTCTCCCAGTTCCCACAGCAACTGCATCACTTTATATACCCACCAGCATTGTGCAGGGATCCGATGTCCTGTTTTGTTGCCAGGAGCCACCCCCACGGGTGTGAGGGGGTATCTCACTGCGGTTTGGGTCTGCACGTCCCCGATGACCCGGGGACGTGGAGCATCTTCACAGGCTCATTGGCCGTCTGTGCATCTCTCTGGAGACGTGTCCGCTCAAGTCCTTTGCTTTCAGGCGAGTCGTGTGCTACTGAGCGTTAGGACCTCTCTGCATTCTGGATGCTCAAGCCCTGTCCGGTCTGTGATTTGCAAATATCTCCCCCCATTCTGTGGGCTGCCTTTTGGATAGTGGCTTCAACGCGCAGAAGTTTGAGTGTTCATAAAGTTCAGTTGGTCTCTTTTGTCACGTGTGTCTTCAGTGCCCCATCTAAGAAGTCATTGGTGTGGCCAGTCTCATGAAGGTTTTGCTCTGTGTTTTCTTTTTTTTGTTTTTAAGATTTTATTTATTTGAGAGAGAGCGGGAGAGAGCACACGTGAGGGAAAGAAGAGAGAGAGGGAGAAGCAGGCTCCCCGCGGAGCAGGGAGCCGGACCTGGGGCTCCATCCCAGGACCCCGGGGCCATGACCGGAGCCGAAGGCAGGATACTCAACCTACTGAGCCACCCAGGCGCCCCTCCCTACTCGGTGGTTTTGTTTTGTTTTGTTTTTAAGCGTTGTATTATTTGAGTTCTTACATGTAGGTCTTTCATTTCCTTTAAGTTAAATTTGCCCATGGGCCAGGGACCCGGTTTTGTCCTCTTGCCTGATCCAGCACCGTTTGTTGAAGAAACGGTCTTTCCCCCAAGAAAGGTCATTTGACCGTATAGATTCAAGGCTTCGTTTACCTGCTGCCAACTCTGACCACCTGCTGGAGTGCTCCTGGGTGGCTATGTTCACGCCCCCTCCACCTGGGCTCCTAACATTTCCTCCGGCCGTCCTGTGCACCTTGCCCATCCCGTCCTTCGGTAGCCCGAGTCACGCTGACACGGGGGTGCTGGCAGGCCCACTGCGCCTGCCTGTGGCCCTGCCGTTCTCATTCTCTGTGTTAGTCGCCTGCCTGTTGTCCAGAACCATTCTGTAGGCAGTGACATCAAAGCTCAGATGATCGGAAACACTGTCTCTGTGGTCCCTTGATCCAGGCTTGCCCTGTGGCTGGACCTAGCTCCCCTTCCTTGATTCTGGAATTTCTGACACTACGTTGGTTCTGTAAGACATCCACACGTAATTCCTCTTAATTTCGTTGTAAGGATGACTGCTCAGCCCCTTCCTCTGGGATGTCCCTTTCAGTGGCACCTCGCCCCTCCGTGTGAGGCTGCCCGTACCCCTGCCCCAGCCTACACCTGCACCTCTGCCCAGCTCATGGGCCCTGGCACCCAGGGCTCTTGGTTCCCAGGTGTTTGTGTTGGGGCGCTCTGCACGCTGGGCACGCATCTTTGAGTTCACGGGGGCCCTTTTGTTCCAGGCTCCCTCCCTGGGGCTGCATGCGATAGGAATGAGGCGCCGCCGGGAGATGGCGAGGACAGCGTGGGCCCCGTCCTCCAGGTGGGTGGCCTGGGCTCTCGGGCCTGGCTCTGCCTCTGCACTCCGTGAGGGCGGGCGCTCCGGCTCCTCACGTACAGAATCAGGGAGGCCTCGAAACCGGGGCTGGGGGCTGGCCGACAGGGCTTGGGCTCCACTGCCAGTCAGCCGCCTCGGGTGTGCTCCCTGCTCGCGTTGTGGGGCATTGGGCAGAGAACATGGCAGTGGCGAGAGGTCGCCCCGGGTCCCGCTCGGGGTCAGAGCCCAGCAGAAACAGAATGCTTACTAAAAGGCTGTGAATGTTGATTACGTGTTAAATTAGTAAGAATTAGGGACATTGGCTTACATGACGTCCGTATAAGTTAATGCGACTTGTGTTCTTTCTCCCTGTTTCAACGTGGCTGCCCGAGGGTGTAGTCGCAGAGGCCAGCCCGGGAGCTCCTCTCACATGGGGGCGGCAGCCCCGGGGAGTGTGCTCGCTGCCTCGTGTTGTACGCAGTGTTTGTGGAGGGGATTCGGGAGGACTTCCGGGTGTGTCCTTGTGACCTGACCGGAGGATCTGCGCCTCATCCATGTGCGCTCTCCGCTCGCTGCACGTTCCCAGAGAACCTGGGAGGTGACTGCGTCTCTCTTTGTGCCACAGTTTGACTACGAGGCCGTGGCCAGCAGACTGTTCGCCGTGGCCAGTCAGCAGGGCACCCCTTCCCAGAACCGGAAGCGCCTCTACAAAGTGATCCGGAAGTAAGTTGCCCTGAAGGTGGCTGGCAACCCCTCCCCCTCCCCTTGGAGTTGCCCTCATTCTGTTCCACCGGTCTCTAGGGGGGCCTCCGTCCACCCTCAGAGCGCAGGGGGAGGGGCGTCATCGAGGGCGGCCCCCGGGCGGCTGACGGGAGGGCCGCGTCCGCCCTCGTGTGGAAGCTGCAACCATGGTGAGCTCCTGTCCCTCCTTTCAGGTTGCAGGACCTTGCTGAAGGTGAGCATCTCATGCTGAGACCCTGGCCCGGAACACCGTCCTCCTCCTGGGCGCACCGGCTCCCGTGGTCGCCCTTCCAGTGGGACTAATCGCTGCACAGGCAGGGCTTTCTCTCTGGGAGAGGGGGCTTGAGCGGTTCTGCAGCTCGTCCTCACCCCGCTCGGTGGCTCTCGGATCCGGGTGTGTGCTGGAGTCCCTGGGAGGCTTGTTTTGCTCAGTGCCAGCTGCCAGGGCCGGGGCCTGAGAACCTGCGTGTCTCGTGAGTTCCGTGGCCTGCCCTGTGGCTGGTTTGCGGTGCAGCAGATCTGGGCACCTCCCTGTGTACGCCCGGTGCGGCCGATGATGAGGCCTAGGAGTGAAGATGGGCCTCTCCCCGGTTTCAGTGTGAGGTTTTAGGCGTAGAGCAGCGGCGCGGGGGCTCGCGGTGAATACCCGCATGGCCGCCGCCTTGGCTCTGCCACTGGTAGCTTCCTGTCGTTGCGCTGCCCTCCTTCCCTCCATCACACCGTCCCCCAAGGTTGTCGTGCTCCTTGTGAGCTCAGGTTCGGTACTTGCAGGTAACGTTTTCATATGGTGATGTGCATGAATACCGCGTACGCGGGATGGGGTTTCCGTGCACAGACCCCCATCGACATGGAGAGCGTCGCCGTTGGCCCCTTCTCAGCCTGAGCTTTTTAGGGAATCGCCGGCGATGCGGCGTGAGCGCTCTGGAGCCTGGCTCTGGCTGGCGCCTCACCGCACGCACGGCCTGGAGTCGGCGGTACGAAGCGCGGGGAGGTGGTGCCGGTGTGGTCGTTCGCGGCCCTGAGCGTGCACACTGAAAACACCCCAACCTGCCCTCGGCCTCCTGATGGCCTGCCTTGGTCCTTAGGCCTCTTCCCAGAGGATGACGTGCCGGAAAAAGCCTACAGGAACCTGCAGGAGGAGGGGCAGGAGAGGAGGACAAAGAAGCGGCCTAAATCCAGGTCACAGAAGCAGCCAGGTAGGACCGGCGGTGTCAGCCGGTGGTGGGGCTTTGGTGCCTGCAGTCTGTGTCCCCTGCCCCCCCCCTCCCCAGATCATCCACAGGACTATGGTTAGACCCCCGCTGGGGGCTGCTCTGCCCTCGTCACGCCCCACGTCCTGCTGGGGCACGGGGCTGCCTGCTGCCGTGGAGATGGGCTCTGTGCACCGCAACCCCCAGGGCAGGAAAGGGCTGCAGAAGAGGGGCAGCTGGCGGCCCCCCCGGCTGAGAGCCCTCCCGTGGTTGCCCATGTGTGCTTAACGGTCTCGGGTTCTGGGGTCGGCCCTTTGAAGGGTCTCCTGGTTTGCCCTGGTTCTGCTCCTACCTGGGCCCCCTCCGTCCATGTTGGCTTATGCCTGGGCCCTCTCTGCGGTCACTGGCCTGGCTCATGGCTCCGTTGTGCACCAGGTTGAGCCCGCTCCATTCTGGGTTCGAGCCTGCCCACCCTCTGAGTCATACCTCCGCAGCCTTTTTGCTCCCGACTCTGCCGGCCTCCTGGTTTTCCTGAAGGCCTGCTCCGGTCACCCTGCCCGGCCGGGAGCCAGCACCATGTCACATCTCCCTGACGGCTGTGGAAGTTCACATCCACACTGGCGGGACGCTCTGGTTGGCTGGGGCGGGTCTGCTGCTGAGGCCTTCGGGTCCTCTTCTGTGTCCTTTGTGTGGCCCTGGAGCTGGCGCCTTCGGTCAGAACGGAAGTGGGCTAACCAGGCCTTCATGGTGCCTCGTTCACGTGGCCTTGCTGTTTTAGGGAAAGGCAGGAAGGAGGACTCACGGCCAGACCCGAGCTCCGGATCCGAGAGGAGGATGAGGCGGCAGCAGGGCTCGGGGACTGAGCCCACGGGGCCTCAGGGGCAGCTCGGGGGCCCCGGAGGGAGAGGGGCTCGAAAGAAGAGGCGGCGGCTTCGGGCAGGGGCCAGAGTGAAGGTGGCCGGTTGCCAGGAGCTACAGACCAAGCGGCGGCCGCTGCAGAGCCAGAAGTGACCCCAGCAGGCCCAGCACACGCAGGGGGGCCCTCTCCCTGTGGCTCCTCCATTTTGCGCTGAGTGGAGTTGGGGCGCAGGACCGTGGGGCCCCGCTCCCGAGACTCTGGACACGGATACCCGCGGCTCCCTGACGTACCGTGTTAGAGGGTGGGGCCCCTCGCTCACTGCCCGTGCCACAGAGCACGGACGCCCTGCTGACGTTGGTCTGGCCAGGAAGACCCCTGAGACCTAAAACTGCCGGGCAGACAGCCTTCCCTGGGCCGGGGACCGGCCACACATGGGGGGTGTCCATGAATAAAATGCTCTGCAGTTCTTACGAGCGAGGTTCTGCTTCTGGTGCGTTGTTGCAGGAAGATTACCGGTGGTGTGACTTGACAGGGGCTGGTTCCCAAGTAGCACTTACACTTTGTGCCCATTGCATGGGAACAACTGTTTGTACACATCTCGCAGAATTCGGGAGAAGATGCCAAGAGTTAGCTGCGGTTGTCTGGATGTCCTCTTCGTAGACTTGTGTTTGGAGCGCACGGTGAGCGCACGGTGAACCTGTTCTTTGTGTCGGCCCCGTGGCTCGGGGTTGATGTGTCCGAGGCAGGGAGGTCGGCTTATATGACTTAGAGGCACAGACTCCTGTGGGCAGCCCCACTGTGCCCCTCTAGTTTCCCCTCAGCGCCTCTAATTCCGTTTCAGCCGTGCTCACCCGGAGGGTCCAAGGCAGCTGCACGTTTGCCGGACCGTGGAGGGTGCAGGTGTGAGTGAGTGCCGTGTGGGTTCCGGAGCTTTCCGGGCGGTGCTGCGGCGTGGGCAGGGCTGCATGGGTGGCAGGTGGGCACCGTCTGGGTCAGCCAGCCCCGTCACTGCTGGGCTGAGGTGTGTGGGTGAGCCCCGCTAAAAGCCCATCCAGGCTTTGACTGAACCCCAGTTCCTAACGCCTTGCGGCATGCTGGGGGAGTGGCGCTCGGTGACCCCCTTTCCATCAGCTGGGTGGAAAGAGGCGGGGCCCCAGAGACTGGCTGAGGCTCAGGGGTGGAGGCTTATTCCTCTCCTGGAGGTCATAGTTCCTGTTCTCCAAAGTGATGTGGCAGAACCGGCCTGCCCAGCACAGCTGGTGGGCTGAGCTCAATAAAGCTCGGTGGCCTGGCGGACACTGCTGAGCCCCCGAGTCTTCTCTGGTGGCGCCCCGGGCCAGGGGTCCCATTGCTGGTCGGGCCTTTTCCTGTGTGTGACGGGGACGGGGGATGCTTTATTGTTTTGGTTGAAATTTCTTCGGTCAAAAAATTAAGGAAACAAGCACACTAGAAATTTCTGAAAAGACAGAAGTCCTACCTGACGGTCGTCCTCAAACCAGAGTGTTCATGGCTTCCTGAGCGCTGGGTTCTAGGCCATTCTCAGGCCACACTGTGGTCCTATTCTCCCCGACCATGCTGTGTGGACACCGTGACTCGGTACGCTGGGAGGCTGGGACGGCTTGCGGCCGCCCCTGTGTCTGACTGGCAGCGTCCCCCCACCCCACCCCCCACCCCCCGTCAGCACGCACTGTCCTGGTCGGAGCAGGGAAGCCTCAAGAGGAAATGGAGGGTGACCACCAGCACTTGCCCCCAGGAGAGCTTGTGTCCAGGAGCAGGCGTCCTGTTTATTTCCCTGTGCGTTCTTTTTCTAAAACCGTTTTATTGAGCTGTCATTCATGCGCCTCACGAGTCCCCTGTGTCACGCGAACAGGTCCGTAGTTCTCAGTACAGAGCTGTGTAGCCATGGCCAGAGTCCATGTTTGACCATTTCGTCCTGAAAGAGACCGCTGTCCTTGAGCTGTCCCCTCCCGGCCTCTGACCCTGGCCGACGCCCATTTTGTGTCTGCACAGATTTCCCGATTCTGGACTCTCATGTAGATGGAATCCCACCACGTGGGCCTTTGTGTGCAGCTTTCCTCACGTAGTGTGTTTCCAGTGTTCATCCGTGTTCGTCGCACACATCAGGATTTCATTGCCCGTGTGGCTGAGTGATACTCAGTCTCCCCTTGCCATCTGAAAGCACCACGCTCCTGTGAAACCCTCCGTAAGCCGAGATGACGTACGGCGAAGGATCAAGTGCCGTTAGTTTACGTGGAAAACCTTTGAGCATTCCCAGACCCCCAAAAATCACTTCTCACAGGCTTTTCTGATCCCCAGGACATGTCTAGCTAATGGACACACAGAATCAGTCGAGATCGTGCCCAGATGCTCAGGGACGCAGCTGAGAGCCCCGGGGCCGGAGGCTGAGATGCCGCGGGTGGTTCGCGGGGCAGGAGGTGGGGGGCCGCGCTCTCTGCTCGGGTGCAATCCGCCACTGGACGCTGTTTTCGCTTTTCGCCTTTTTTTTCCCCTAAAAGTGGAAATCTTCAAATTGATCTGTAAAAACAGGTAGTAAGGTAGGTTTTTCACAAGAGTGAAGTGGGGTAATGCGAACTTTCACAAAGCGGGGGCACCTCTACGACCTGTTTGTTTATGGGCCGTCTGGGGCACTTCCCCACCTCTCAGTTACTGTGAGTGGGGCCGCTGCAGACCCCCACGCGCCGGCTTCGGTGCGGACGCGCCCTCCTTGGGTGCGGACCCAGGCGTGGGATGTGAGGCCAGTGGCAGGTGACCGCGGTCCTGGACGGTTCCCACCTCCGGGGACGGGGTGCGGCTTCAGACGAGGGCTCCGTGAGCTCTTGTCACCACGGTGGCACAGCCGGTCGGAGCAGACTGATGGGCTGAGAGTGCCGTCTGCTCATGGCTGTGGAGAGCTCACCTGGCCCCTGCGCAGGGGTGCACAGCGCTGGGCCGTCCCACCCCGCCCCTGCCTGCCCCTTGTGGACCTGGCTGATGGGCCCCAGCAGGTGACTTCTCGGGAGACGGGCTCAGCCGTCCTATCTGTGTGCTGTTGTGAGGTGACAGCCACTCTGAGCCTTCACATAACTACTTGTAAAATGGGAGAGTAACACGACTGTGCTCAGAATCACGTTGCTTTTTTCCCAAAAACAACCTAAAACTTAGAGGAGTTAAAAACATAATGAGCTTTTTTTACTCACACCATTTGGGAGTTAGGCACTGACTTGACTCCTATCACTTGGAGTAACTCAGGAAACATTTTCTACGACAGTCTCTCGCCCACGGCACAGCCGTCGAGTTTGAGAAATGAGCATGGGCACCTCAGTGCCGTCCAACCCCCTGGTCTGTTCGGTGATGCCCTCTGTGGCCCCGGGGCCCCATCTGGAGTCTCCTGCATCACATTCTGCTTGCTGTTTAGTCCCTTTAACTAGGTCCTCCGTCTGCCTCACGTCCAGGACCTGGGTGCTGGGTGGATCTCAGGCTGGCGGTCCTGTACGTCGTCCCCACTGCGGGCATCGGGTGGCTCCTCTCGTCTCGACGCAGGGCACACAGGAATCAGAAGCAAAGCTGGTTCTCTGTCCTGCCTGGGCCTCGGCTTCCCACTGGCTCTGGTACGGAGGGTTCTTGTGAATGTGGCCCCTTCCCTTGGGGGTTGACGGTGTGCATGCTGAGGGGCTCCGGAGCCCCAGTACCCAGTTTCTCATCAGACTCCCCATTCACTCCTTGAGTGACTTGCGTCGGTGGCTCATTGTTTCCTGTTTTATCCAGTGGGTTATGATCCATTACTGTCACTTGTTTTATTTTTTTTTTAAAGATTTTATTTATTTGACAGAGAGACACAGCGAGAGAGGGAACACAAGCAGGGGGCAGTGGGAGAGGGAGAAGCAGGCTTCCCGCGGAGCAGGGAGCCCGATGCGGGGCTCAATCCCAGGACCCTGGGACCGTGACCTGAGCCGAAGGCAGACGCTTAACGACTGAGCCACCCACGCGCCCTACTGTCACTTGTTTTAATCGCGTGTCCCATTTGGGCCGGTAGGAGATGTCAGGCCGGCTTCTTGGTGGGGAGCACCCACCATCTGTCACCTTTGTTACGGCAAGAATCCTCAGCCATGGGACCAGTTGCTTCTCCCAGGATGCTGATGTGGAGGGCACAGCCCTGCCCGGCTCCGGAGGGGCTGGTGTGGGTGAGGGTCTAATGGGGTCCTTTTGTTTTGTTCTGAAACGGCTTTACCCACATGTGCTTTATAAGCTGTTCAGTTCGCCCATTTAAAGTATGTGGTTCAGGGGTTCTCAGCCCATCACCACAGTCCATTTAGGACATTTTCACTCATCCCCAAAAGAAACCCCATCCTGGGGGCTTCCTTTAACTTGGGGTGAAAGCCTGTGTGAAGATTTTGGACCAGTAGGAGCCCCCACCATGGGGTGGTGGTGGGTGACTGATCACAAGGCTAATAGATTCATTGACCGTTTCCTCGAACAACTAAAAGGTCTAGAATAAATACAGCTCGTGTCCGAAGTGACAAGAAATTCCAGTAGCAAGTGTGATTTACAGCTTTGTGGTTACTCCAGCTCTGCTTCAGGGTCTCTCCTGGGCACACGAGCTCTGGAGTTCAGCGGTTACGTATGGGGCATCTGGGGATCCCTGTACTGCCTCTGTGTTGGCACACAGAGGCAGGACCGGAGCTTCCGTCCTGGTGCCCAGAGACTGCCCCTGTGCCGTGGGCTGTCGGCTGCCAACCCCGGGTCACCAGAGTTTAAGCTTTGTCGTTGGCTTGCTGAGAAGGGTCAAGGACAGCACAGCCTTGAATTACCAGAGGGCTTGTGTCAGCCTGGGGGTCCTCTGAGTTAGCTTCTCATCAAGCACTACTGTGATCTCTTAACTCCCTTCTATTTTAGCCACAACCAGGAGGGAGTTAGGTCCGGGTGGGGGTTGGGGGGCCAAGCAGGGGGCAGCTTTTGCCCAGGCCAGAGAGACATCAGGGATGCAGGGGAGGGGGTCTCGTTGGGGTGAGGGCCGGCAGGTGAGGAGGGGCTGGTGTTTGCTGGAGGTTCACGCAGGGGGGTGACCGGCCAGGGCGGTGTTGCACCTGTCCCTCTGGTAGTGGCATAGAGGGTGGACTTGGGGATAGTCTTGTCAGCAGCCCCGGGTTGGGACGCTCTCTGACTGATGGCTTTTCACACACTGTCTTATAAGAATAGTCTCTTAATCACTAGGGGCCTGGCAGCAAAGGACTCTCCTCGTCCTCAGCCCAGAAGTTCCCCAAATGGGCGGCAGGATGCGGAGACCCGACCACGGTGGCTGATGGACAGCTGGGTGCGCTGGAGGGGCAGATGCGGGGGGCCATCCTGTGGCACGTGGCCCGCAGAAGAAAGAGGAGGGCCCCAGGGGGCATCCACGTGCTGCCCGCCCCCTCTCCACGAGGCTCCTCGTCCCGGCCCACAGCCTGTAAGGGCCGGCTAAACCCCAGATGGAAACGTTCCCCCACATGACCTTCCTACCGGGAAGAGAGCGTGCCAACCAGCTGACCTCAGCAGGGGGCAGGCCTGGAGACTCTACTGAAAGGGGCCACTTCGCTTGTAAATTGGGCTGATTTTCTTTCCCAGGCCGGGTTTGGCTGGAGGGAGCTGTGTCAGGCGGTGCCTTGTCTTCCCGCGGCAGCCGTTCCGGGCGCCCTGAGACGCCCCTCGGGAGCCCGGGCTCGCGGCGCGCTGGCGCCTGCCGTGGCTCGTCCCTCTCCGGGTGCCCTTCCGTTGCGCTGAGCTGCCGGCCGGCCGGACGTGGCCACTCTGAGGTCGCGCCGCCGCCGGCTCCGTTCCTGCGGCGTGACGTGGGCGCGCGTGCCGAGGCACACTCACGGCTCCGTCTGTCCCCCCCCAGCTCCCGGCGCGCCTCTGTTGTGTGTCTGCCTGTCACCCCTACCTCGCCAGCTCCCGGTCCTCTGTCCTGTCTTCCCTCAGCTCTCCCCACCCGCCCGCGTGCCCTCCTCCTGTGCGTCGCCCACCCGCCCTTTACGGAGGAGACCATTGAAGAACCGCGGCAATTCTGTCTGTCATCTGTTTGCTCACGGGTTACCCCCACGGCGTCTTCTCTGCACGGCGGCCTCCCCCGTGGCGGCGGCCTCCGTGGAGTCGCCTTGTTTGCGTGGAGCCGTCCGTCCTTGTGTGGGTGAAGGGCAGCGTGGAGGCCCCGGGAGGGCAGCCCAGCCCCCTCGGGTGGCCCTGGGGATGTCCGCTTCCCCCCCATGCCCTCTCCCTCATCCGCTCCCATCCCTCTGGGGCCTGCCGGAGGGAGCGGGTGCAGTCCCACCAGCTGCCTCTGGGGGCGCCCTTGGTCCTTGGGGTACATCTCCAGCCCCTCCCGCCAGGTCATCAGGAATGCTTGTCCCACGGGCCCCTGGCTGAAGCCCCATCTTGTTCTTTTTCCTGGCGCTGTCCCCTGTGCCCGGGTGGGTGAGCAGGGCTCTGAGTCTGTCCGATGGGGATGGTTGCATGGGTCCTCACCCAGCCCAGTCGGCCCAGTAGCCTGTTTTGTCCTCCAGGCCCCAGGCTGGACGCAGGTCGGGGTCCTTCGAGCCTGGCTTCTCACCTCCAGCCTGCCTGGCCCCACAGGTGATGCCAACGTGGGGGCTTCCTTTCTCAGGGGCCTCAGAGCCCCGGGGCCGCCGCCTCAGCTGCCCAGGCCCCTGTCCCCAGGGCTGTCTGGCAGAGCTCCAGGCTCTGTGATCCACGCTCGTCCCTCTCCTGGAGGCTGCAGACCCCTCACTGCCAATGGCTGGGAAACAGGCCCCAGGAAGAATGTGCATCCCCGCCCGGGGCCCTCTTGGCTAGGGCTGCAGACCTCGAAGGCGGAGCGTGAAGGTGGGCAGGCAGCCCTACACACTTGGCAGATGGGCCTGTGGAAGTCTGTGGGGCCTGTGGCCCCAAGGCTTGCCTCCCTGCCCACCTCTTGGAAGCCTCTGGATTCATAGGGTCGGAGGCTGACGTGCAGGCAAAGGAGAGGTGTGGCCCCCAAGGCCTGTTGGAAGCCAGGTTTGGGGGTAGTGGGGGTGGGTGCTCCTGCTGACCGTAGCCAGCACCCTCCTGTCTGAGGTGGGCAGAGGGAAAGGTGCCCTGGTCTCTCCTCGGGTGGGTCCCTAACCACCTCATCTGCCTGTGGCGGGGGGGTTTGTCGGTAATCTCTGACGGCTCCACAGGGGTGTCCCTGCTGCTGCCGGCACCCCATTTCTGGAAACCCAGGAGTGTGGGGAGAGCCCCAGGCAGAAAGCTGTGGGGAACCAGCCTTACCCCTGTCCTTTCCCGGGGTGGGGCGGCGGAGCCCCTGAACTTTACGGTTTGCCCATGGGTCACAACCCCTGCCCCCGCCGCTTATTTGCACAGCCGGGCAGCCTGATGTGTAAGCCAGGCCGCACACAGGACGGGAAGAAAGGGGAGTCAGCCCAAGGGGGTGGGTCAGCGGTGCGCAGCCAGTGCACCCAGCCGGTGGGCACGCCTCAGCTCCTTTGCGTAGTTTGAGGGGGGCCCTGGGTGGCTGTGCTGGGTTCTCGCCCGCCGTGGGGCCTTGCTCGTGGGGGGCACTGTGGACACCTCCTCTCTTCTGAGCGTGTGCCACCCTCACTTAGGGACCTGCGCCGTGGGATTCTGAGTAACGACATTTGGTTCTTTGTGGTGGCCTGCCCTCCCCGCGGGTCCCCGGCAGTCCGGCTCACTGCCCCTCCCTGCGGTCACCCCCTTCTCTCGTGTTTCTTTCCTCCCTTCTTCTCTCTGCTTTTCTTCGTAAATGCTCATTCAGTCTTTTTTTTTTTTTTTAAAGATTTTATTTATTTATTTGACAGAGAGAGACACAACGAGAGAGGGAACACAAGCAGGGGGAGTGGCAGAGGGAGAAGCAGGCTTCCCGCCGAGTAGGGAGCCCGATGCGGGGCTCGATCCCAGGACCCTGGGACCACGACCTGAGCCGAAGGCAGACGCTCAACCGACTGAGCCACCCGGGCGCCCCAATGCTCATTCAGTCTTGCACACTCGGGGGCTGGGACCGCAGTGCTGAGGTCGGGCGCCAGGGCGCGGCCCCACGGGCTCCTGCTCGGGGTCTCACGGGCTGAAGTTGAGGTGAGGGCAGGGCTTCTGTCACAGGTGAGGTGTGGGGTCCCCTTCCCAGCCCACTGGTGGCTGGCAGAGTTCAGTTCTTGGCAGCTGGGGGCCTGAGGTCTCTGTTCTTGCTGGTTGTCCGCGGCTCCCGGCCGGGGCGCACGGCCACTCGGCTCCCCTCCATCCCTCCAGCCTACTGTCTGCACTGCGGCCTGCCTGATTAAGGACAGGCCTGCCCGCGCTGGGGCTGGCTGAGCACCCTGCCCCCCACAGTCCCCAAGTCCAGGCCTTCTCTCGCCTGAGTGTTACACTTCAGAGCTTGGCCCCGTCCCTTTCCTGCCCCTGGAAAATTCCCTGTTCTGGGAGGATTGCCAGAGTGGAAGCGATCGAAAACACTGGAATATTGCGGGTGTGGGGGGCAGTTAGGGTTGACTAAGCCAGAGAGTGGCCCCAAAATCCCTGGACACCCAAACCACTCTGCCTTGCTTGGCAGTGCTGCGGATTTCCCTGGCCAGGGTGCAGGGGTTGTGACGCCGGGCAGTGGGGCAGGGGGCGGGGAGGGGGCGTTCTGGGTCTCACCTCATCACCCCACCTTGTCCGCAGCCCGGTCGCCCAGCCCCACCACCTGCCTTTCCCTGTGTGCCCTCGCCCTGCACCGCAGAGCATCCTGCGGCCAGGGACAGGGTGGACCCTGCTGGGGGTCACCAGCCCTCAGTGTGTCAGGGCCCCCTAGGAGCTCCTGACATGTGGTGCCTGGGCCACCTGAGGGACGAGCGCGTAACTGAGTGCCTGTGGCTGGTCCTGCCTCTTCCCGTGGTGGGTTAGTTCCTGGGCTGGCTCCTTTCTGGGGAGTGGATCCTGCCTTCCATGCTGGAGGGCCAGACCACTCCCAGGGGCTGAGCCAGCACTCCTTGGGTTGGGTAATCCCTTGGGCACACCCCAGGACCCCATTTCCTTCTTGGCACTTGAGTGGCGTGGACCTTGCCCTGAGGTGTGTCTGCCCTTGCACCCCGAGAGGGAGGACAATCCGGTCATTATGGCTCTTGGCAGGCCTCCTGTTGAAGAACAGAACGCCTTGTCTTTTTTTTTTTTTTCCTTTTTAAGATTTTTTTTTTTTTTTTGACAGAGTGGGAACACAAGCAGGGGGAGTGGGAGAGGGAGAACAGGCTTCCCGCCGAGCAGGGAGCCTGACCCGGGGCTTGATCCCAGGACCCTGAGATCATGACCCGAGCCGAAGGCAGACGCTTAACGACTGAACCACCCAGGGGCCCCCAGAACACCCTGTCTTGCCTGAAGGCCCTGGGTCACCCAGATGTGGAGAAACCATCCCCCTGCCCATTCTCCCTGCTGAGGCCTGAGCCCTGCACACCCACAGCTCTGCTTCCGAGGGCCCCCTGCCCACCAGGCCAGGCCCCTGCTTCTCTCAGCCCGTGTTCCCAAGGGGAACAGCCCCGACCTGACGCCTTTTCTTAGAGCCCCTTTGCTTTGCGCCAGTCTGAATGGTGTCTCATTCAGACTGACCCTGAACCCTCGCTTCCAGATCTTTCCTGGGCGGGAAGCAGGCTCGGCTGTTGCAGTGTTGGGTGGATTGGGCCTTGGGGGTTCCTGAGTTTGTGTCATGTGTCGGGGCTTCCGAGGGGCGAGGGCAGCCCTACCCTCCACTTCCCAGCCCCGTGTCTGTGGCAGCTTGCTGGACGGTCATTGCCGTCTTTTCATTTTGTAATTATTTAGGTACTACGTTCTGCCCTGACGTGAATCGGTGATGTGCTTGGGTTTCGGGAGGGACATGTTGATTCGGAATGCTTCGACTCACTGAAGCCAGACTCAGGCTGGCTGAAACAGAGGGGATTCGGTGGCCCTCGCCCCGGGGGAAATCTGGAGGTGGTGCAGGCCTCAGGTGAGGTCACCGCTGGTCAGGCCCCTTTCCCTGCTCAACCCCGCGTGGCCCCTGTCCCTTCACCAAGCGGCTGTGCTGGGGCTCCGCTGGCCCTCGCTCACCGGCTCGGAGACGCTCTCTGGAGGGGCCTGCTGCTGGCCACCCGGTCCCTCCCACGGAACTTCTGGGCCCACGGCACGTGAACGGGAGACCCCAGGTGGGGCGGGTGGCGTGTCCAGTCTCCCCGATATGAGGTTTCAAAGCAGGAAGCATCGTCTTCCCCTTTACTTGGGGTAGACTCCTGACAAAGGGGAGGAGTCGTAAGTGGGGCTGATGCCTGGCTGTCCATGCGGTGCTGACAGGCCCCCAGCCCCAGGACTCCTGCAGGTTTTCTGCTCTGCTCGAGGCACCTGCGTGTGTCTCTAAAGGAGCTGGAGGCTGGCATTCCCCAGGGCTCCTAAGGAGTCCTGGCAGGGAGGAGCAGGGGCTGGTGTGGGAGGAGCCCGGAGCTGCTGTCAGCTGAAGGCCAGCTTCCAGTCAGGACTGGAACCTGTGACGTGTGAGGCATCCAGGGGGCCCTGCCCAGGTTCCGGGTCGCTGTGGGAGGCTCCTGCTGTCTTCGTGAACCGGGGCTGAAACCCGCAGCCCAGGGTGAACGTGGCGCCGGCATTGGCCTGCAGCCGGTCGGGGCAGTCAGCAATGAGGTGGCTCTTGGAAGCAGAGCCTGAGTTGGGGATTCTCATCTCGCTGCCCCCAGAAGGTGGGAGGGCAGCGAGGAGTAGCCAGGACGTTCTGCCTGGCCCCCCCGAGCTCCGGAGCACCAGTGAGCCACAGAGCTGGGCCCATTGCAAAGCTGGGTCCCATTGTTTGGACTGGGTCCCCCCACCCCTCCCTGGAATCAATCATTGGCCCCGAAGCGTGCATAAGACCTTGGTGAGGATGTTCAGGGTGTGTGGGGCCCATGTCTGGAACGGGGTGGGGGGCGTCCCAGAGGCAGGACCAGCTGCAGGATTTGTGGGGCCCTGTGCAAAATTAACTTACGGGGCCTCTCTTTAAAATCGTGAAGGATGTTGAGCCGGCGACGGCCGGGCATTAGCCCAGGTGCAGGCCGTCTGTGCGTGGGCCCCGGGACAGGAGCTTTGCGC
Organism: Eumetopias jubatus; assembly: GCF_037043125.1. NCBI lineage: Eukaryota > Metazoa > Chordata > Mammalia > Carnivora > Otariidae > Eumetopias > Eumetopias jubatus. The sequence continues at coordinate 2,848,228 of NW_028274807.1, read as the reverse complement.
CGCTGTGCTGTGGGCTGTCCCCGGGGTGGAGCCCTGGTGTGCGCCTCCGCGGAGGGCCCGCCACACGCCCGGCTCCATTGTCCGGGAGCTCACGTTCCAGTGGAGGAAGAGCTGGGGTTTGGGGAAGGCAGAGCGGGCTGAGGGGTTGGGTGTGGCGGGTGAGGGGCCGTCTGCGGAGGTCCCCTTTCACAGATCCCGGAGGGGGCAGAGCCGAGTCAAGCAGCTGCTTGGGGCAGTGTCCTCGGCCAGGGGCAGCCAGCGGGGAGGAGCACTGTCCGCCTGCTCGGGCTGTCTTAACCGATGCGCAGACCCAGGCTCAAACAGCGGCAGCGCACTCTCTCCCAGGGCTGGAGCGGGAGGTCCGAGATCAGCTGTGGGCAGGGCTGGCTCCTCCCGAGGCCTTGCCTGGGCGCGTGGCCGTGTCTTCTCCCGCACCCTCATGCGCCCGTCCTTCTGTGTGTCTGTGTCTTCATCCCCTCTTCTCATGGGGACACCGGTCCGATCGGGTTAAGACCCCCCCATGACCCTGTTTTAACTGAACCACCTGTACCTCCGGGTGCAGCCGCATCCTGAAGTGCTGGGGGTCAGGACTCGGACCTGTGAGTTTGGGGGGCACGCAGTTCAGTCCACAACAGGCACTAAGGTCTGAGGAGCGCGCCCAGAGGTCCGCAGACCGAGAGTTACGTCAGGAGCCTTCAGGAAAAGTACCTCTGCCGCTGCAGCGATGGTGAAAATAGTAACGTCTTTCTCGGCATCCTTCGGGGGATTGTTGTCCCCTTTCTGGCAGTGATCAGATGGACACTTGCAGACTCTAACATAAAATGGAAGGCAGTTTATCTTGTGAAACCCTGTGTCCCCAAACCACCACACACCTTACATAACTTCTTGTGCCATGGTTTGCTCTCCAGAAAGCTCAACAGTTTTTTTCCTTTTTAGAGCGAGTGTGCGTGTGCGCCTGAAGTGGGGCAGGGGCAGAGGGAGAGAGAACCCCAAGCAGACTCCCCGCTGAGCACGGAGCCTGACCCGGGGCTCGATCCCACGACCCTGAGATCACAACCTGAGCTGACAAGATTCAGATGCTGAACCCACTGAGCCACCCAGGCGCCCCTCAACCTTTTATTTGAAAACACCAGGCCGTGTCCATGTGCATGGGGCAGGAGGAGGGGGGGGTCTCCCCACATTCTAACCGCCCCCGCCAGCAGCCCCGTGTCCCCAGAGCAAAGAAAGCAGGAGGCGAAATGTCACCAGGAATTAGCTTCATCTCAGGGTCAGGGTGAGCCAAATGCTCCCCTCCCCCGACGGGACGGTCCCATCCCTCCTCTGTGCGGCCCCCGCCCACCCCATGCGCTCTCCCCACCATCTGTGTCCCACCACGCCCGTGGGCGGGTGCAGCGTGGGAGCTTCGACGTCACGTTTCCAGTGACGGGTGCCGTGTTGGCAGCGCCAGGCCGGGCCCGGGCCAGCACTCAGGCCGTCAGTGAGGAGGTGTCACGAGGGCACGAGCTGCCGTGGAGCGGAGCCGCCAGATGCGCGGAGGAAGTACGTCACTGAGGACTTTTGGAGGGTGCTGGGGACCCCGTTTGTCCTTTGGAAAAGGATCCATGAAGGGCAGGAGTCACGCCCCGACCCTGCCCTTCCCATCCAGATGCTCGCGGACCCGCTCCTGCCAGGAGGGTGGTCCAGGGGCCATGAGGGCGACTTTAGAGAAAGAATTAGATGAGGAAGGAAGGGTGGACTCCATCGCGCAGCCCCGACTGGGTCAAGGGATCCAGGTGATGAAAACCAGCGGTGCTGACCCCACGAAACAGGAACAAGCAGACACGCGCCTCCTGGTAGAGGAACACACCACCGCCTGCGAGGGCATCTTGCCCAGAAGGAGAGGGAAGAACCTGAATCGGGTTAAACCTGCAGAGCTAAGACCAGGTCACAGACGCTGGAGACAGAAGGACATGCCCAGTGACAGGAGCGGGAAAACCACAGGACGGGCAACCTGGTTCTTCGAAGAAACTCTGTGGAAAGGGGGAAGGTGAAAATCCTATTTTCATGATTTTCACTTTATTGTCACCCTGTAGGGATTTAGAAATGAGATGTTTAAAAAGCCGAGCATTTATGTGAGACCAACGTATTAATTGGTTAGGTTATTTTGTAAAATTGAAATCATTTTAACTATAAGTCATTCTGTTCTAGTTTATGCAAACAGGAAGTCTGAATCTACACGCAATGTACTCTTGCCCTGGGGCCGGGCCCTAGGTAACTTACCCCTGCTCCGTGCACACTCCTGGTGCCCTCCTGGGGGTGCAGGCTGCGGGGTTACCCGGACGGGACCCTGGAGGGAGGGCTGGACCCTGCCAGGCAGCCTGCTTCTTCCAGACCTCACCTGGAGAGAAACGTATACATTCTCACCGTTAGGTGACTTTGACCCTCTCTTCCCCGTGGTCAGCACTGGCACCCCGGTCACGGCCAAGACGGCCACTGTGCCCTGACCCTCGGCGCTGTCACATAGAGCGTGTGTGTGTTTGAGTCTGTCCGCCCCAGAAGCCGGGTAGAGAAAACCACTCAGAGGCAGTGTGTGGCTTTCTGCGAGATCACAAGGGGGCCCCAGCCGGGTCGGTAGCACCCTGCGGCCCCCAGAAGCACCCCCACGTGTCCCCTGCCAAATAAGGACCGTCCCGACTTGTACAGTTACCACCGCCTGTGTGTTTGAATGGGGTCACCGCCCAAGCATGCCTCCTAGAGCCTCCGGTGTAGTCAGTCGTTCCCGTTACAGTTCAAACCGTTCTTGTGCTGGTAAATACAGCCTGTGATTCACCATTAGCGGCCCTCGAGGACACCCGCCTGCACAGTCATCACGTCCGGTTCGAATGTGCCCATCACCCCAGAGGAACCTGCACCCATCAGCGCTTGCCCCCCGCCCCTGCCCCTGCCGCCCCCGATTCTCTCTGTCTCCACGGACTTGTCTGTTCTGCACGTTCTTGTAAATGGAAGCGCACACTCCGTGGCCCTTTGTGCCTGGCTCCTCTGGCTACTCATCGTGGCCTCGAGGCCCATGCACGTCGTGGGGGGGGGGGTCAGTGCTGCCCCCCAGCTCGTGGCCAAGTGACACAACACTGTGCGGGTGGACTGAGCTGTGTTTGTCCCTTCATGTGTCGGTGACACTTGTGAACCTGGAATGGTTCACCTCGTCTGGTGTGCGCTCAGTGGGTTCCTGAGCTCCGTGGTGACTCTGCGGGACTTACTGGGAACCACCAAACCGGCCCCTGACTCTTAGCTTCCAAGTGCGTCGCTTCTCTTCCGGCCATAGCTCCATTCTCCTCTTACCGTCTATCTCGTGAAGCCTGGGCCCTTGGCCTCGGGGTGTCCCACAGGAGGGCCTGGCTGGCTGTGTCCATGGGGTGCAGGGGCATCAGTCGAGTCCCATTGCCTGTGCACGGTAGGTATGTCTGGTCCGTGGCTCATAGTCACGCGGAGCCCCCGTGGGTTCACATACTCCTCCCCTCGCTGGAGAGCCGCCTGGACAGCCCGGATTTCCCACACCCCGGGTCTGTGCTGCCGCGAACCACCTGGGACATGTCCTCCCTGGGACCAGCAAGGGTGTGAGTAGCATCAGGGCCTCGATCCGGGGGACCCTGGGCCTGGCAGACACAGGGCTGTGGTCCCAGGGTCCTCACAGGGTGACCATGGTCTGGGGCGGGGGGGGGGGCACCGTAACTCGTGTACAAATGCATTTGTGTTCGTACTCTGCCTGGGTCCACAGGAACACGTCCATGGTTGAAGTGCAGAAGGAGCAGGTGTGTGTGCGCGAGTGCACATGTGTGTGCAGGATAGCTGGCCGCCCTGTACTGGGCCCGCCCGCCGGCAGCACGCTGAGGCTCCGCCGTGTGAATGTGGCTTGCCCTCTTCCCCGACTCCAACACTTGCTGTCCCCGTGCGCGGCGTCTGCCCAGTCCCCTCCTGCCTCGGCCCTGCAGGGAAGCCAGCCCGCTGACGCCCAGCACGGGCAGGCGAGGGCCCCCATCTCCCTGGTGCTCAGCAGGTGCTGGGCCCTGGCTGGCCTGGGACGCACGACGGGCCTCACGAGGGTCCTGCGTTCCCAGTGAGGTGGAGCCTCCTTCATGTGCACGGTTGCCGCTGGCATCCCCCCGGTTTCCTTTGGTGCCGTCTGCCCCCTATTGCTCAGGAGCCTGAAGCGGCTGCGTCCACCAGAGGGCCCACGTTGGAGGCTGTGTCCAGTAGCCACCGTGGCCCAGAGACATGCGGACTGGATGTCCCCTCAGACCCAGGCTGGGGTCTGCCACCCCTCTGCCTCGGGTTTCCCTGGGGGTGGCCCTAAAAGTCACCCAAGTCCTGTTGGGGTGGATATGGTGGTGGTGGGGGGGGGGGCCACAGAGCTGCCACCTGCTGGTTCCCTGGGGCCTGCAGTCCTCAGGGCTCTGTCCCAGCACCCAGGACAGAACGCCCAAGAAAGGAGGTTTTGCCAGGGACACGTCACCGCGAGTGGGCGTGGGTGCAGTCACAGGCAAGTGACGTTCAGGTGGAGTTGGGACGAACCGCTGAGACATCTAGCAGAGTTCTGGAAAGGGGCTCCACGTGGGGGTGCTCCCACTCATGCGTGGCCGCTGCGGAAGGGCCTGGAAGCCCAGGGTGGGGGTGGGCTAGAGAGGAGCTGAAACCCAGCAGCGGGGTGTGGGGCGCCAGGGCGGCGTGTCTGGGTGAAGTGCTGCAGCCCCTCAGGTGGCCCCTTGAGAACCTGGGAAGGCCGATGGAAGGCTCCGTCCCGGGACTGGCCAGTGCAGGGTCTCGGGCTTGGCCCTCGGGTCTGCACACCCGCAGAGCCGACTCGGGGTTCCCCCCGCCTCAGGGCACACCCGAGACAACTGGAGCCTGGGTGCTGGGGGGCGTTGATGAAGACTTGTACCGCGTCCTCACCTGCTGGCTGGCCTGGACTCTTCTGCCACCTGGACAGCCCTTCGCTCCTTGACCACGGGCAGGGGGACGTCTCGAGGTTCCGGCGGGTCACTCCCGGGGTGCCTGAGGTTCTTGGCAGAAGCGCTGTCTGGGGACCAGCCTCACGGGGCCCAGCGTGGCAGGGAGGTGGCCGTGCAGCTGCGGCCTGTCAGCCTGCGCTCCATCTGTGTCACCTGGCACGCCGTCCCCTTACCACGGCAGCCTCTGGCCCAGGTCTGGGCCCACGCAAGGTGCTGTCCCCGAGGGCCAGCCTGTGTACCTCCCCAGAGGCCCCTCCAGGGGCTCAGGACCCCCCCCAGCCCCACTCTGCCTCAGGCTTCCTCCCATCGTGCTGCCACCTGGCCGCCCCAGTCAGGAGGGCCCCCTGGCCCCTGAGAGGACAAGTCACGTCCACGCGGGCTTCATGGCCTTATCCCTGTGGTGACTGCACTGACCTGGTGCTTCCTGGCGAGGGACTTAAGGGTGAAGCAGCACTCCGGCCCAAGCAGGGGGCTGCCCTTCCTGCCGGTGGGGTGCTGGTCCTGCGGGGGGGGGGGGGGGGGCGGAGGCGCCAGGCAGTGGGAGGGAGCCGGAGAGCCAGGCCCCGTCTGCCACGCCGGGATTGGCAGCAGTCCCTACCTCGGGTTGTGTGAGGACTCCCTAAATTAATGCGTGTAAGGTACTGACAAGCCTGCGGGCACAGAGCAGCTGTGGGCAAGTGTTAGCCATCGGGTGCTTTGTGGTTTTTTCAGCCCGCTTGTGCGGACCGGAGGCCAACCTCCAAGCCGTGGGAGGAAGTCAGCAGGTGGCCGCGGAGTCAAGAGAGGCTGGAGCCAGAGTGGGGAGGTCGGGAAGCTTGCTGAACCTGTGTGTGCGAGCCGCCCTCCTTCCCTGCTGACGGGGCTTAGCAGAGACGAGAGTTGCCTGCGCCCTTAGGGAGATGCGATTGAGCAGTTTATTTAAAGGAAGTTATATTTTTGTAGAGGCCTTGGAAGTACACTCATCGCTTAAGAGAAAAGAGGCAGTTTTACTGCAAACCTGCCAGAGACATGAGGTCCATTAGCCAACGTTTCAGCCCTTTGTGTTCTTCAGCGCTCTGAAATGTGAAGGCAGCGTTACAATAGTAATCTGTGTCTCTTAAGAAGTCGACTATAAATAGTGGGACAGACTGAGCTGGAGCCATGAAAGTGCCTGGAATAGCAAATTAACTCCCCCAGTGAATCCCGGTAGAGCAGAGTGATTGCGGGGACAGGCAAGGGCCAGACGCTGTGTCCTGCGGTCCTGTGCATGGTCCCACGGAGCCCCTTGTGCTCGCTAAACCGTCCTGGGCCTTGGGCCATTTCTGAGGAGGGGGCACTTGTGGCCCCAGCCCATCTGCCGCCCCCGCCACCCAGAGAGCCCACAGCGGACTCCTGGTGTCGGGGAGCGCCGTCCACCCAGGCCCAGAGGGGCCTCGGGCTTCCGCGGGTTCTTGGCCACGTGAGGACCTCTCCCTCTGCCGCACTGCTCTGCGGCAGCCGGGGGGGGGGCGGGGGCTGCTGTGCGCCCACGTGGGTGCGCGCGTGTGTGTGCTGGGGGCGCCCCCAGCGAAACGGCTGCAGGCATCCGGGGCAGGCTCCGACTCCTGCTTCCCAGAGACGAGGACCTCACCGGCTGCAGCCGGCCTCCCGCCCGTGCTTCGGGGGTCAAGCTGCTGTTCACCTTGAGACACAACTGCCAGTTAACTTCCCGGCAAGAACGGGTTTATCTGGGAATGACAGCACTGCAGCCCCCAAGCAGCTCGCTAAGGCAACACCGTAGACAAGTCAGGGGAACAGCGCAGAGGGGGCTCTTTTATAGAGGATGGGAGGGGGTGGGGGCGCGGGCTGTTGTAAACAGAAAGTCCATTGGAGTAAACTGGGAGCTGGAAGTGTAGTGGCCTCTCATTGGCTGGGCCTTGACTGTCTCTCATGGGCTGGGCTGTGACAGTCTCACTTTGGCTGGGCCGTGACTGTCTCTCATTGGCTGGGTGGGCCATGGCGTCTCATACTGGCTGGGCTGTGACAGCCTCTCATTGGCTGGGCCTTGACTGTCTCTCATTGGCTGGGTGGGCCATGACGTCTCCTATTGGCTGGGCCGTGACAGTCTTTCATTGGCTGGGCCGTGACACACTCTCATTGGCTGGGCCGTGACAATGTCTCTCGCTGGCTGGGCTGTTGCCAGGGCGAGAGGAAACCTTGTTTCTGCCGGGATACTAAAGGGCTAGCTGAAGTAGCCTCCCCCTGCACGGTGTGTCATTTGTTGTCAGGTGTGTAGGTGAAGACAGTGGCAGGAGGTGAGCCTCCTGCTGGCCTCCAGACTCCATTCTAAACGGGTTTCCCCCTTATTAATGGTATAGCAGGGCCGGGTCAGCGGGAGGTGAGTGAGAAGAGACCTCGGCTAGGCCAGGGCCAGATCCTGCCTTTATTGAAAACTTTGATATTCTGTTCATCAGTTTTTTGGGTATCTATTTGACTTATTAAAATATTGAAATAAAGTATTATTCGTGCCAACGGCTGAGTTTCTGCCACCACTTACTTTTTTTGTTCAAATGAGCAAGGCTCTCCCGCCCTGCCGCGCCCTGCCTGCAGGATCGCCAGGGCCTCACCTGACCCTAGAGGACCCGCCCTGCCTGCAGGATCGCCAGGGCCTCACCTGACCCTAGAGGACCCGCCCTGCCTGCAGGATCGCCAGGGCCTCACCTGACCCTAGAGGACCCGCCCTGCCTGCAGGATCGCCAGGGCCTCACCTGACCCTAGAGGACCCGCCCTGCCTGCAGGATCGCCAGGGCCTCACCTGACCCTAGAGGACCCGCCCTGCCTGCAGGATCGCCAGGGCCTCACCTGACCCTAGAGGACCCGAGGCCAGCCTGCCCCGGATGCGGCCATGCCCTTGGGCTTAGTGGGGGCGGGAGGGGCAGGAAGAGAGGACGCTCCAGGGGGGCCTCCACCCTGCCGACATGGGGAGCGCCTGGACAGGCAGGGAGGGGAGGCCTGCGGTCACCCCATCCCCCTGGGGAGCGGCCAAGATTCCTGTCCTCAGATGCCTGTCCCCGCTTCAGTGCTGAGCTAATGAGTTTTACTGCCTAAGAAGTAAAAATAAAGCACAACAAAAACCAAAGGACTGCCTCGCCAAAGTAGCAAGCAAAAGAAGCAAAGCTACAGCAGGCGGACAACAGAGTCTTTGTTTCTTCCCGCCTCAAGCTCACCCTTGAGTGTCAAAAGCCAAGGAGCGTAAAGGGCCCCGGGTGTGAGCGCAGCCCCTAATGTGAGTGTGTGTGAGCATGTAAGCACGGGCAGGTGTGCATATGTGTGAGCCTGAGCATGTGACCTTGGGTGTGTGTGTACACATGTGAGTGTGAGCACGTGTGCAAGCACATGGAAATGCGAGCGTGTCCCAGTGTGAGCGTGAACGTGTAAGTGTGTGTGTGTGTATGTGTGTGAGAGACACACACAGCCAGCTGCACAAGTCTCCAGAGAATTAAGCTGAGTACAAAAAAGTCAAGCCCCCCAAATTGCATACGTACGATCCTTTGAGAAAACATCCTTAAAATGACGAAATTATGGAGCCAGGAAGGATGGGCGGTTGGTGCTTGGGAGTAAAGGGGGTGTGGCTGTGGGAGGGCGGCCGCACCAAGGTCGGCATCCTGATGTGATCCTCTACTACGGTTCTGCAGGTGTTACCATTGGAGCACCCAGGTAAAGGGCATCTGTTGTTTCTGATAATGGCACATGAATCTACTGTTCTCTCAAAACGAAAGGTTTGCTTTTATTTATTTTTGAGGGGGTGGGGGGAGAGGCAGAGGGAGAGAGAGAATCTCAAGCAGGCTCCATGCCCAGTGTGGAGCCCCGCACGGGGCTTGATGCCACCGACGACCCTGAGATCATGACCTGATCCTAAATCAAGAGTCAGACGCTCAACCAACGGAGCCACCCAGGCACCCCTCAAAATGGAAAGTTTAACAGTAAAGGACGGCAGGCAGGACCGGGGCGGATGCGACTGTGCCAGGTGCTCTAGATCCTTCCTAGCGCCAGGGCCCGATGGCTTCCCTGGGGCAGGCTCTTCGTCCCGCTCCGAAACTCGCCGACCGGAGGCATGGGCTTGCTTGCTGAGATGTTCCCCCAGGAGACAGATGTCTCCTGGTCAGAGAGTTTGGGAAGGGGAGCCCAGACGTTTGACACCACCTCACTCTCCCTGGCTCTCGCGGTGACACCTGCCTCCGCTCTGGTGTATTTCAACGTTGCTGTCCTCTCTGTGGCAGAACAGAATCATAGCCATGCCACCTTTTTACACCCAAGAAGCCAGGCAGCTCCAGAGATAATGCGCCGGATCTTTTATGTTTAATCTTTTCTTTCCTTCGGTTTGCCAGTGTTTCGTGTTGACTTCAGTTGGACTTGGAGCAAGTCTGCAAAGGGGAATGAGCACATGACTGAGCTAATAGCAAGACAGGGGAGTAGTGCTGGTGGGGAGAGCACATCCCCATGCCAGCTTTGGCCGTGGACCTGGTGTCCTGCTCCCCGGCTTGGCTGGGGGGCTGCTCTCTCTGTGGGACCCCTCCCGTGTCCTCACCAGCAGGCGCGTGGTGCCCAGCAAATACAGACCATCAAGGGGACCACGTGTCTCCTGATTTGTGTCTAACTTTACGAACTCAGCATCCTGAGCACCGTCACAAGTGCAGAGGCTCCAGCGTGAGATGCTCTGCATTTTCACTTCAGATTCAGCTGACGTGAGAAAGGGATGGAGCCAGAGACTCACCAGGGACCACACGCAGCAGATGCAGAGCACAGAGAATTTCAGCCACGGCGTTGGCAGAATGAAATACCAACAAAGCGAATTCCCTCCTCTAATCTCTCCTGGAGGCTCATGGCTTAATTTGCTCATTTCTCCCCATTTGTTTTCTTCTATTTATAAGTTGCTGGCACTGTGTAATTTTACCTGGTTGCAGTCACAGAGAGGAATTGAGAATTTGATTTTGAACCATCAGTAGAACAAGAATTGCTGTCCTCTGGTCTGACTGCTCCCTGTGCTTGGGGCTGAGCTCACATGGCAAGAGCTTTCCCTGCACTCACTGAGGCCTTGTGTCCCAGAAGAAGCTCTACCTGACACCAAAAGGCTACCTGGTTTTCCATCTCAGCTGTGTGTGTGTGTGTGTGTGTGTGTGTGTGTGCGTGTTTGTGTGTATTGAGAAGAAAGGGGTTGTAAAGGGTGAAGAATACAGGTTTTAGAACAAAAAGTCCAGTACTTGGCTCTAGAACTTGCCTGCTATTTAAACTTGGGCTTCCCAAACTTAAGGTCACTTTATGTCACAAAATGGCTACTGGAGCGCCAACAATCACAACCATATTCCGGGCAGGAACAAGGAGGATGAAGCAGGGATGAGAGAGAAAGGACTCCTCCCTTGGCAGAGGCAGCCTCTTTAAGGAACTCTTCTAGAGCTCCCAGCCCATCATTTATAATTTGTTCACCAGCCCCTCTCTGCCAGGGGAGCTGAGAAACATCTCTATAGCTGCATGGCCAATCCTGGGGCTGTGTCAGGAGGGAGGAGGGGAGAGTGGATGTGGGACATGTGGTTGTTGGTCTCCCCGCTGAAGGAGGCTCCCCTGCTCAGCCCGCTTGCCTTAGCCCCTGTTGATTTTGTTCCTGGCACTAAGCACAGTTTGTAACTATGGGATTTGTCTGTGTCCCCGTAAGAATGCGAGCTCTACTGAGTGCGGCGGCCGGGCTGATCCATCCCCCCAACCCTGGCCAACCGTTGGTCCACAGAGGAGTGCAATGTGGGTGTTTGCTGGGAGGGGGGGTCTGAGCCCTGCCTCCCTGGGCAGGTGAAGGGACCCCCGCCCCTCCGGATTCAAGCCCACATGTGGAGGGACTACAGGACTCACTGAAATCCAGCAACCATCCCAAACTCACACTCTGGAAGAAATGTGCATCTGGTCTGTTATCACAGCTGTTAAGGAGGAGGGGGCTGGAGCGAAGTGGGGGCCCATCACTCCTGACTAGGCCGTGGCCCTCGGGAAGGGGGCGCGTGACCCCCAGCACACGTGGTCTGGAAATAAGCAGTGTGTTTACAGCTTTAATGTGTCTTTAGTTATGAAGTTTACCTTCGTATTTCAGATAATATCAGTGGAAGGCATGAGAGGTTTTTAAATTGTCAAATTGGGTTTATTGGGGAAAAAACTCCTCCCTGTCCTTTTCAATTTCTAAAAGTAACCACTGTTTTCTTTCATAGACTTCAGCGTTTTTGCTTTAATCGTCCATTTGCTCCTGTCTGAGCCCTGACCTGGCTCAGATTGGGTGCTAGGGATGCTGGCACGGGAGGGAGCCTGGGGACGGGGCTGTCAGCACTTAGCAAGCTGCTGCGTCTGGGACGGGCAGGGGTGGGAAAGGCTGAGGTGTGGGCCAGGACCTGGCAGATCCCTGTGGACAGAGCGGGTGAGCTACAGCATTTCTGTAATGGGCCAGAGTCCTGGAGGCTTAGGGCAGAGGGACCTGGCGCCCCAGCAGGCAGCAAGGGAGTGGCCCAGACCTCCCAGCATAAGCCCCTGGGGCTGGGGGGCCCTGTTCCCGCCTGCTGCTGAGAGGCTCTGACCCCGGACTTCTGGTGTCAGATAGCCCCGAAACCCAGCGGGCCGGGCAGGCTCAGCAGTGAGCTCTGGGATGATGGAGTCCGAAACAGGGAAAACGGCATGACTGAGCGGCGGTTTCTACTCTGAGAGGGTAGCTTCTAGAACCTTACCTTGCTGTGTGCCTGACAGGAGCCAGGACGGACCTGACAGCTGGGAGAGTCTGTGCCTCCCTCAAGGCCCCAGGCTTGTCCTCGGAGGCTCACGGGCCTGCTGCCTTCCGCCCTGGCCGTGTCCACATTCCCATATGCAGTGACACCGTCCACCAACCACCAAAAGCAATTTTCTCCCCACTTTCAGGCCCGGGGAGGAATACCTGCCCAGAACCCCCTGTCCCTGGCTGTTCTATTCTTAGGTGGTTTTGGGGGGAATGAACCCTCTTGTTTTGTTTTGTTTTGTTTTTAAGATTTTTATTTATTTATTTGACAGAGAGAGAGCGAGAGAGGGAACGCAAGCAGGGGGAGTGGGAGAGGGAGAAGCAGGCTTCCCGCGGAGTGGGGAGCCTGATGTGGGGCTTGATCCCAGGACCCCGGGATCATGACCTGAGCCGAAGGCGGACGCTTAATGACTGAGCCACCCAGGCGTCCCATGAACTCTGTTGTTATCTGGAAGGCAGGCACCAGGAAATGACTTGCTCTCCTAACTGTAAGGAGTCTAAGCAAGTAGGACCCACAACAGAGGTCCAGGGGCTCACCCTCCAACCCGAAACATCAGGTTTGGCTGACCCCCGCCCCAAGACCTTGATCTCAGACAGGGTCTTGTTGTTGGTCTTCCAGAATCCTCTCAAGTTCCTCTTTCTGCTCTGTTCTCTGCAAACAAGGAAGCAGCTCAGAGAGAGGTCCTGAACTGTCCAAGGTCCCTCAGGCCATCAGGGGCACGAGCCGTGGGGCAGGTGCTCCCTGGTGACTCCAGCTGGGGTCTGCCACCCACAGGGCCTGGAGCAGATCCACTGGCCCCTGAGGCTTCCTGACTCTGTGTCTGTCCCCAGGTGACCTTGGCCTCTGCTTCATCTCGGGCAACATGCTGGGATCGGTCGGGAGGCCTGCGGAGATTCCTGCTGGGGGTGCATCCATGTCTGAGCCAGGAGGGCCTGCTCTCTCCTGGGACCCTTTCCCAATCCTGTCATGAGACTCAGGACAAAACTGACCCAAAATGGTTGAGTGGGGGCAGCGTCTCAGGGCTGCACCCCTTCCCCTTCTACCGGTCTGTGCTCCTGGGACCCCTTGCCCACTGCCCTCTGTCCTCTCCTGCGAGCACGCCACCTGCCCCACTGTCCCCAGCCCTTCCCGAGCCTCAGGCCGAGAGGGTTTTTCCTCTCCATCCATGGTGCACTTTCCAAAGGAACCCAAAATATCTGTTTCTAGAAGTGTTGGCATTCAAGAGCTGTAGATGACTCACGTCTCAGCCAATGTCTCCCTCCTTGGCGCCCACGCCACTGGGCCTATTTCTAGCCGCTGGGTTGCACGTGGTGTTCAGAAAACCCAGGTTAGCCAGCATCACCTTCTTAACCAGACAGGCCATCCGCTGGTTTGTGCCGAGTTCCAGGTGGCCTGTTTGTGGCCTGGTCCCGGAAGGCCGATGTGCCTGCTGACCGAGGCCTGTTCGTGTCCAGCGTCGTTCGCCCTCCCGTTTGTGTGTGTTCAACTGTGGCCTGAGAGCTTGAGACAGGTGTTTGGAGTCTGGAAGCTGGGGTACCAGCAGCATGTTACATGTGTGCCCTGCTTTAGGAGGCGCGCACCTTGTGAGCTCTGGCACCTTCAGAGGGGCCACGCTAGTTGCTATCATTCCTGCCCTAGAGATGAGGACACTGAGGGTCACAGTGGTCACCTGGATTAGAGAGCAGGGGGACTTCCACCTCTTTCATTCAGCCGACTCCGATTTTCTCGCCCATAAGGCAAAGATAGTGACCCGTTGAAGTGATGTCGCTTATCTTCAGGGGGTGTTTGGAAGAGATTGACTTGGAGGTGACTGTGCACACAGAAGGCGCTCACTGTGTGTGGCCCTCCTTGCATCTGTGGGTGTCTCTCAGGCTCCTGCCCCGCGGTGCGCGCTGCTGGGACTGCGGCCCCGGACTCGTCCCTCAGAGCCCAGCTCCTCTCTCTGAGCATCCGCCCGCCCCGACAGTCCGTTCCCCAGCTCGGCGGGACAGGCGAGGCCACATGGCTGTGCCTCAGTGTTTGAAAGCCACAAACGAGCTAACGGTCCGTTTGTTGATGGGTGATGAGTCTGCTCCATCCTCCCACCGGACGCGTTGCCCCTGAGACCCGGGCCGGGGCAGGCCTCGGACACCGGCTGCTCTGAGGTGGGTTCTGGAAGGCGGTGGTGTGGGGAGCGCTGACCCTGTTCCCTGCTGGCCCTGGCCCTCCCGCTCCCCTCCCCCCTCCGCAGGCAGCCCCTCCAGCCCGGGGTGGCCCTCCCTCGTAGGATGCAGACCCTGGAGGTGGGCCGGGGCGGGGGGCAGTCGTCACTGGGCAAGAAATCCAGGTCCTGGTGGCTGGAGTGGAGTCTGGAAGGCCAGGGTGGGGTCAGGTCCTCCTCTCGGCCCTGCAGGCGCCTTGTCCTCTGGGGTGCGGCTCAACCCCTGACAGGAGGGGCCTCCTTGCCCTGCCTGGGGAGTCCTGACCTCTCGTGCCCTTTCAGAGCCTCTTGGCTTTACTGTCTCTGGACCTTTGGCCCCTTGCTCCCCGCCCCCCAGTGGCCACCCAGAGACCAGCTCTGTAAAAGCAGTTCCCGTGCCTGCCCCTCTGCTCTGGAGGCCAGGAGAGAGCACCCGAGAGGCCCCAGAGCACGTGGTCCAGCAGGTCAGGGCCGTGGGGGTTGGAGGTTACAGCCCCCATGAGGGGCTGCCCCCAGGCCTGGCCCTGGTCAGCCTCCTCCTGCCCCAGCTGGCCTGCTCCGCTGGGGTGCACACCCACCCTGATCACCAAGAACCCTCTGTCGCTGGTGGTAAAGACACTAAATTCTGTCGTGTCCCCACACGTGGTATGTGCTCATTCCATACTTACCTTCTACGGCTGCTTTGATCCAAGACCTACCATACCCCAGACTTTATGGCCCAAGCCCCCATATTCCAGATGTTGGTACTGTGTGCCCTTCACAGTGGAGGGCTTTAGGATGGGAGGAAACGCTAAGGAAATTGAAGACTTCCCGGATAGGGGACCTCGTTTCTTCACTGCCCACGTGTGAAGGTCTGAGTGCAGGGAGACCCGGGGCAGTGGTGGGGGTGCCGAGGTCCTGGATGATCAGGAGGTGCCTGAGGGCCCAAAGAGAAGGAAAGGTGGTGCATCAGTGTACGGTGGCCCAGGATGATTACTGAGCAATGACCGAGTGATCCAGCGGCGCCCCCACAGGGGCACAGACCTGCGGGGCCCGGCTAACCTCCCCCAGAGGATGGGGAGGACAGGGCTGAGGGGAGGACACTAGGCCCGAGGTGGGGGGTCTGCTGTGGCCGGTGGTTCCTCTAGGGCAGGCCCTCGGCTTCTGGCCTTGGTCCCAGGAGGGCACACCGCATGGACAAGACCTGACCGGTCCTTCACCAGGTGTAGTCAGGGCAGGTACGCGGTCTGTGGGGCCCTTGTTCAAAAAGCATAAAGGAGCTGAGGCCCGGACAGAGGCCTGGGGTGCCGGTGGCCCCTGCTGCAGGGGGCTCTGGAGTTGAAGGCGCCAGTGCTGGGGGCAGGGAGGAGTGGGTGAGATTAGGGTGGAGGGGGCTGGTCCACGCAGAGGAGGCACAGCGGCAGCCACCTCCCGCAGGGTGCCCTGCACGGGGCCACCCTCACTGGCCCGCGCTTCCTGGAGTCTGGATTCATGGCCTCTGTGGAATGCTAATGCCCTTGACTGCTGTCTGGGATGTGTGGTTCGGGTCTGGACTGGCCTCTCACCCCCTCTGGGTGTTTTTGCTACGGGACAGGGACTCCCCCAGTCCTCTGGGTCTGAGCTCATCCCCTCCCTGCCCCCCGGGGCTCCGAAGACTTCTGAGCCTGCTGGACACTGGCTGAGGGGCTCCCAGATGTCCCCCCACGAATGGGTGCTCTGTCTCCGGGCCAGACGGTCCCTCCTAGTGCATCCTGTCACCTGGGCAAAGTGCCGTCCTGGGGCTGTGGCTCGAAGGGTAGCCAGCCCTTCCAGGCAGCACAGCCCTTTCATTTCTGTAGATAGAGACACCGGCCTTTGTCCCGGTCACAGCACAGTGTCCCCACCTGTAACATGAGAGTAAGAAGACTTTCAGCAACTAAATGGTAAAATGTGCTAAAGTCCCCAGCTCAGGGCCTACTGAGTGCTCACTGAAGGCAATCCCTGACAGCGACGGGCTCTCAAGGAACGTGGTGGCCCGAGGGTTAACAGCCTGGCACCCCAGGACCAGCAACATTGGGGGCGCCGGGACCCTTGCCCCTTGGGATGCTGCAGCTGACTCAGGCCCATTAACAAAGTTAAAATACAGGGGCGCCTGGGTGGCTTCGTCAGTTCGGTGTCCGACTCTTGGTTTCTGCTCAGGTCGTGATCTCAGGGTCGTGAAATTCAGCCCCTGCGTTGGGCTCCTTGCTCTGCTGGAGATTCTCCCTTTCGCTTGGCCCCTCCCACCTGCTCGTGCTCTCTCTCTCTCAAATAAATAAATCGATCTTAAAAAAAAGTTAAAACACGGCCGGGCGTGCGTCGGTTAGTTCCTGTGCGCCAGTCCCCGCCGCTTCTCCGCCAGCATGCCGATGTTCGTGGTGAACACCAACGTCCCCCGCGCCTCCGTGCCGGACGGGCTCCTTTCCGAGCTCACTCAGCAGCTGGCGCAGGCCACCGGCAAGCCGGCTCAGAACATCGCGGTGCACGTGGTCTCAGACCAGCTCATGGCCTTCGGCGGCTCAAGTGAGCCGTGCGCGCTCTGCAGTCTGCACAGCATCGGCAAGATCGGAGGCGCGCAGAACCGCTCCTACAGCAAGCTGCTGTGCGGCCTGCTGGCCGAGCGCCTGCGCGTCAGCCCGGATAGGATTTACATCAACTACTACGACATGAACGCGGCCAACGTGGGCTGGAACGGCTCCACCTTCGCGTGAAGACCACGCCTGCCCCACCCGCCTGCACCAGGCCCTGCCACCCCGCAATAGTATGCCCACTTACCCCCCCCAGCGACCTCCACCCCCAAGTCGAGATAAATAAACGGTTTGGAGGCTGCAAAAAAAAAAAAAAAAAAAAAAAAAAGTTAAAACACAAAAGGCCATGTTCCCCTTAGAATTTAAATCAGCTAGTCAGTTTATATCGATTAAAATCATTTTTTGACTGAATGTTCATCTTCTGATTGATGAGGGGTGGCCCTGAGGCCGGCTGGGCCCACCGGGCACCAGAAAGTCAGAAAACTTAGTAAGACAGATCAATGCCACCAACATGTGGCTCTCGGGAAACCACTCAAGAAAAAATGGTAATCCTTTGGCAAGAATGACCAAGGAAACCCCCCCAAATTTTGAATAAATGATATGAACCAAAAAAGAGACCTACTTAGCAGACAAACATCACGAGAACTTTGTGATGAACAATTTCGTACCAATATATTAAAAATTTGGACAAAAGACCAGTTCCTAAAAATTCAAAACCAATGATTTGGTAGAATTGGTACAAAGGAAGAAAAGCTCTGGAAACACCGAGAACCATCAGAGAGATGGGCTCAGTAGTTTACAAGCAAACGGCCAACTCAGAACATTGAAGCAGACCAGGTGGCAAGGGCAACCTCGTTTGGACTCAGCTGGCTTCGCAGGCGGGCGCCGTTGGATGGCAGGGTGGGGACGCGCTCAGAGACACCTGGGGCAGCCCGAAGTCGGGAGCGGGACACTAACAGCGGCTCACTCTGACACGGAAGTTGAAAGACATGAAACAGCCACGTGTCAGCGTGGATACAGGTGCGGAGGCGCAAGGGACAGGGCCGCATGGCCATTTAAAGCCTAGTTTCTAAAGAAAACACGTGAAGTCACAGGATTGGCAGTGTGACCCACGTTCCAGTCGCCCCCGAATGGCCCTGAGCTGGAAGGAGTAGGGGTCTGCACACCTTGTACACAGTAGGCGGTTAATGTCAGTTTAGTGGAAATTTAAAGGCATTAAACTTGGAACGGAGAGTGGAAGTTTCTGGCAAACACGACCTCATGGGCGTGAGACTGCATTGAGATCCATCGAAGGACCGCAGGCACCATGTGCTCGATCCTCTCTCCTCCCCCGAGGGGAGCGGGCAGGTGGTGCCTCTGTGGATGGCCGTCTGGGAGGGGGTGTCGCCTACGCCGCCCCCACTGATGCGTGGTGCAGGCCTGTTGCACCAGTAAAAGCCCAGCAAGCAAACTAGTGGGCAGTTTTGTAAAGATGTCCGTTTTATGTAAATCTCATATGTAATAGAATCAACTTCTCTTTTAAATTTTTGGCTAGGTGTCACTACCTGGCACCATTTCCCCTCCCCGGCTTTGTCCCCAGGCCTGCAGCTGCTGCCCCGGGTCCCCGCGGACGGTCCCGGGTCAGCAGCCTCTGGACAGGTTCTGCGGAGTTGCAGCCTTGGGGAAGCTGGTTGATTTATTTAAAAATTCATTATTAACAGGTGGACACTTTAAGAATGTGGTGTTTGCACAAGGGACTTTCCCATTGAGAAATCCCGTGGCTCCCGCCCGTAACAGCTGACCACACGTTTGTCCTTACGGTTCTGGAGGTCAGGAGTCCTAACGCGGGGGCCTTGACAAGGCTGCTGTCCTCCTAGCGGCTCCTCCGGGAAAATCACTTCCTCGCCGTTTCCAGGCCGGCCGCCTGTACTCGTTGGCTCATGGCCCTCCTCCATCCTCACGGCCAGTCGCACGGGCACCATCCCCCTGCCCTCAGCTTCTGCCAGCACACCTCCTCTGAGTCTGACCCTCTGCCTCCCGCTCGCGAGGACCTGTGATTACACCGAGTCCACACGGCCTGCCCAGGACCTCTCCCCACCTTTAACCTCATCCCGTCGCCAAAGCGCCCTTTGTGCCGTAGAATGATGGATTCACAGCTTCCGGGGACTAGCAGGTGGGGCTCTCCGGGTGGTCCTTACTCTCTTTACCACGGCAACCAACGAGAGGCAAAGCGACGCCCTCGGGTCTTGCTCTTCCAGGGGGAGGTGGATGCCGAGAGACTCTAACTGGTGGAATTATTTGGATACCAAGGTAAAAAGCTAGTTTTTAAGAACCTATTCTTCATTAACCATATTTCTGACCTACACACGCCTGCTCACCTTATTACATTTCTTCAGCCAAATGAAAAAACACTTGAAAGCGAAAAAGCAATTTGTTCTCAAATCCTGGCCCTCAGTGAAGTGTTCTTGAGTTGCTCCAAATATAGGACAGACCCAACTCATGGCCCAGAAACTTATCTTGGTGGGTGCTGCTGCTTCTTCAGTGGGCGTTCTGATTAGCCTTTTTTGATAGAAATAACGGCTACTCACCACACAAGAGAAACATGGAAGGACCCCATGAGAATAGGTGGAGTGCCTGTTTTCTTCCCAAAGGGGAAGATTTTTTTTTTTCCTGAAATGTAAAAAAAAAATCACTCAGATTTTATTTTCCCCACTACAGAAACTAAGAGTACATGCTAATTCCTCTTAGAAAATATGGGCCATTTAGCATATGATAAAATATATCCTGCTGGAAGGACTCTAAATTGGTTTAATTCTTTCAGAAGAGCGTTTTGGCAGCACAAATTCAGAGCCTTAAAAAAAACTCCTGGGAACTGATCCTGCGGAAATTTACTCCAGATACCAAAAACACATCATGCATGACTCTGGGTCTTTATGGCACTTCTCTGAGAGTAGAAAGCTCACCAGAAAGAGGGAAGGCTTGAGAAAGCAATCGTGAACATATTGGGTGGGATATTATGCCATGAATCATAATTTTCTGAAGAATTACGATAACTGGGGAGTGGGGGGGATGTGTCTTAGTGAGGGTTCCCGCCAAATCCAACTCAAGGTGTAGAGGTGATGGATCCCTTTGGGGTGTGAGATGGGAAGGGAGAAAGGGAGGGGAACGGACTGCTTTCTCTGGTTAGCCGGAAGCCAGGTGGGAACCCGGAGAACACCCTCAAGATGCTCCCACAAAGGAGCCAAAGCAGCCGTGGTTGCTTTTGTGACACCAAGCCCCCAGGGCCTCCCCAGCTCCGTGGACTGCCCCACACAGGCCCTGTGGCTGGAGCCACCCTTGGGCAGAGATGCAAGAAACAGGTGTTGGAACTCTTTGGAGAAGCCTGAGGACACGTGGGCCAGGCACCAACAGGGTTTGCTACAACATGCTCAGTCCTCCATGCAGGGTGCACGATTTTATACACATGGCCAGCCCAGCTACCTGAAACACACGGACTGTGTGTGGGAAAGGGACTGGAAGAAAGGACACTGAGATGTTAGCAGGGACGCTCCCTGAGCGGTAGGGAAGACTGTGGAGTTCTTCTTTCTTTTCGGTTTATTGTATCTACTTTGCTGCATTTCCCAGCTTTTTGCAATAAAATTTTATGATTTTAGTAATGAATCAGCCACACACACATAAAAAATGATGTGGTAACAGAAACTGAAGAATACCCAAATAATCAGAGACATCTACCCTATTCAGTGTTTTGTAAGACTTAATATTGTAAAAAATCAATTCTTCCCAAATCAATCTAGTGATTTAATGAAAAATCGCAACGCTAGTCCCAGCAGACTTCTGTTGGAGACATTGACAAAACTGGCTTTTAACATTTGTATGGGAATGCAAAGGACCTAGAATAGCTAAAGCTATCTTGGAAAAGAACAATTGGAGAACACATTACCAGATTTCAGGTATCCCTATAAAACCACAGTGATGGAGGCAGTGTAGGATTGGCAAAGAAAGTCAAATACATCGATGGATGGGCAGGATAGAGAGCCCAGAAATAGACCCTCACTTGTGCTATCATTTGATTTTCAGCAAAGGCACTAAAGCAATCTAATGGGGGTGAGAAGGTCTTTTCAATAAGTAATTCTGAAACTAGAAACCCACGTGGAAAAGAATGAACCGTGATCCCTACCTCACACCGTACTCAGAAGTTAAATGGAGATGGATCCCAGACCTGAATGTGAAAGCTACAACTAGAAACCTTCTAGAAGCAAGCATAGGGGAATGTGTTTTTGACTTGAGGGTAGGCGAAGACTACTTAGAAAGCACACAGAGAGCCATAACCATAAGAGAAAATCTGATGTATTGGACTTCATCAAAATTAGGAAGTTCCGCTCATCAAAAGACATCATTAAGAAATAAACAGGCAAGCCACAGATTGGGAGGAAATATATGCAAATTATATCAAAGGACTGGAGTCCTGTATAGCAAAGAACTGCCCGGGCTCAACAATAGGAAGACAGCTCAATTAAGAAACAGGCAAATGATTTGGACGGACACCTCAACAAAGAAGACCCGCTGTGCCCAACAGGCACATGGCATGTCCACTTTAATGAACACCACCCTCCGTGAGCTCCCAGCACGGCACTCATCAGAATGGCTAAGATTACACAGATGGTGTGGTTAGCCCCGGCGTGGAGCAACAGGAACTCCTAGCACTGTTGGCGGGGGGCGGGGGGGGGGGTAAAATGCCACAGCCCTTTGGTGAACTATCTGAAAGTACACGCGCGAGGCTCTGTAACCCAGCAACGGCTCCCTTTGGGCTTTACTGAGAGGAATGAAAAGATACGTTCACCAAAAGACTTTGACAAGCATCCCCGTAGCTGCTTGTCCCGGCTCAGGCTGCTGGGTCAGAGCACCGTTCATTCCCCTCTGTTCCGGAGGCTGGGAGGCTGAGCCTTGGCTGGGGGCCATGAGGGCCTCTTCCCGGTTGCCGACTGCCGGCTTCTCCCAGTGCTCTCACCTGGTGGACAGGGAGCGAGTAGCTCTCCCACCTCTTCTGATAACTCACTTCATCTTGACATAAATAACACATTTTCATGGAAAAACCAAACTAAACCAAACTCTGTATGTTCCTAAAGACAAAAACTTGAATGAGAAGCGTGGCATCGTGTTACAGTTTTGCAGATCTCTTTAATATCTGGCCCCACTGAAGACAGTGGGGCCTCGACCTGCCTTGGCATCCTGCCTGTTGTCGTATTTGTGGCTGCCGTGCATGAGGAGAGTCTGCCTCACACAGATGCGTGGTTGGGAAGAAGAGTGTCGTGAGAGCCTTTTGCAGTACTTGTGGCAACACTTAACAGTTGCCATGTTGGCTTTGTGTGTTTCTTTAAGGAAATTCACAGCAATTGTCCATTAGTTATAATAATGCAAGATCCATTCCCTACTCCAGGGTCCCCCCTTGTGCTCACAGGTCACGTGGGGGTGTCCGGTCAGGGCCTGTGGCCCCCGCAGCAGCCCAGAACCTCTGGTCCCTGTGTGGAGGAACACCCTGCATCCTCTCCACCCTCTCTTTGCGTGGAGTCTGAAGTCACAGGCCCGTGCAGAAGGTCCACGGTTTGGCTGTCAGGTTGATTCCTGTGCTGTTCTTCGTCACCACGGAAAGGGCAAGAGGAAGGGTGGTCATTGCCCTTTGAATGCCAGTCTGCAGGGTGAGACATCTGCATGTCACCTCCTGGTGACAAGTGACACTTGCCTCCTCTCCTTCCCTCTCTCATTGATGTCACTGTGGACTTGTGGGCTGTCACTTAGTATTGTGCGGTCTACATCACCCACTGCTCCTTTTTATGACCCAGGCTTGGCCAGAGGGAGCCCGCATGCCACCCCACGGACTCTGCTAGGCCCGCCCGGACTCTGCCTGCCCCTGCCCTGGGACCAGCCCCCTCTCTGCTGCCTGGACAGGAGCCCCTCTCTAGCTCCGCTGCGCCCCTCGTGCCCTCGTGGGGGGCCGGGCATAGGATGGTGCTGCCCTTCCTGCTGGCGTCCCACACTGTACTCTGTGCTGCCACTCTGCCTCCCTCTCACCAGCCCTTCCAGGCACGGAAGCTTCTGGGCTCTCCCAGTCACATTCTTTTGTTTTTAAGGGTTTTTTCCAACTGTGCCATATGACACGGCTTCTGGAGCACCTGAAATGGAGCCATAGGTTTCCAGTGTAGTGTGATCTTTCAGACTTTTGGAACTGCTCTAGATTTTGCTTTTGGCATTCGTGCTAAAACACCAGATTCTTCTCTTTCCCTTGGCCTCTGCTCCCACATGTCATCAGCAGGCTGTACCGGCCCCAAGCTCGGAGGAAGACATTTCCACACATGGCCGTGCCCTCCCTGGCCCAGGCCTGCAAGGACCCCTGTCCCTCCCTTGTTCCTTGTGTAGATGGCCCCTGAACAGCTCTGTGACTTTGCAAAGGAGGAGCTGGGGCCATGTTTCCCTGGGTCTGATCCACCGGCAAGGCAGCCGCTGGTGATGTGGGAGCCCATGGCCTGGCTCCCAGTGGCTCTGTGGGCAGGGGAAGGCACACAGTGTGAAGCTGGTGATGGTTTCCAGGGAGTCCCCATGGCAGGACGGCCCGAGGTTGCAGAGTGGGTGCTCAAGGGCCATCCCCGCTCCCTGGCTTCCCCTGGGGTCCTTCTCCCTGAGGCACATGAATGGCTTCCCTTCCCTTGACCAGGTCTGACCCATACAACCAGACAGCCCACCGCCACACAAGGTTGGAGGGGTCCTGTGAGACACAGGTCAGCTCAGCTCACTCTGCAGCTTTCCAGGGGCTTCCCAGGGACTCGGGGAGGAGGCGTAGCTCAGTCTTCCTTCAAAGAGAGCATATGTGCCCGAAGAACCAAAAGCAGGGACTCCAATAAATGCCTGTTCACGGGTGTTCCCAGCAGCCCTATTCACAGTGGCCAGAAGAGGAAACAACCCAAGTGTTCACCTCTGGGTCAGGGGATAAACCACAATGTGGACATGCATACAGTGAGTGGAATATTACTCCGCTGTGGAAAGGACTGACGCACATGCTGTGTAGCTCATCATACCCAGCAAAAGAAGCCAGACATGGAAGGACACGTGTTGTACGAGTCCATTTACAGGAACCATCCAGAACGGGTAAATCCACAGAAACAGAAGTCAGGTTGGTGGTCGTCAGGGGCTGGGGAGGGGCGGGGAGAAACTGCTACCCAGTCAGGGTGCAACCTGGGGGGACAGAGATGTGAAACTCAGTAGTGCCGGCAGTTGTACAACATGGCGCAGGTGCCACGTGCAACTGACTGTTCACTTTAAAATGGTTCCTTTTGTGTCATGTGAATTGCATGTCAATAAATTATTTTTTAAATGTGTCTATGTGTATGTGTGCACGCGTGTGTGTGCAAGTGTGTGTGTCCTTCCTTCGGAGATGTGGATGAGCGGCCAGCCCTGGGATGTTGGACCGTCTCTTGGGATGCTGGGCCAGCCTTCCCTGTAGCTCAGCCAGTGGTCCTGTGGGCCTCCAGAGGTGGACCACGGTGCATGCCCCTGGGGCAGAGCAGGGCCACAGGCAGTCCCTGGGGTAGCCAGGCCCCCCGAGGCCACTCCAGGCCATGCTACCACTTTGGAAGAGCAGGCCTGGAGGGCACATCCTTCAAGCTTAGCTGGCCCACACATCTCCTTTGGTGTCTCCATGGGCATGCACACCCCGCCCCCCAACACTGGCCTCACTGAGTGTCTCCCCTGCTCCAGGACATAGTGTGCCTGCCTCCTCCACATGGACCTTCTGCCTCCATGCTGCAGACAAACAGTGGTCACCCCAAAAGCAGCCACCAAGAGGTCCAGGGACCAATCTGCATGTGGGAGGCTCCTTGCTCAGGGGACAACTCTCCTGAGCCTCATATTTCTCTCCTGAGCCTCTGCACGTGGCAGTGCAGTGACGAGGTGTCCTCACAGAGCCCACCATGCTCTGGCTGAGACCTGGGGACCATGACCGCCTCTCTAGTGGGAATGGGACGTAGGTAACCTCACCTCCGATCACCTCCCAGGAAAGTAGGTTGTGTTCTGTAGAAAGACCTTTCCCCATCCACGGCCTTCTGTTCACAGATCCAGCTGGCCTTGTCCAGCAACATGGCATGTCCATTCTGGGCTCTCCCTTCCATCACTTTGCTACATGTGGTGGCATGTGTCAGGACGTCATTCCTTTCATGGTGGAGTCGTGGTCCGTTGTACATATGCCAGATTTTGTTATCTGTTCATCAGATGGTAGGCATTTGACTTGTTTCTACTTCTTGGCTATTATGAATAATGCTGCTAAGAACATTCATGCACAAGTATTTTGTGAACGTGTGTTCATTTCCTTTGGGTGTATACCCAGGAGTGGAATTGGGTCATATGGTAACACGGCGCTGAATCTTTTGAGAAATTGCCAATCTGTTTTCCAAAGTGGTTGTACCATTTTACAGTCCCACCCAGCAGCAATGAATGAGAGTTCCAATTTTTCTCCATCCTTACCAACACTTGTGTCTGTGTTGGTAAGGATGTCTGTCTTTATCACCATCTGAGTGGGTGTGAAATGATATCTCATCATGGTTTTGATTTGCATTTCCCTTCTGACTAGTGTTGTTGAACATATTTTCATGTGATTCTTGGTCATTTGTATGTCTTCTTTGGAGAAATGTGTATTTCTATCCTTAGCCCATTTTTTATGGGGTTGTCATTTTATTGTTGATTTGTATATTCTGGATACAAGTCCCTTATCAGATGTATGACTTGCAAATATTTTCTCTCATTCTCTGGGTTGTTTTTTTACGTCTTTAATGGTGTCCTTTGAAGGACAAAAGGTTTCAATAAAGTCCAGTTAATTTTTTTCTTTGATTGCTTGTGCTCTTGGTGTCATATCTAAAAAAAACATTACATAGTCCAAAGTTATGAAGATTTGCACCTGTGTTTCCTTCTTAAAATTTTATGGTTTTAGCTCTTACACGTAGGTCTTTGGTCCCTATTGAGTAAAATTTTGTATATGGTGTGAGGTAGGGATCTAACTTTATCGTTTTGCATGTGGGTATTATGTTGTTTCAGCACCATTTGCTGAAAAGATTATTCTAATTGAATGGACTTGGAACTCTTTTTTTTTTTTTTTAAAGATTTTATTTATTTATTTGGCAGAGAGAGAGCAGGGGAGTGGCAGAGGGAGAGGGAGAAACAGGCCCCCTGCCGAGCAGGGAGCCTGATGCGGGGCCCGATCCCAGGACCCTGGGATCATGACCTGAGCCCAAGGCAGTCGCTTAACCAACTGAGCCACCCAGGCGCCCCTTGGAATGCTTTTTGAAAATCAATTGACCATAAATGTAAGAGTTTATTTCTGGACTTTCAGTTCTATTCTACTGATTCATCTGTCTATCCTTATGCCCAAATATACCATTTTGTTTATTATAGCTTGGAGGAAGTTTTGAAATCAAGAGGTATGAGTCCCCCAACTTTGTTTTTCTTTTTCAAGATTGTTTGGCTCTTCTGGGTCTTTTGTATTTCCATATAATTTTAGGATCAGCTTGTTAATTTATGCAAAAGATAGGGATTGAATTGAATCTGTAGATTAATTTGGGGAGTATTGCCATCTTAATGATATTAAGTCTTTTGATCCATGAACATGGATATCTTTCCACTTATTTAATTCCTTTCACTAATATTTTGTAGTTTTCAGTGTATAGGTCTTACATGTCTTTTGTTAAATTTATTCCTATTTTATTCCTTTTGATCCTATTATAAATAGAATTGTACCCTTAATTTTGTTTTCTGATTCTTCATTGCTAGTGCATACACATACAATTGATTTTTGTGTATTGATCTTGTATCTTGCAACTCTGCTGAACTTGTTTATTAGTTATAGTAGTTTTTTTGTGGATTTCCTTAGGATTTTCAATATACAAGATCATATCATCTGCAAATAAGTGCTTTTTTTTTAGAGGGGGTAGTGGAGGGGCAGAGAGAGAGGGAGGAAGAGAATCTTAAGCAGGCTCCACATGTAGCACGGAGCACAAGGCAGGGCTCAATCTCACGACCCTGAGATCATGACCTGAGCTGAAATCAAGAGTCAGACACTAAACTGATGGAGCCACCCAGGTGCTCCCAAATAAGTGCTTATTTTTTTTCTTACCCAATTTCCCTGGCTAGAATCTCTAGTATAGTGCTGAATAGAATTGGTGAGTGTGGACATTCTTGTCTTATTCCTGATCTTAGGAAGAAAGCAGTCAGTCTCTCATCATTAAATATGATTTTGGCTGTGAGTTTTTGCAGATGTCCATTGTCTTATTGAGGAAGTTCTATTCCTGGTTCCTTAGAGTTTTTATTATAAAAGAGAATTAAATTTAGTCTTCTCTACTGAGAAGATCACATTTTCTATGAATATGTGTCTTACACTGATTGATATTCATAGTTTGAACCGAGCGTGAATTCCTGGAATAAACCCCACTTGGTCATGGTATATAATTCTTTTTATATATTGCTGGATTTGGTGCACTAGTATTTTGTTGAGGATTTCTGTGTGTATATTCATAAGGGATATTAGTCTGTATTTTTCTTTGATTGGGATGTCTTTGCCTGGTTTGGCATTAGTGTAAACTAGCTTCATAGAATGAGCTGGGAAATGTTTACCTCTCTTCTATTTTTTGGAAGGGTTTGTAAAGGATTGGTGTTCATTTTTCCTTAAATGTTTGATAGAATTTACCAGTGTAGTAATCTTCGCCTGGCTATTTTTTTTCTGTGTGGGTACTTTTTAAAAAAGTTACCAATTCAATATCTTCACTTGCTATAGGTCCATTGAAATTTTCTTTCTTCTTGAGGCAGTTTTGGTAGTTTGTCTTTTTAAGAATTTGTTCATTTCATCTAGGTTATTTAACATTTTGGTATACAGTTGTTCATAGTTTCCTTATAATTCTTTTTATTTCTATAAGGTCAGTAGGAATGTCTCCTCTTTCTTATTCTAGTAATTTGAGTCTTCTTTTTTTGTTTTGTTTTGTTTTAGTCTAACTAAAAGTTTATCTATCTTGTTGATCTTCTTAAGGGGCTAACTTTTGGTTTCACTGATTTTCTATATGACTTTACTATTCTCTATTTCATTTATTTCTCCTCTAATATTTATTATTTCCTCCTTTTGCTTGCTTTGGGTTTACTTTGCTTTTCTATTTCTTGCTTCTTAAGGTGGAGGTTTAGGTTACTGATTTGAGATCTTTCTTCTTAAGGTCGGTATTTACAGACATAAATTCCCCTATAAGCACTACTTCACTGCTTCTCGTACATTTTGGCATGTTGCATTTTCATTTTCACTTATCCTAAAGTATCTTCTAATTTATCTTGTATTTCTTCTTTGACCCATTGGCGATTTAGGAATCGGTTGTTTAATTTTCACATATTTGTGAGTTGCCCAAATTTCTTTCTATTAATGATTTCTAATTTCTGGATTCTCAGAACATGAGGGTGTTTCAAGGCCCCCTGTGGACCTCTCATTACTCAGCTTTTCCTTTTAAGTTTTTTTTTTTAAATTTTATTATATTATGTTAGTCACCATACAATACATAATTAGTTTTTGATGTGGTGATACACGGTCCATTGTTTTCGTATAATACCCAGTGCTCCATGCAGTACCCTCCTTAATACCCATCACCGGGCTAACCAATCCCCCCTCCCCCCTCCCCTCTAGAACCCTCAATTTGTTTCTCAGAGTCCATAGTCTCTCATGGTTCATCTCTCCCTCCGATCTCCCACCCCTTCATTTTTCCCTTCCTTCTCCTGATGTCCTCCAAGCTATTCCTTATGTTCCACAAATAAGTGAAACCATATGATAATTGACTTTCTCTGCTTGACTTACTTCGCTTAGCATAATCTCCTCCAGTCCCATCCATGTGGATGTAAAGTTGGGTATTCATCCTTTCTGATGGCTGAGTAATATTCCATTGTATATATGGACCTCATCTTCTTTATCCATTCATCTGTTGAAGGACATCTCGGCTCTTTCCACAGTTTGGCTATTGCGGACATTGCTGCTATGAACATTGGGGTGCATATGGCCCCTCTTTTCACTACATCTGTGTCTTTGGGGTAAATACCCAGGAGTGCAATTGCTGGGTCATAGGGTAGCTCTAGTTTTAACTTCTTGAGGAACATCCACACTGTTCTCCAAAGTGGCTGTACCAACTTGCATTCCCACCAACAGTGTAAGAGGGTTCCCCTTTCTCCACAACCTCTCCAATGTTTGTTGTTTCTTGCCCTGTCCATTTTTGCCATTTTAACTGGTGTAAGGTGGTATCTCAATGTGGTTTTAATTTGAATTTCCCTGATGGCTAATGATGATGAACATTTTTTTCACGTGTCTGTTAGCCATTTGTATGTCTTCTTCAGAGAAGTGTCTTTTCATATCTTCTGCCCATTTTTTGACTTGATTATTTGTTTTTTGGGTGTTGAGTTTGAGAAGTTCTTTATAGATCTTGGATACCAGCCCTTTATCTGTAGTGTCATTTGCAAGTATCTTCTCCCATTCTGTGGGTTGCCTCTTAGTTTTCTTGACTGTTTCCTTTGCTCTGCAGAAGCTCTTTATCTTGATGAAGTCCCAAAAGTTCATTTTTGCTTTTGTCTCACTAGCTTTTGGAGATATATCTTGAAAGAAGTTGCTGTGGGCAATGTCAAAGAGGTTACTGCCTATGTTCTCCTCTAGGATTTTGATGGATTCCTGTCTCACATTGAGGTCTTTCATCCATTTTGAGTTTATCTTTGTGTATGGTGTTAGAGAATGGTCGGGTTTCATTCTTTTGCATGTGGCTGTTCAATTTTCCCAGCACCATTTATTGAAGAGACTGTCTTTTCTTCCATTGCATGTTTTTTTCCTGCTTTATCAAAGATTATTTGACCATAGAGTTGAGGGTCCATATCTGGGTTCTCTCTTCTGTTCCGTTGGTCTATATGTCTGTTTTTGTGCCAGTACCAAGCTGTCTTGGTGATCACAGCTTTGTAATATAGCTTGAAATTGGGCAACGTGATGCCCCCAGCTTTGTTTTTCTTTTTCAACATTTCCTTGGCAATCCGGGGTCTTTTCTGATTCCATACAAATTTTAGGATTGTTTGTTCCAGCACTTTGAAAAATGTCATTGGAATTTTGATTGGGATGGCATTGAAGGTAGAGATTACTCTGGGTAGCATAGACATTTTAACAATGTTTATTCTTCCAATCCATGAGCATGGAATGTTTTTCCATCTTTTAGTGTCTTCTTCAATTTCTTTCATGAGTGTTCTGTAGTTCCTAGAGTATAGATCCTTTACCTCTTTGGTTAGGTTTATTCCGAGGTATCTTATGGTTTTTGGTGCTATTGTAAATGGAATCGTTTCTCTAATTTCTCTTTCTACAGTTGTGTTGTTAGTGTATAAGAAAACAACTGATTTTTGTGCATTGATTTTGTATCCTGCCACATTACTGAATTGGTGTATGAGTTCTAGTAATTTGGGGGTGGAGTCTTTTCGGTTTTCCACATAAAGTATCATGTCATCTGCGAAAATAGAGAGTTTGACTTCTTCTTGAATACCTTTTATTTCTTTTTGTTGTCTGATTGCTGTTGCTAAGACTTCTAGTACTATGTTGAACAATAGTGGCGAGAGTGGACATCCTTGACATGTTCCTGATCTTCAGGGAAAGGCTCTCAGCTTTCCCCATTGAGGATGATATTCGCTGTGGGTTTTTCATAGATGGATTTTATGAACTTGAGGAATGTTCCCTCTATCCCTATACTCTGAAGAGTTTTAATCAGGAAAAGATGTTGTATTTTGTCAAATGCTTTTTCTGCATCAGTTGAGAGGACCACATGGTTCTTCTCCCTCCTCTTATTAATGTGTTCTATGACACTGATTGATTTGCAAATGTTGAACCACCCTTGCATCCTGGGGATAAGTCCCATTTGGTTATGGTGGATGATCCTTTTAATGTATTGTTGGATCCTATTAGCTAGGATTTTGTTGAGGATTTTGGAATCCATATTCATCAGGGATATCGGTCTGAAATCCTCC
Organism: Eumetopias jubatus; assembly: GCF_037043125.1. Taxonomy (NCBI): domain Eukaryota; kingdom Metazoa; phylum Chordata; class Mammalia; order Carnivora; family Otariidae; genus Eumetopias; species Eumetopias jubatus. Next base: position 2,817,756 of record NW_028274807.1, on the reverse strand, counting down.
TTTTCGATGGGGTCTTTGCCTGGTTTGGGGATTAAGGTAATGCTGGCCTCATAGAATGAGTTTGGAAGTTTTCCTTCTGTTTCTATTTTTTGAAACAGCTTCAGTAGAATAGGTATTATTTCTTCTTTGAATGTTTGGTAGAATTCCCCAGGGAATCCATCAGGCCCTGGACTCTTGTTTTTTGGGAGGTTTTTGATCACTGCTTCAATCTCGTTACTGGTTATTGGCCTATTCAGCTTGTCAATTTCTTCCTGTTTCAGTCTTGGCTGCTTATAGGTTTCCAGGAAGACCTCCATTTCATCCAGATTGCTCAGTTTATTGGCATATAGTTGTTGATAATAATTTCTAATAACTCTTTCTATTTCCTTGGTGTTAGTTGTGATCTCTCCCCTTTCATTCATAATTTTATTAATTTAGGTGCTTTCTCTTTTCTTTTGGATAAGTCTGGCCAGCGATTTATTGATCTTATTAATTCTTTCAAAGAACCAACTTCTAGTTTCATTGATCTGATCTACTGTGTTTGTGGTTTCTAATTCATTGATCTTTGCTCTAATATTAATTATTCCTCTTCTAATGCATGGCTTAGGCATCATTTGTTGCTTTTTCTTTAGTTCTTTAAGGTGTAGAGTTAGTTGGTGCATTCAGGATTTTTCTATTTTTTTGAATGAGGCTTGGATGGCTATGTATTTCTCCCTTAGCACCGCCTTTGCAGTATCCCATAGGTTTTGGACCAATGTGTTTTCGTTCTCATTGATTTCCATGAATCGTTTAAGTTCTTCTTTGATTTCCTGGTTGACCCAAGCATTCTTGAGCAGAGTGGTCTTTAGCTTCCAAGTGTTTGAATTTCTGCCAATTTTTTTCTTGTGATTGAGTTCCAGTTTTAAAGCATTGTGGTCTGAGAATATGCAGGAAATAATCTCAGCCTTTTGGTATCAGTTGAGACCTGATTTGTGACCCAGTATGTGGTCTATTCTGGAGAAAGTTCCATGTGTGCTTGAGAAGAGTGAGTATTTTGTTGTTTTAGGGTGGAATGTTCTGTATATATCTGTAAGGTCCATTTGGTCCAGTGTATCATTCAAAGCTCTTGTTTCCTTGTTGATTTTCTGCTTAGATGATCTGTCCATTGCTGAGAGTGGAGTATTGAGGTCTCCTACAATTAACGTATTGTTATCAATATGACTCTTTATTTTGGTTAACAGTTGGCTTATGTAGATGGCTGCTCCCATGTTGGGGGCGTAGATATTTACAATTGTTAGATCTTCTTGTTGGAGAGACCCTTTAAGAATGATATAGTGTCCTTCTGTGTCTCTAACTACATACTTTAGTTTAAAATCGAATTTGTCTGATAAAAGAATTGCTACCCCAGCTTTCTTTTGAGGTCCGCTGGCATGGAAGATGGATCTTCATCCCTTCACTTTCAGTCTGGATGTATCTTTAGGTTCAAAATGAGTCTCTTGTAGGCAGCATATGGATGACTCCTTTCTTTTTATCCAATCTGCAACCCTGTGCCATTTTATGGGAGCATTTAGGCCATTCACGTTGAGAGTGATTATTGAATGATATGAATTAATTGTCATCATGTTGCCTGTGAAGACGTTGTTTTTATAGATTGTCCCTGTAAATTTCTATTGTATATCACTCTTGGGGTCTTTCTCCTTTTATAGAACCCCCCTTAATATTTCTTGCAGGGCCGGCTTAGTGGTCACATAGTCTTTCAGTTTCTGCAGGTCCTGGAAGCTCTGCATCTCTCCATCCATTCTAAATGACAGCCTTGCTGGATAAAGTATTCTTGGCTGCATGTTCTTCTCATTTAGTACCCTGAATATGTCTTGCCAGGCTTTCTGGCTTGCCAGGTCTCTGTGGATAGGTCTGACGTTATTCTGATGTTCCTCCCTCTGTACGTGAGGAATCTCTTCCTCCTAACTGCCCTTAATATGGTTTCCTTGGTTCTAAGATTTGCGAGTTTTACTATTACATGCCGGGGTGTTGGCCTGTTTTCCTTGATCTTGGGAGGGGTCCTCTCTGCCTCTAGGACGTGAATGTTTGTTTCATTCCCCAGATTAGGGAAGTTCTCAGCTACGATTTGCTCAAATACACCTTCTAGTCCTCTCTCTCCACTCCCTCTGGGATTCCAATTATTCTCACATTGGAACGCTTCATGGTGTCACTTATTTCTCTGATTCTATTTTCATGGATTCTGAGTTGTTTTTCCCTGGCCTCCTCTTTTCCCTTTTTATCTATTATATTGTCTTCCAGGTCACTTACTCATTCTTCTGCCTCACTTACCCTAGCTGTTAGATTATCTAGATTGGATTGGATCTCATTGATAGCTTTTTAAGTTCTGCCAATTCCGCTTTCATTTCTGCCCTTAGAGACTCTGTGTTGCCATTAATTGATTTCTCCATTCTAGCCATTGTCTTCACAATTGCTAGCCTGAATTCCATCTCCGACATCTTGGTTATATCTGCATCCATTTGTAAATCTGCGGCATAAGTCGTAATCTCTGAGTCTTTTCTATTTTGGGGGTTCCTCCTCCTAGTCATTTTGTTGATGGGTGGTTGAGGGAATGTATAGAGTCCAAATTACTGACCAGAACCCAAGCAAGATGCACCTGTTTTCTAGGGACCTTAGGGTTGCTGGCCTCTTGTTCTCCCAGCCTGTCTTCTGGGGGAGGGGCCTGCCGCGCTGTTACTCAGGCAACCCTGTTTGGGCGGAGTTGCCCTGCCCCCCTGTGGCGGGGGATGGGCTCAGTGGGAATCAGTTTTGGGGGCTTTTGTTCTCTGGCGGCTTTCCTTGGCGGTTTTCCACGCCTCTTCTGTGAGGCAGAGCAGAAGAGATCGTTTCCAGCCCTCTGCCTCAGAGCAGAGAGATCGCAGTCTGTTCTTCAGTGAGCTCTCCAGGCCACACTGTCTCCGTTTCTGTCTGTGCTGCTATAAACTATAGCGTCCTGGGTTGTGCACCCCTCCCCAGTGCTCCCAGTCCTGCCTCCAGGTCTGGGCCCGTCTCTGCCCTTTGTGCTTCAGAAACTGCCAGCCGCTCCCAGTTCGCACGTGGGACCCCACCACTCTGCGTTTCCACCCCCGGGGGCTGCCCTAAAGTCCTTTCCCCGCCGCTACCGGTCTGCGAGTCTGTGCCCCATACCCAGCGCGCGAGGCTGTCACTCGCCGGTGGTGTAGGATCCCCACGGCCAGGCTCCCTCCCGCTGCCGTTTATCCTCTGATATCTGCCCTCAGAATCATGGCTCCCCACTTCCTTGGAACCAACCATCTGCGATATTCTGTTTGTAGAGATCCAGATCTTCTTACATCTTAGGCTGATTTTGTGGGTGCTCATAGTGGTCTGGTAGATATCCAGCTCAATTCCGGGGACTAGTTGAAATAGGGTTCCCTACTCCTCTGCCATCTTTCCTTCCCCCCTCTCCTTTTAAGTTTTTGGTCAACTGGGGGCGGAGCAAGATGGTGGAGGAGTAGGAGACCTGGATTTCCTCTGGTCTCAGGAATTCAGCTGGAGAGGGATCAAACCATTCTGAACACCTACGAACTCAACAGGAGATCGAAGAAAAGAATAGCAACAACTCTCTGAACAGAGAAGCGACCACTTTCTGGAAGGTAGGACGTGCGGAGAAGTGAATCCGAGGCGATATTCGGGAGGATAGACGGCGGGGGAGGGGGGGCTCCGTCGGCCGCTTCTGGCAAGTGCTAGAGCCGCGGAGCACAAAATCGGAACTTGTAGAAATTGGCTCCGCTGAGGGACGTCGCTCCAGTGGCTAAGCAGGGGGTGGAACCCTCGCGGGACAGTGTGGTCTCAGGACCCTCGGGGTCACAGAAAGACCGGGGGTGCCTGAGTGCGGCAGAGCTCCCGGGTATCGAAGCGGGGAAGCCGGCTGCAGAGACGGAGCCAAGGCGCGGGCTCTCAGCTCAGGGTTGCCATAAACTGTGATTGGCGACACAGTTGGGCCACTGCGCCTCCAGCGGGGACCCAACAAGCGGCAGATCCGGGGAGACTCCCCTTCCTCCCCCGGGAGGAGCGGCGCAGGAGCGCACGGCAGGGATCTGCTGGGTTTGGAGACTCCACACGGGGTCGGGTACCAGAGATAGAAACGCTCGATCACAGGCCGGGTGAGCCCGGAGTGTGGCCGGAGACCGGGGAGACGGGAGTGACTGACTGCTTTTCTCTGGGGGTGCACTGAGGAGCGGGGCCCCGAGTTCTTGGCTCCTCCGGGGCGGAGATTGGGAGGCCACCATTTTCACCCTGGTCCTCCAAAGCTGTACCGAGAGCTTGCAGAGAACAAAAGCTCCCGAGAGCAAACCCAAGCAGCTTGCTTAGCCCGGACCGACAAGGGCGGGGCAATTCCGCCTCCAGCAAAGACATTTGGGAACCACGGCAACAGGCCCCTCCCGCTGAAGATCAGCACGAACAGCCAGCAAGCCAAGACCAAGTTTACCGATCAGTGAGAACGGCAGAACTCCAGCGCTAGGGGAATACTGCACATAGAATTCATGACTTTTTTTTTACCATGATTCATTAGTCTATCAAAGTTAATTTTTTTGAATGGTTTTTTTTTGAATTTTTCTTTTTCCCTTTTTCAACCAAATCTTATCAATCCCCTTTTAAAAAAAAGCATTTTTATTTTTCATTTTTAGAGTCATATTCTATCGCTTCATAGTAGTTACCCTTATTTTTGGCATATATAAATATAAGTTGTTCTCTCTTTAAAATTTTGAGATACAGTTTTTTCTAACATATCAGAATATACCCTAAATCTCTAGTGTATGGCTTTGTTCTAGTCCCCTGCCTGATCACATTCTCTCCCCTTTTTTTTCTTTCTTTTTTATTTAATCCTCTTCTTTCTTTTTTCAAACACCTTCTTATCAATTCCTTTTTTAAAGTTTTTTATAATTTTCATCTTTACAGTCATATTCCATCCCTTCATCATATCAATTCTTATTTTGTACATATATAAGTCTTTCTTTAAAATTTTAGGAGGCACTTTCTTCTAACAGACCAAAATACACCCAAAATCTAGTGTGTGGCACTGATCTATGCACCAGCCTGATCATATTTGATCATATTCTGTTTTTTTGTTTTGTTCTGTTTTTGTTTGTTTTTATCGTTTTCTTTTTTTTTTTTTCCTCTTTTTTCTTTCTTTCCCTTTTTTTTCCCCTGGTTTCTGGTCTTTTCTGATTTGTTTAGAGTATATTTTCTGGGGACGTTGTTAACCCGTTAGCATTTTGTTCTCTCATTCATCTATTCTCCTCTGGTCAAAATGACAAGATGAAAAAAATCACCTCAACAAAAAGAACAAGAGGTAGTACCATCTGCCAGGTACCTACTCAATATAGACATTAGTACGATGTCGGACCTAGAGTTCAGAATCATGATTTTAAAGATACTAGCTGGGCTTGAAAAAAGCATGGAAGTTATTAGAGGAACCCTTTCTGGAGAAATAAAAACTAAAATCTAACCAAGTCGCAAAAAGGCTGTTAATGAGGTGCAATAAAAAATGGGGGCACTAACTGCTAGGATAAATGAGGCAGAAGAGAGAATCAGCGATATAGAAGACCAAATGATGGAAAATAAAGAAGGTGAGAAAAAGAGAGATAAACAACTACTGGATCACGAGGGCAGAATTCGAGAGAGAAGTGATACCATAAGATGAAACAACATTAGAATAATTGGGATCCCAGAAGAAGAAGAAAGAGAGAGAGGGGCAGGAGGTATATTGGAGCAAATTATAGCAGAGAATTTCCCTAATGTGGGGAAGGAAACAGGCATCAAAATCCAGGAGGCACAGAGAACCCCTCTCAAAATCAATAAAAATAGGTTAACACCCTGACATCTAATGGTAGAACTTACGAGTCTCAGAGACAAAGAGAAAATCTTGAAAGCAGCTCGGGAGAAGAGATGTGTAACCTATAATGGTAGAAACATGAGATTGGCAACAGACCTATCCAAAGAGACCTGGCAGGCCAGAAAGGACTGGCATGATATATTCAGAGCACTAAACAAGAAAAATATGCAGCCAAGAATACTAGATCTAGCTAGGCTGTTATTGAAAATTGAAGGAGAGATAAAAAGCTTCCAGGACAAACAAAAACTAAAGGAATTTGCAAACATGAAACCAGCCCTACGAGAAATCTGGAAAGGGGTCCTCGAAGCAAAGAGAGAGCCCCAAAGCAGCATAGACCAGAAAGGAACACAGACAATATACAGTAACAGTCACGTTACAGGCAATACAATGGCACTAAATTCATATCTTTCAATAGTTACCCTGAATGTAAATGGGCTAAATGCCCCAATCAAAAGACACAGGCTATCAGATTGGATTAAAAAATAAGACCCATCGATATGCTGCCTGCAAGAGACTCATTTTAGACCCAAAGACACCCCCCCCATTGAAAGTGAGGGGGTGGAAAACCATTTACCATGCTAATGGACACCAAAAGAAAGCTGGGGTGGCAATCCTTATATCAGACAAACTAGATTTTAAAACAAAGACTGTAATAAGAGATGAGGAAGGACACTATATCCTACTTAAAGGGTCTATCCAACAAGAAGATCTAACAATTGTAAATATCTATGCCCCTAACATGGGAGCAGCCAATTATATAAGGCAATTAATAACAAAAGCAAAGAAACACATTGACAACAATACAACAATAGTGGGGGACTTTAACACCCCCCCAACTGAAATGGACAGATCATCTAAGCAAAAGGTCAATGAGGAAATAAAGACTTTAAATGACACACTGGACCGAATGGACTTCACAGACATATTCAGAACATTCCATCCCAAAGCAACGGAATACACATTCTTCTCTAGTGCCCATGGAACGTTCTCCAGAATAGATCACATCCTAGGTCACAAATCAGGTCTCAACCAGTACCAAAAGATTGGGATTATTCCCTGCATATTTTCAGACCACAGTGCTTTGAAACTAGAACTCAATCACAAGAGGAAAGTTGGAAAGAACTCAAATACATGGAGGCTAAAGAGCATCCTACTAAAGAATGAATGGGTCAACCAGGAAATTAAAGAAGAATTAAAAAAATTCATGGAAACCAATGACAATGAAAACACAACTGTTCAAAATCTTTGGGTTGCAGCAAAGGCAGTCCTAAGAGGAAAGTATATAGCAATACAAGCCTTTCTCAAGAAACAAGAAAGGTCTCAAATACACAACCTAACCCTCCACGTAAAGGAGCTAGAGAAAAAACCGCAAGTAAAGCCTAAACCCAGCAGAGAAGAGAAATAATAAAGATCAGAGCAGAAATCAATGAACTAGAAACCAAAAGAACAGTAGAACAGATCAATGAAACTAGGAGCTGGTTCTTTGAAAGAATTAACAAGATTGATAAACCCCTGGCCAGACTTATCAAAAAGAAAAGAGAAATGACCCAAATCCACAAAATCATGAATGAAAGAGGAGAGATCACAACCAACACCAAAGACATACAAACAATTATAAGAACATATTATGAGCAACTATATGCCAGCAAATTAGATAATCTGGAAGAAATGGATGCATTCCTAGAGATGTATCAACTACCAAAACTGAACCAGGAAGAAATAGAAAACCTGAACAGACCTATAACCACTAAGGAAATTGAAGCAGTCCTCAAAAATCTCCCAACAAACAAAAGCCCAGGGCCAGATGGCTTCTCAGGGGAATTCTATCAGACATTTGAAGAAGAATTAATACCTATTCTCCTGAAACTGTTCCAAAAAAATAGAAATGGAAGGAAAACTTCCAAACTCATTTTATGAGGCCACCATTACCTTGACCCCAAAACCAGACAAAGACCCCATCAAAAAGGAGAATTACAGACCAATATCCTTGATGAACATGGATGCAAAAAATCTCACCAAAATACTAGCCAATAGGATCCAACAGTACATTAAAAGGATTATTCACCATGACCAAGTGGGATTTATCCCTGGGCTGCAAGGTTGGTTCAACATCCGCAAAACAATCAACGTGATACAATATACTAACGAAAGAAAGAACAAGAATCATATGATCCTCTCAATAGATGCAGAAAAGGCATTTGACAAAGTACAGCATCCTTTCTTGATCAAAACTCTTCAGAGTATAGGGATAGAGGGTACCTACCTCAATATCATAAAAGCCATCTATGAAAAACCTACAGCGAATATCATTCTCAATGGGGAAACACAGAGCTTTCCCCCTAAGGTCAGGAACGCGGCAGGGATGTCCACTATCACCATTACTATTCAACAGAGTATTAGAAGTCCTAGCCACAGCAATCAGACAACAAAAAGAAATCAAAGGCATCCAAATCGGCAAAGAGGAAGTCAAACTCTCACTCTTTTCAGATGATATGATAGTTTATGTGGAAAACCCAAAAGACTCCACCCCACAACTGCTAGAACTCATACAGGAATTCAGTAAAGTAGCAGGATATAAAATCAATGCACAGAAATCTGTGGCATTCCTATACACCAACAACAGGACAGAAGAGAGAGAAATTAAGGAGTCAATCCCATTTACAACTGCACCCAAAACCATAAGATACCTAGGAATACATCTAACCAAAGAGGCAAAGGATCTGCACTCAGAAAACTATAAAATACTCATGAAAGAAATTGAGGAAGACACAAAGAAATGGAAAAACGTTCCATGCTCATGGATTGGAAGAACAAACATTGTGAAGATGTCAGTGCTACCTAGAGCAATCTACACATTCAATGCAATCCCCATCAAAATACCATCCATTTTTTCAAAGAAATGGAACAAATAATCCCCAAATTTGTATGGAACCAGAAGAGACCCCGAATAGCCAGAGGAATGTTGAAAAAGAAAAGCAAAGCTGGCGGCATCATAATTCCGGACTTCCAGCTCTATTACAAAGCTGTCATCATCAAGACAGTATGGTACTGGTACAAAAACAGACACATAGATCAATGGAACAGAATAGAGAGCCCAGAAATGGACCCTCAACTCTATGGTCAACGAATCTTTGACAAAGCAGGAAAGAATGTCCAATGGAAAAAAGACAGTCTCTTCAACTAATGGTGTTGGGAAAATTGGACAGCCACATGCAGAAGAATGAAACTGGACCATTTCCTTACACCACACACAAAAATAGACTCCAAATGGTTGAAAGACGTAAATGTGAGACAGGAGTTCATCAAAATCCTAAAGGAGAACACAGGCAGCAACCTCTTCGACCTCAGCTGCTGCAACTTCTTCCTAGAAACATCACCAAAGGCAAGGGAAGCGAGGGCAAAAAGGAACTATTGGGACTTCATCAAGATAAAAAGCTTTTGCACAGCAAAAGGAACAGTCAACAAAACCAAAAGACAACCGACAGAATGGGAGAAAATATTTGCAAATGACATATCAGATAAAGGGCTTGTATCTCAAATCTATAAAGAACTTATCAAACTCAACACCTAAAGAACAAATAATCCAATCAAGAAATGGGCAGAAGACATGAATCGACATTTTTCCAAGGAAGACATCCAAATGGCCAACAGACACATGAAAAAGTGTTCAACATCGCTCGGCATCAGGGAAATCCAAATCAAAACCTCCATGAGATACCACCTCACACTAGTCAGAATGGCTAAAATTAACAAGTAAGGAAATGACAGATGTTGGCGGGGATGCGGAGAAAGGGGAACTTTCCTACACCTTTGGTGGGAATGCAAGCTGGTGCAACCACTCTGGAAAACAGTATGGAGGTTCCTCAAAAAGTTGAAAATAGAGCTACCATACGATCCAGCAATTGCACTACTGGGTATTTACCGCAAAGATAGAAATGTAGGGATCCGAAGGGGTACGTGCACCCCAACGTTTATAGCAGCAATGTCCACAGTAGCCAAACTGTGGAAAGAGCCAAGATGTACATCGACAGATGAATGGTTAAAGAAGATGTGGTATATATACACAATGGAATATTATGCAGCCATCAAAAGGAATGAGATCTTGCCAGTTGCAACGACGTGGATGGAACTGGATGGGATTATGCTGAGTGAAATAAGTCAATCAGAGAAAGACATGTATCATATGACCTCACTGATATGAGGAATTCTTAATCTCAGGAAACAAACTGAGGGTTGCTGGAGTGGTGGGGGGTGGGAGGGATGGGGTGGCTGGGTGATAGACAGTGGGGAGGGTATGTGCTATGGTGAGCGCTGTGAATTGTGCAAGACTGTTGAATCACAGATCTGTACCTCTGAAACAAATAATGCAATATATGTTAAGAAAAAAAAAAGAAGAAGATAGGAGGAGGGGAAGAATGAAGGGAGTAAATTGGAGCGGGAGACGAACCATGATAGACGTTGGACTCTGAAAAACAAACTGAGGGTTCTAGAGGGGAGGGGGGTGGGAGGATGGGTTTGCCTGGTGAAAAAAAATAATTAAATAAAAGAAATCACTTGAGCTAAATATACAATTAAATAAATAAATAAATAAAATCTTTTTAAAAAAGAGAAAAAAAGTTTTTGGTCAACTTATTCACCTCACTTGAGGTAATGCTGCTTTAGCAGCTGTGCTGTTAAACAATTGCCACTTATTGTTTTCAGCAATCATCCTAGGGAAAAAGCTGTTCACAAGAAATAAGGTTTGAGTCAGGTCAAATAAAGATAAGCCCTGCTTGTCTTTATTTCTGGGTTTCTAAGGAGCTACCAGACAGGCCAAATAATGACAATTATATCAGGAGATGGGGCTTTTGGCAAGCCCCCAAAACATTCTAGCCCCTCCAGTGGATGCTAGGCTGCTGGTTTTTACGGTTTCTGGGATTGTGACGCTGTTGGTTTTCAAGACCACTGCAGAGATGAAGACGTGGATGGGAATGGAGCAAGCTAAAATGCCCTCAAAGCTCATTGTTCTTTCTCAGATTTAGCTGTTTTTCTTGAATTTCTTGAGATTCTTGTTGCAAGCCTTTGGTTTAATTCTAAAGTTTAGAAAATTAATTTTAATAAATTTGCCAATATTCTCATTGCTTTTATGGAGAAACAAATTTTTGGAGGTCCTTATCCTGTATTCTAAAGGTAGCTGTCCCTAAAGCTTTTTCTTTTTAAACATCAAATACAGGATTAAATTCTGTCTAAAATATTCTCTCTCTCTTTCTCTCTCTCTCTCATTTTGATGTGTGGCTGGCTCTCCCTGTTACTAGTCAAGCCCTGGCAGGGGGCTAAACCGTCAGACCTTTGTGACCAACAGTGGACATTCTGGTGGGTTTGGGGTTAGGGGCCCACGAAAAAATAATCCATGGACAGACTGTGTGTCTAGAAGCCATAGGTTCTTCTAGCACCTCCTGGCCATGTCATCTCAGCCAAGTGGACCTGGCCATGTGGGAGCCCACAGGAATGTGGTTGGGGCAGGATCTAAGAGTGTGAGTTAGAAAAGACATGAGAATGGAACAAAAACGTCTGGGCTGAGCTGGGCAGGAAGATTGTTTTTCCAAATGTGACTATCCAGAGCTGGCCGTGGTGCTGAAGAACGGGGCTCGAGTGGGGAAGGCCATGGAGAGCAGCAGAGTGTTGTAACGTCCCGGGCAGGACGGCGCTGGGGCCAGGCAGCAGAAGGAGGAGGCATTTTGAATGTGTTCAGCCCCAAGGAAGCAGTCAAAGGATGGGAGCCTTGTCTTCTTCCCTCCTACTGACATCCTGGTAGGTGTTACATATTTACATATATCACAAGCTTTGGCACCAAATCTCCTACAGGAAAACTCACAAGCTAAGAAACAATTACATTTAACAGCAGCTGTCTGATGCAGGTACTGTTCACAGCTGTTTCTTTCAGATAAGGACAAAAATTAGACCTTGGATTTAAATAGCACCTTCCCAGCTTCCCTTCAAGGAGCGCAGAGCATCACGTGGAATTAACTAAACTAGTTAAACTTTTCTGAGTTACACAGTAATTTGGGGGAACAGCTCAGAAGCACCCCCGTGTTCCTGACACCTGATCTTCCAAGCCTGCCGAATTATAAAGGATAGAATAAAAGGGAAGATACAGCGTAAAGCCTCCACAAAATCTATTTTGTCCTACAGAATCATTTCTGCTGTGCCTTGAGCCTCAGGGGGCGGGCGGTCTGCAGACCCCTTGCCCCACGCCAGGAATTAACCTCTCCTGTGGGGTCTCCCAGAACTGAGAGCAAGGCCTTTTGGTTAGTCCTGTCTTGGGCCCCCTGGGAGGGGGCCAGGCTGGGACTTTGACCTGGGGCCAGGACCATAGTCCAGGGAGAGACGGAATGTCACAGTGTGTCTGAGGAGCGTGGTTTTTAACTCTGTAGCTTCAGCCATTAAAGTATGTCCCAACTTTTTAATAGCTTTATTGGGAGCCTGGCTGACTTAGCCGGTTAAGCATCTGCCTTCAGCTCAGGTCATGATCCCGGGGTCCTGTGATCGAGCCCCAGATTGTCGGGCTCCCTGCTCCGCGGGGGGCCTGCTTCTCCCTCTGCCTCTCTGCCCCTCCCCCCGATCGTGCTTGCTGTCTCTCTCTCAAATAGATAAATAAAATCTTTAAAAAATAACAACAACAAAAAAATAAAGATGGCTTTGTTGGCATACAACTCACATGCCATATGATCATCAGTTTAATGTGTACAATTCAAAGGATTTTCATATATTCACAGTTATGTCTAAACATCCCCACACTCAATTTTAGAACATTTTCATCACCCGCAAAACAAACCCCTTCCGTGGACAACCAGGAGACATTTTCAGCATCAGACTAATGTTTGAGGAGGTTCAAATGTGTAAAGATCCTATATTTTTTCATACTACTAAAAAAATACCATCACATTTGGAGGTGGTAAAGGATCAAATTAACACAGCGAACAAGGGGGAATAAAGGGGGAAACTTTTCAAGGTATAAAAAAAGAAACCTCATACCTTTCGGCTATGGACCTTCTTGTCTTCCTGCCCCTCCCCCAGCCCTACTCCAGGAAACCCCCGATCCTCTCTCTGTTCCTATGAATGTGCGTATTCTGGACATTTGACATAGATGGAATGGTGCAGTGTGTGGCCTCCTGCGGTCAGCTGCCCTACAACTTTTCACATGGGAAGGGAATGACTAATGACAGGGACTGACTTAGGGGAGCCTCATCCTGGGGTACGCGTCTTCAGAGTTTTAACCCAGACCGCTCTGCTGCTCAGAACCTTCCAGCAGCTCCTGGCTCACTCCGTGTAAAGGCCAGAGGCTCTTCCTGACCCAGGAGGCCCTGCACGCCTGTGACCTTGCCTGGACCAGCCACGCTAGCCTCCTTGCTGCTCCCCAAGCTCACCAGGGGCGCGCCCACCTCCCCAGCGCACACTCCTCCTTGGAAAGCTTATCACTACCTGACGTTCTATGTATTTTACTTATGTATCTGTTCGTCAGCCGACTCTCCTTCCCTGGGAGAGGCTCGGTTCCACCGGCAGGGGCTCTGGTTCTATGCTCTTCTCACTGCGGTAGCCCCGGGGCTGGGCGCTGTGTTGAGTGGATCAGTTAGCCCAGAGTCTTTAGACAGCCATGTTTGGCCCTGGAAAAGTTGGTCTTGACCACGTTGTCACCTTTTCCTCCTACCCACATCTAGGTAGTGATAGGAAAAGCTAGCATGAGGGTTCTTGTGAATGTCTTACTGGGGAATGCTGCCTCCCCCATGTGAAGGCTGTCTTAAGTCGCGAGGCCGCTCTGCCTTCCCCACGTGCGCCGCTTCCCTGGCGGGTAAAGCGGCTGCAGTCTTGTATTGACTGGTCAGTCTTTGATGCATACTTCTGCCAAAAAAAAAAAAAAAAGTTTTGCAGAAACAGCTGATATTGGCCGGGCTCTCTGGGCTCGGGATTCGGCTGCCCTATGTTGTGTTTGTTCCAGACCCAGGCTGAGGAGCAGTGACCCCCGGGGCACCTCCTCACCATTGGGGGAGGAGACTCGGCTGCCTCAGCTCAGAACCAGCTCACTGGTACTTCTCCCCACGTTCCATTGGCAGGTCTCATGGCCAAGCCCAGGCCCACAGGGTAGGGGGGGGCGTTCATTCTGGCCAGGCCGGGTGGGGGTTCTGGGGACAGATGGTAGAGCCTGCCAGTACAGATTCTCCTGTAGAGGGGGGTGTGGAAGGTCAGAGGAACCGGCAGCGCTCCGGGATCTGGAGCGGATGGGGAAGCCGAAGGGAGGTGCATCCGGGTGTCTCATTCCCTCTTACCAACGGACACCTGGACCTCGGACTCCGAGCTCACTGGAGTTGGATGGGACCTTGGCGCCCCTGTGTCCACACCCCTCACCAGACTTGGAGAAGTGAGAAGCCAGGGGCCCCGTGGGTCAGGAGGAGCGATTGGGACATGACCAGGCTCCAGGGCCTGGCAGTGCTGGAGGGCTTTGCCTGGGTCTTGAATCAAGTGCCCATCTGAGAAAGCCCTATGGGGCCGGAGAGTTGGAGTGACGGTGCCAGGCGTGTGCGCAAGCCCCTTGCTGAGCTCTTCATTTGAGCCAACTTGTTTCCTCCTGACAACAATCTGCTGAGGCAGCTGTTTTATCCCATTCTACAGACGAGGGGACCGAGACCTAGAGCGGCCATGGTGCTGTGTGGGGACCCCAGCCCACCTGTGCCTGGAGCGTGGGTCTTTAACCTCTGGGCCGTCCCTGAGGCATGCACAGCTGGTGTCCAGCCGGGTCTGCTCCCATGGCCTCACGGAGCCACTTCCTGCTCCCAGGGCAGTGACCCTTGCTTCGGGCTGGACGCGCCCCCCTCCTGCTCCACAGAGGGACAGGAGAGCGGTGGTGTCTGCCCTGTCTTGTGGGTTGAGGTGGCAGATGAGATACACAGTACAGGCTGCTGCTGACTTGCCTCTGGGGGGGGCGGGTCACAGCAGAGCCCGCTGCCGTCCGCTGTGGCTGAAGACTGGCCGGGGCCACGGGCTCAGGCCTGGGATGGGGGGTTAGTGGCAGCTCTGACCAATCCTCCACATTGTCTCCGACTGATGGACTAGAGTTAGTGCCTACGGTGTCCAGAAGCCACCCCAGGCGAAAAAGAAGCAGATAGAGGTTTGAGCCCAAAGTCCTCTGGTTTAGACCACTCCGCACAGCCCCGCATGGCTAGAGCGCTCAGTGCCTGGGATACAGGAGGCCGGCAGTGCCAGGGCCCGTGGGGCTTCTCCCTCCTGCCGTGAGACAGCAGCTTGAGGGTGCTTCCAACGCCAAGGCCTGCTGCCTGGCAGGGACTGCCTCCTGGTGCCGCCCCAGCCAGAGAATATTCCAGATGGTGCAGCTCAGCATGCCTGCCGGGCATGCTGGTGTTGCAGTCACTCCTCAGAAGCCAGATGAACCCCCACCCGGGCTCGGTTCTGATGTGGAGACTGCACCAAGAAGGAATGGGCGGGTTGTTTCTCATACGGCAAGGCTCTTGGAGGCGGGTGGAGGTCTCCTCGGCAGGTCTGTGCAAGGCTGGAGAGCAGGAAGGGGCTGGCTGCGGCCTCCCCGGGGGGCTGGGTTGGGGGTCAGGGGGAGAGGGCTCCAACACGGGGCCAGGGGCTTGCATGGTTTGAAGCTCTGCACGGAAGCCGGCAGCGGGCAGACACACATGACTGTCCGTTGCAGGCAGGAGCACAATGACGTCAGGCCTTGGGGCCCCCGCCGGGCCCCTGCCCAGGGCCTCCACAAGCTGACATGGAGCTGTCGGCTGGTGCTGTGCTTGTCTGCAGGCGGGGTCTCCCGCCAGCTGTCTGGTTGTCGGCGGAATTCAGCATCCTGCTGGCGCGGCCCCTCCGGCTTCCCTCCCACCGTCCCTCCCTCTTCAAAGCCAGCCACAGAGTTATCCCTACCTCTTTAGGTCTCTGCTTCCTCTGCTCTGGCTCCGAACCCAGATGGGAAGGGCCCTGTGCCTGGGCCAGGCCACTCTCATCATCTCCCCGACATGAGGTCAATGGTTCGGGTCTTAACGACATCCTCAGCACCCTCCAGCTGCACCACCCTGAGAGTCTGGGGACCATGGGGAGAAGGGGTGCAGCCCAGGATGGGAATCTTGGGGTCCATCTCAGAATTCTGCCGCCCACACCCTGTATACATTGGGCGCTTAATGGATACTTGCTAAAGTGGCGAGATAGCCGTGGGATTGAGAATGGTGGGATTCTCCCGAGGCTGGGTCTACTTCCCGTGGACGCGGAGGGAGCCGACGCCTGCTTCCCGTGGACGCGGAGGGAGCCGACGCCTGCTTCCCGTGGACACAGGCCCGCGGCTGGCAGGGGCGGGGGTGGGGGGCGTCTGCAGCGTGGCGGGGTGCAGCGGGGCTCACGCCGGCTTCGGTCCAGCCCTGTGAGCGACCGCTGCTGTCCCCCTGCAGGTGAAGGATAAGCCACTTGCCCAATGGGTGAGCCTCCTGGGGCGGCTGTGACAAGACACCACGGGCTGGGGGCATAAAGCAGCAGAAAAACAGCAGAAATGGGTCCTCACAGCTCTGGAGGCCAGATGCTGAAGCTCGAGGGGTCGGAGGTCACCCGAGGTCCCCTTGTCCAGCTCCCAACTGCTGGCTGTGGTCGCACGGCTGTCCTCCCTCTGTGTCTGCGTCTTCTCTTGTGTTGCTCCGCGGGACAGCTGTCATTGGATTTAGGGCCCTGCAGAGACCCTTTCCCAAAGAAGGCCACACTCACAGGTTTGGGTTCAGACGTGCATATATGTCTCTGGGGCCACTGTTCAGCCTGCCACGCCCAGAGCCGCGCAGAACTCAGGCCTGGGTCCCCAGCAGCAAGCTGTGTGTGGGGCCCACTGTGTGCCCACCGTAGGACAAGGGGACTCAGCTCCCCGGCAGTGCTCTCATACGGGGTGACAAACTCACGCCAACGTTAGCCCTGAAATTCCCACGTCCCAGAGACTCTGCAGTCCTGGGCCGGCTGGGACAGTTTGTCTCTCGATCCGGGTCCCAGAGTGGAACCCTTAGTTCTGGATGAAGGCTTCGGCTAACTCGGTGCCGCCGGCAGGGATTAGGGGCTCCAGAAACCTCGTGGGGAGCGCCAGTGGAGGGTTCAGCTCCCCCACCAGCCTCGAGGAGTCAGCCTCCTGCCCTTTCAGAGCCCGAGGCAGAGCAAGGGAGGGTGTCCTTACAGGAACGCATGCGGGCAGGAAATGGGGGAGGCAGGGCCTTCCTGCTGACCTTGATGGGACAGGGCCGAGGACGGGCTTGCTGGAGGTCTGTCTTCCTTGCGTGTGGGGACCCAGTGGTGCCGCATCCACCGAGGGACATGGGGATCCTTCCGCTTTCATGCGTGCTCTGTGATCTTTCGTCATCCAGACACTGAGAGTACTGCCATCTTGGTGAACCTGGTGTGTGAGGGGCACTGTTGGAGGTTGTCCCTCTCCAGCTTGGGCCCCTCCTCCCCAGAGGCTCGTGAGGACCTTCACCCATTTCTGGGCGGCACCGGCATGGTCTGGTGAGACCTCCTTCCGGGTCACAGACTGTGTCCTCCCGTGGTGGAAGGGGTGAGAGAGCTCTCTGGGCCCCTTTCGTAAGGGCACCTCCTCCAGGAAGCCCACCCTCCCAACCTACTCAGTTTCCAGAGGTCCCACCCTAATACCATCACATGGGGGGTGGGTAGGGTTTAACAGGTACTTTTCAAGGACACAGACATTTAGACCACAGCACTAAGTAGGCCCCGCGCCCTGGCATGCCCCTGTGTGGGCTTCTCATGAGGACTGGCCACCTGGGTATTTGCAGATACTGTCTCCACAGCTAGGACGTGGGTCCCGGTCCCTGAGGTGGGGCGGGTTGTCTTGGAACTTCTTACCCTCGGGGCTCCAGTCCTTGGCCCATCTCTGCCCGGGTGAGAGTCAAATGGGGGGCTACTGTGGGGGCTCATGGGGGCAGAGCCCCCGCATCCTGACTCCCCAGGGCCAATGTTGGATTTTATCTTTGGGCAGTGACTGGCGAGCAGTGGGGGAGGCGGGTGATGGGGGCCCGCAGAGGCGGGGGAGGCAGGTGGGGCCTTGGGGAGCCCACTTCTTGCTCTTGCGTCCCACGCCAGCTGTCATCTGCATAGTCCTTCCGGCCCTTGGGCAGAGGTAGGGACATTTTCTTTCTCTGGAGCCAGGGGGCCTCTTTGTGCTAGGATCTCCTGAGAAGTGAAGGGGACAGCAATGAACGTGGATTGCAAACCAGGTCCTTCAGGAGGGGCTTGGGCTGCCTTGGCCCGGACCTGCACCCCGGGGCGCACCCCCCCCAAGGAAGGTGCTTCTGCTGAATGGGAAGGTGACGGCCGCACTACTGGGGACCTTTGTGCCCCAGGGCTGGTGGCCCTCCAAGAGCAGGGGTTCTGCCACCTCACCAGACAGCACGGCCTGGAACTGCTCCCCGTACCAGGTTGGGGTGTGGGAGACTGAGGCCGTGCAGCTGGGCCTCTGCCTGCCTTTGCATGGGTTCCTGCGTCTGGAGAGCAGTCTCAAAGGAGGTATCAGGCTTCAAATGTCCTTATTCTTTGATTTGAAAGTTCTCTTTCTAGAAACAGCCAAGGGGAGCAATGCGCAAGTGCTCAAAGGTGTGGACAGGTGTGTGGCTTCACCCACTTGGGGGCACACCCACCCCCTCGGTATCAAGAGGGAGTCTGGACCTCCTTTGTGAGGTTAGGGATCCTCTGTCCCGACACGTCTGAGATCCCGGGGGCTCCATCAGCCCTCGAGGTCGGTCCTGTTCCCAGCACCACGCCCACCTTGGCACGTGCGAAGGGCGCCTCTCAGGTGCTCCTGGGGTCAGAGCCGCTCTCCCCAAACATCCAGAGCTCAGTCCTGACACCGCTTGCGCCGTGCCCCCTGGCCTGGCCAGGACCACGCCCGCATGGGGCCGGCGCAGGGAACGGCTCATCTCAAAGGGGAACGAGTATGGCCCTGGCCCCTTCCGCCCGGGAGCCTCTCTGGCCCACGTCAGATGGTCCTGCCTGCTCAGCCCTCCCCAGGCCTCCTGCCTGCCCCAGGGCCCGGCGCTCCCCTGTCCTAAGCCAGCCTTCCCACGGGCTTCTGCAGACAGCGAAGGAGGAGGGATGCCTGGCATCCCACGTTTTCCAGAGAAAGGCTGACTCCTCTTCGTAAGATTCAGTTCTCTCAGGCAAGAGTGTCATTGTGTAGAGTGGCTGACAAAACTGCGAACTGGCTGATCCCCATTCCTGGGAGCTGGTCTGCATTGTGCGATTTCATGCACGGGAATATCTCTCACCAGTGAGAGACGTTGCCGTGAGAAGGGTCTACAATGCGTTGTCAAACCAAAGGGACATGTACAGTATAATCCTATTGATGTTAAAAACACAAATATATATAAAAGCGTATCTAAAAGGTCTGAAGGCTCAACATCAGCATATTAACAGTGGTTATGTTTTGGGGTTGATTATGGGGAGACGTGTTATTTCATGCACGCCTGAATTCCTGGGATTGGAATTCTGGGCAGCTCCGCTCAATCCCCCACACCGAGGGATGTGGCCAGCCCCCAGCAGCCCAGGGCCGTGTCCCAGGACCACCCAGCCCCTGTGGGTTCCTGCCTGGGAGAGCCCCTCCCTCCCTCCTTGGAGCATTATTGAGCGGTCACATTTGTGAATGCGCCCCTGTCCTGTTGAGTTGTCCATGTACGAGTGCCCTGCAAGCCAGGCCCCTCTTTCTTGAGGACCTGGAAGCCGTTCCCTTGCATGGAGCCCTGCAGAAGGAGTGGAGTCCCAGCCTGACAAACCCCCTCCTCCCTCCTTCTCCCTTGGGAACACTGCTGCTGTGGCCTCTGGGCAAAGCCAGTGAGCTCAGCTCTTCTGAAACTGCATCGTTCCTGGGAATTACAATTAAAATCCGTCTCTGTAACCAGTCACTAGTGTCAGCCTTCGTGTATCTTTGGCAGGAATTTTTTTTTTTTAATAATCTGGTATTACTCTCATTAACAACAAAATATTTCCATTGTGAAAATTACTGCTTTACTCGTCATGGGTTCAAAAATCAAGCCGTGTGTGGAGTCCAGTGGGAAAATGTGCGTAATGCTGTAGGAATAGCAGGGAGTTCCTGTCCTTGGGAAAGCAGGTGAATGCATCCAAGTGGCTTGAACTGTTAGGAGCTCCTGTCCCCGACCTCTGGCCACACAGTGCAGCTCGAAGAGAGATGAGCGCAGCACCCCCCCGCCCAGCCCCCAGGCAGCAAAGGAAGGTCCTGAGGATCCTGTGTGCAGACACCGGTGGTGGGGGGCAACCTTTGCCCCCGAAGTGCTGGATGCTGCCCCAGGGACAGAGTCGGCCCCAGGGACAGAGCCGCTTGTGCCAGGATCCAAACACGGGCACCAGCAGGGATGGGGGCAGGCTGGCCCGAGGGAGAGCATCCCCAGGATGAGACCCAACACCCCCAGAGGGAGTTACAGAGGAGAACACTCCTGGGCGGTTCACTCAGGTTCCTAAGACCAGCGATTTGTGTGTTTCCATGGGATTCTGATCCCAGTCATTCTGAAAATACATCTACCATTGTTGGATTAATTTCACTTGCCTTTCCATCAAGGGTGCTGGGATTCACATGCATATTATGCACATGAATGCACACACCCATGTACACACACAGAGACATGCATGCACACATGGAAACATGCACGCACACGCACGGAGAAACACACATGCACACAAGGAACACATGGAAACACACATGCACACACGGAACACATGGAAACACGCATGCACACACAGAAACACGGAAACACTCATGCACACATGGAACACATGGAAACACACATGTACACACAGAAATATGCATGCACACACGGGAACACACGCACACACAGGAACATGCGCACATGCACAGAAAGACGCACACATGGAAACATGCACACACAGGAACACACGTGCACACACATAAGCAAGAGCACGTGGGTGGATTTTATTTTGTGAACTCTGTAACATACTTCTAGATGGGTGGAGATGGCTCCCGGCGACAACGTGACCCCGGGGATAGTGGCCTGTAGTGCAGGGGAGAACCAGCCCCCGGCCCGTGGAGTCTGCAGAGGTTTTCTCTCTGGAACACTCTATCACACACCTCCACCGGCACCCTGGCCCGACTCGCTGTCAAAGAGGATATTCAGGCCAGCTCGGGGTGCGGGGAGACGATGGGGTATGTCAACCCCGAGCAAACCTGAAAGCAGGTTTGGTTGGAAGCGTGGTCATCCTCAGGACACACATGCACACACATGGGGAACCAGGGGATGCCAGCCGGCTCAAGGTCAGGGCCTGGGGGTCACAGGCAGGGTGACCTTGTAAGTTATGGTCCCAGGCGGGACAGCTCTGAGAATGGAAGGGGGCACTGTTATCAATGATGCCAGGACAGGAGCCTAACGCAGGCAGTCCTGGGCAACCCTGGGCATCGGTCACCCCCTGGCACAGTGTCCCTGAGATTCCACTCCACGTCGGTGGACGTGTGGCCTTGACCCACTACAACCACTGAACCGAACTCTGAGAGGGACCTGCTTTGGGGCAGCAGGACCTGAGGCGGGGCCGGAAGGCCCGCTTCCAAGTCTGTGCCCAGCTCCTCCCTGGGGTCCACACGGTCCACCCCCATGGGGCAGGGTGGGCCCAGTGGCCTAGCTGGAGTATGGCAGTGAGCTGGCATCATGGGGGTGGTGCTGGCCACGTGAGAGGGTGAGGCATGTGTTCGCCTTTGAGCAGGGAAGCTCCGTTCCTGTGGGGCTGGCAGCTGGTGCGGTGTGGCTGCTGTGGACCTGGGGGGTGGTTCTCAACAAGGCAGACGCAGAGCTGCCAGGTGACCGGCCACTCGCCCCCGCGACCTGCCCCAGGGAAGTGGACGCAGGTGTCCAGATGAGCCTGCACGTGTGCGGGCGCAGCGGCCCCGTTCTCAGCGCCCCAAAGGTGCAAGCCACCCACGTGGGTCCCATAACCTGCTGGGCTCCGTGCACACGGGGAATAGCACTCAGTCCTGGAAAGGACGTGGATGGACCTCCGGGACGTTATGCTCCGCGTGGTTTCACTCACGTGAATTGTGTGGGACAGGCAGGCCCAGGCATGCGGGGGGGCGGGGGGTGGCTGCCGAGGACTGGGGGCAGAAGGGCGTGGGACGTGACGGCTGGAGGAGAGTTCCGGAGCTGGACGGTGGGGATGTTTGCATAGCCCTGTGAGCGCTCGGGCGCCACTGACCCACACACTTTGAAATGATCCAAGTGGCAGATGTGACATGCATTTCACACCATAAACACTGGGGTGAAGGTTTGCCGGCACCAGGCTCAGAGTAGCCCACCCCCCTCGCGCCTCCGCGGAGCACAGCGTTTAGTTGCTGCGTCCCTCACTCCTGGCGGTGAGGCCGGGGAGTGGAGGAGACGGGGACACGGCATGGCGGTGCCTCCCCGGGGGGAAGACCCCCCTCTCGGACCCTCTCACTGGGACGTGAGAAGCTGCCCCCGCGGCCGCACGCAGTGTTTGCGCGTGAGGCCCTCTCCCTGTCGGTGTGGGTTTGCTCCTTCAGGATTCCTCCTGTGGGTGCTGTTGGGGCATCCTGGGATCCCCCCGGCCTTTGTCCTCCGTCTCGGGTGTGAGAGACTTCCTTCGCCCGCAGGATGCCCTTGGCTGCTGTGGATGTGAATCTCCAGGTGGCCCCGGTGTGGACACGGCGCTGAGGACCAGGACAGGTGTCGCCCAGCCGCATCTGCGGTGTTTGGGGTGAGCGTACGCTGCGGCCGCGTGCCCTGCAGTGGGGGTCTCCCCGGAGGACTCGCACCCTGTGGACGCAAGGTCCCGAGCGCCCCGGGGCAGGGAGGAGAGACACGGGGTGTGCAGGTGCATTCGTGGGAAAGTGCCCCGAGCCCTGGGTTCAAGTGAACCTGGGTTCTCCACTCCCACCCCTGAGATTTTAGGCAAGTTATGTGAACTTTTTGAGCCTTGGTTTCCTCAAATGTAAAACGGGATATGATAGTAACAGTCTGAGAGCATCTACTCCCAGAGTTCCTGCGAGAGGTGCGTGCTCCCGCTGTGCGTTCGGAGACGCGGTGCTGTCCCACCCCTGCGGCGATGTCCTGAGCCTCCCGCTGGCACAGCCTGCAGGCCTGAGCAAGAAGCAGCCATGGTCACCGTCCCCATGGGGAGGGTCCTGCTGCATCCAGGGTGCCCGCAATGAGTGCTTGCTGGTTTAATCCAGAAGAAAAGCGGTTTTCCTTTTTAGATAAATGTATTTCCCTTATGTACTTAGAACTGGACCCGTGCAGCCTTCGCTGCCAGAAAACAGCCAAATTCATGCCCGATCCTTTCAACTCTGATTCCTTGTGCTTTTCTTTCACAGAAACTCTCTTCATAGGCTTATCTTGCACCCTTCCTTTTTGGTTTTGTGATTGTTGGTTTATTGTGCTTTTGAAAATGCCGTGGCTTTAAAAACAAAACCGATTTTTTAAATTACCCAAGTGGTACAGAAATGCCCTCTCTCCCTGTGTCTCTCTCTCTGTCAAATAAATAAATAACATCTTAAAAAAGAAAAGAAAAGAAAAATCACAGATCAGGGAGCTTCTGGGTTGGTGACTGTGTCCACGTGCACCCAACTCCCCTTTCAGGTCCCTTCATTGCCCCATCCCAGGGTCCACTCCCTCCAGCCCTTGGGAGCATGCGGTCTGCCTGTCCGGGTCCCTTACAATGTGCCCAGAGTATGTGGAATGCTCTGCAGCTTGAGTTCTTCCAGTAAGTGGGATCATATCACACACCGTGTACTAGTCTTTGTGTTCAACCCCATGCCTTGGAGATCTTTCGAAATGTCAAATAGCAAATATCATGATATTTGAAGTGATTTACTGCGGAGTCACTGGCCCCTCCCGCTGCCCCTGCCTCTGTTAACACAGGTGGGGGGTCCCGGGGCGGGGAATGTCACCCAGCCAGTGTTGACATTCTGCTTGTCACCCTGTGTGTGTTCCCACAAGATCATGCGGTCTGGAGACCAGAATTCTGGCTAAATCCATGAGCTCTCCTCGGATCGGGGAGGAGTATGGGTCACAGCAAGCCGTGGGAGCAAGCCGGCACTTACCACGAAACTCAGGGTTGCAGTCGAAGGGTCTCACGGACGGCCCGCGCCATCCGGCCACTGCTGTGTCCCTCCTGGGCCCCGGGGTGTGTGCCGTCGGGCTGGCACTCGCTGGCCGTCTCCGCTTACGGAACCTGCATCTGATGATGACTCAGGATGTCCACACTCGGGCGCTGCGGGCAGACTGTGGTGCCCAGACGGTTGGCACTCGGCAAGGCAGAGGCCTCAGGCTGCCAAGGGCCTCAAGAGAGGCACGCACAGGCCAGGGGGCTGGACCAGGAGGGGCAGGGGGACCGCACTAAGCAGGAGGGCAGAACCGGCTGTGGAAGCCCCCCTTTCCAGGGAGGCACAGTAAGATGGGGCGTCCTGAGTGTCCTGAGTGCGCCAGCCTGAGCAGGCTGTCACCAGGCGGTTCCGGGGTGAGGCGCGGGGGCTCCGATAGGCCATCTCCCATCCAGCCCCTCCCCTGGGTTGAGAACTGTTCCAGCTGCTTGGCCCCCAGACCTAGAACAAGCCCCTAAGCTTGGGCTTTCCTGTCCCCCGTGCTTGTCATCACCCCCAAGCAGAGACTGCACCCGGATCACCAAGCCCAGGCCTGGGCTGAGTCTGCGATTTGCTGGGTGTTGTGGGTTGAGTTGTGGCCCCCAGAAAGATCTGTTGGAGCCCTAATCCCCAGTTCCTGCAAACGTGACCTTGTTTGGAGACTGGGTCATCGCAGACGTAATGAGTTAAGACGATTTCAGACTGGAGCGGGGTGGACCCTAATCCAGGGGCTGTGTCCTTACGTGGAGGCCAAGCGAAGACACAGGGAGAAGCCACGTGACGATGGAGACACAGCGCGGGCTGATGTGGCACAAGCCAGGGGGCCCTAGAGCCCCCGGAGCGGGACGAGACAAGACGGATCCTCCCCCAGAGCCTTCAGAAAGGGCAGGGCCCTGTGCAGCCTTGATCTGGGACGTCCGGCCTCCAGAACGTGGGAGGACAGACCCCCATTGTTCCAAGCTGCCCTGAATGCATTCATTTGTCCAGCAGCCCCAGGAAACTCATACCTCAGGTGACTTGTCTTATGGAAATGACTTTTCTGGCTACATCCTGATCCCGTCCCCATCCCCCAAACATTCCTGGGAATGGAGAGGCACCGGATGAGAGGCACCATAAACCTGTCCTCACCCCAAGGCCACCACGATCTACGCAGAGGGCACTGGAAACAGCTAAGGAAGTCGGAAGCCAGCAGTGTAGACATAAACACATTTCCAGCAGAATGGGCCCCGTGGAGGCCTTCCTCCCAGCTCTGGCTACGGGGCTCCCGAGGGGCCTCCTGCTTGCTGACCTTCTTGAACCTCACTGAAGTGGGCCTGGACCCCACGGACCCCGCTCTGCGCGTCTTCGAGAAGCTCCTGGAAGCCTGGTGTGCAGCTCCGAGTTCGGTGGAAAGACACCTCAAAGTTCTCTCCCTGTCTGAGGCTTCACCTTCGTCTACACCAGGGGCTGCCTGCCATCTTTCCCCCTGGTACCCCGGGGGCCCCACTGAAGCCAAGCTGCTGACCCTGCCCTGGGTTGTCTTGGACTGGGTCTTGGCCCCACTGGCACAAAGCTGAGGCCTAGCCTAGCTGGGTCATGTTTGCCTGGGCCTTGAGGTGCGAGTGCCGCGTGCCCCTCGGGGTGGCCCTGGGAGGGAGGCCGGGGCACGTGGTCTGCAGGCGTGGGGAAGGGGGGGCAGAGTCAACCCGAAGCAGAGATGGGGTGCCTTGCCGTAGCTAAGGGAGCACCCCTCCCTGTGAGCCTGCGAACCCGGGCCTCCTCCTTCCTGAAACAGACCCTCAGGTAGAACACGCAGCTCAAGCCCCTCCCCCTCCACGGGCCACGACCCTGACACGGTCCCAGGACAGCCGAGCAGAGCTCACGTCCAACAGACATCAGGACCCACCAGGCGCGAGACAGGCGCTCCCTCCCCGCCACTCAGCCCACAGGTGCCAGGGACGCACACTCCGGTGAGAGTGGAGCCCTCTTCTTTTCTTTATCCAAACGTTTTACCGGAGCCTGGATGGGGCGCAGCCATAGGGAGATGGGCACGAGTTTCTTCCGTTCGGGATTCCTCCTCTGATATGACAAGTGGCATTCATCACTTTAAAGATGATGATGTTTGCGAGAGCAAATATTATTTTGCTGTAATTTTATTTTGCTAAAGGCAGTTTGTAAATTGTTTGGGTTGGGAGTTCTGGAAAACCAACCCCATTTTCATATCGGATTCCATAATGAAATGAGATGCGCACTCCCACAGGGACGGCATACTCGCTGCGGGCCGCGTGTGGCTCTGAAGCCGGAGCTTGGTGGCAGGGGGGCCCTGAGGCAGGGGACGGCCCCACGAGGCAGGGCGTGTGCAGTGACCTGCTCCCGGGACAGCCCAGTGGGGGTGGAGGTCAGCTGGCTCCAGGCCCTGTGCCTGGGTGGGGCCCCGGGGGCGGCACGCGGGGCCTGACCCCGGGTACGGGAGCTGGTGCCCTTTTCTGTGGGGCAGTGTGAGCCTCCTGCTCAGCAACGGGGTCCGAGAGTCTGAACAACCAGCCCAGGAACCCCATGAATTGCCGGCAACCCCAGGAGCTAGGAGAGGGGCCTGGGCCGAATCATCGCCAGAGGAAACCACACCCGCCAATGGCACCTCGACCTTGGACCCCTGGCCTCCAGGCCTGTGGGAGGATCTCATTTGCCATCTCTGTCCCCCGTCTGTCCTTGGCAGTGGCGGCCCCAGGGCAGGCACCCGAGGCTGGGTTGGGGCTCCAGCAGAGCAGGGTTGAGCGCGCCCTCAGGGAGAAGTACATGACTGTGTTCGGTGTGGGCAGAGAGGGCAGGGACGTTTCGGTTTCAATTCCTTGGGCACCCCTGCAGCCTGGGTTGCTGGATTTATTTTGATTGATTTTTTAAAGACAAAGGTAAAGCCTTTTTTGCAACGTTCTCAGACTCAGCATGCGTCGGAGTGTCCCCGGAGGGCTTGTTAGAACACAGATCCCTGGGCCCTGTCCCCGAGCTGTTGATGCGGCAGGTCTGGGGTGAGCTCGGAAAACTGGCTTCCTGAGGCTCCCGTCTTGCCAGGGGCAGGTCCGGGGTCACCTTCTAAGAATGACTGCTTTATGGAGCTGAACGGGTAAATGCATAAATAATTCAAATCATAAAATAGAATCCCCGACCTTCCCGAATGAAGAGGGAAGAAGAGCTGACTGAGGTGATCATCACGCCCACCCGGGGGCCCTGCCACACAGCTGATTTTATCCCGCACCCCACGCCAGGCGCCCCGTGAGGCCCCATTGACCTGATACCTGTCGATCCTCACAACACTCCCGAAGGCAGGTCCTTTCACTCTCCCACTTGAAGTGGGGAAACAGAGGCACAGCGCGGTTAAAAAAACCTGCCTAAGGTCACACAGCCGTAAGCGGCAGAGGCAGGATTAGAAGCCAGGAGACGGGCCCAGCGAGGATGGAGGCGGGTTGCTGGATGTGTCTGGAGCACGATTCAGAGGGGCGCACGTTCATTCCATCCGGAGCTGGAGCCGGGAGGGCCGAGGAGACGGGCCTGAGGCCGTGGGAAGAGCGCAGTAAGATGGGCAGGTCCGTGGGGAGACGGGGGCCCCCTCGGGCTTCTGCTGGCATCTGGGGAACGTGGGTTTCTTACTTCAGACACCAGCAGAGGCTCAGAGCCGTACAGTAGTGTTGATTGTCATAGTAAATAGATCGTAATGATTTGTAATTAGCAATTCACTTTCTGCGAGAAGATTGTTTCTCAGTTGCTTGAAAATAGTCCTTGAGTTTCTCCAATATTCCCTCTGCAGTTGTACTTTACTGATTTGCAGCGAGTTGCAGCACTACAGTGACGAGAGGGCACAGAGTGAAAGCGAGCCAGGCCCGGACCGGCCCGCGGGGCCGCGAAGCCCCGAATCTTCCAGCGCCGACTCTAGGTGTCTGGCTCTAGTGTTGAGCAGCAGAAAGGGGGAATTCTAGGTGGGAGAGCTCTTTGGGGGCCTCCCCATAACCTGTAGGTCAGAGGGAGGGGCCCGAGGGGCTGCTGGCCACAGCCTTGCCCGCGAGGGTCCAGCTCCCAGGAGATGCTCAGCAAGCAGGAGCTCAGAGGAGACATGGGGGATGGGCAGTGGGGGCCATCGCCATGGACCACTGCGGGGGGAGGCGGGCCGGCTGCACATCCGGGGGCAGAGCTGGGGCGCAGGACCCCGGCGGAGCTGCGAGGGCGGGAGGGCAGAACACCACCACAGACGTCTGCCTGGGCTGTCGACCAAAATCCTGCAGACGGGGGCTCCAACCTGTCGTTCCCTGTTACATTGCTCCCCTCCTGCTCTGGGGGCTAAAGTCCGAGACCCAGGCCAGGACATGTGGACGCCAGGACGTGTGGACGTCACCGCCTCTGCCCCATGTCCTCAGGATGGCTGGCTCATGCACTCGCCCTCAGTGGGGGGCCCAATGTCTGAGGCTGAGGGGGCCCCCGAGGAGCTCCCCGCACAGCAGCGGCTTTGGGGGACAGGGAGGAATCCAGGGGGCAAATTCTTCTTCCTGCCTCACGGATGGCCAGGAGCTGAGACGGAGCGGCCAGCATGGCCTGCGCCCCACATTCTTCCTGCCCTCCTGCCCCCCGTCCCCTTACCCCTTCCTGTTTTCCTTGCCCTCCCAACCCCACACGCCCCAGCCCTCCTGGCCTGTCTCTTCCCTCCCTCAGCTGCCCTGGATGGAAATTCCCGATAAAGCACGGTGCTCAAGCCTTCCTCAGCTTCCCCGTCTGGGACGTCCGGCAAGACCAGCAGAAGCTCCGGTCACCAGGCTGAGGGGCTTTCCTCCGGCAGGCAGTGGGGTCCACTGCTTTGGGTGTGCAGACAGAGCCGGCCCTCGCCTTCTGGCAGCGGCGCACGGGGTGGACGCTGACTGTCGGAGTGCACGGCGCAGGGCGGCCCACATGGCCACCGCAGAACCCAGGTCGGAGCGCTGGCCGCCGGGAGGGCACAGAGGGCGGGGGGAGAAGCCGTGCGGGGAGGTAGCCTGTGATCTAGCGTCTGAAACAGAAGGAAGGGCCTGCGCTGACCTCAGATGGGTTTTGAGCTGGGCTGCCCGGGCCATCCCGGGGTCCTGGACCCTTTCTGCCCACTTCCTCTGTGGCAGTCACTGCCCGGGATGGCCCCCGTGGCACATCTCGAGGGGCGTTACCAGCTGAGGGGAGCTTATATTTAGATAAAGGCCCAGCAGATCAAATTGTTCAAAACGCCTCCTCCTCAGGGGTAGGGGGATTCGCACCTGAGGTCTGACTGCGTGCAGGGGGCAGGGCTCCAAGCTGCTATCCCCTTGCCCAAAAAGGCAGGGGGGAAGGGGACCTGCGGTGGTCGGGCGTCCCTTGGAGCCACGTCAGCCACGGGGATGTGCTCAGGAGAGAGAGCTGGCCTCCTCCATCCCGTGCCCCTGAAGTGCTCCCCGTGGTCTGGACACAGACCCCAACAGTTGGCAAACCACTGCCTCCCAGAGAACTCGTCTTGGCCACAGGGGCCGCGGAGCTCGGGGTGCGCTCACGAAGCCCAAGCGGCTCGGCGGGCGGTGGGGGCACAGAGGACTGGTGCCCTGCCTTCCCACGGTCACTGCTCGGCCTGCGCCGCCCCGGCGGCCACTGAGCGCAGGCCCACGAGAACAAGAGAGGGAGGGAAGGCAGGTGGCTCCTCCACGCAGCAGGCCACGGGGTGCCCCGAGAGCCGTGTGCGGAGACAGGAGGGAGACTCGATGTGGCCTGGGGGTGGCGTTGGGGGCCGGCAGGGCGGCTGGCCCAGGGGCGGAAAAGATCCCGTGGGGGCGGGAGAGACGACCCGCCACTTGTGCGGGCGTGCCCCGGGGACGGGTTACAAACCGTGGAGCCGTGGGCTCGCAGTGGGCCTGCCGTATGCTCTGGGGCCCCACAGTGAAGGCGGCCGGCGGCGTCCCAGACTCTTAGCCCAGAAGATTTTGACTCGCAGGGAAAGCTCTTGGTCGGATTTCCCACCCTCTACGTCAGGTGGCGCTCACCTCCCACAAGACTTCCGGCCTGGCTCTTGGCTGCGAGGACGGGAACGTGCTTGCCGGCCCCTGCCCGTCTGGTTGTTCCCCCTGCGAGGTGGGCAAGGGGGAGGTGCGGGCAGGGCCGGGGGCTGGCAGGGGACCGGGGCGTCACCCGCGCCCAGTGCGCGGCAGCTACGGCTGGGGCTGTGATTGTCCGTGAGCGATAGGACCCACCTCTATCAGGACCGGACAGTGCCTGCCACTTGGGCTGCCGCATGTTTCTTGCACCTTCTGCAAGAGCAGTGTGTGTGTGTCTGTGCGTGATGTGTGAGATGTGTGTATGTGGGGTCTGTGTATGTATGTGATGCGTGTTTGTGTGACGTGTGTGTGTGTATGATATATGTGTATATGTGTGATGTGTGTGTGGTGTGTGTGAGATGTGTGTGTGTGTGTGCGTGCATGTGCGTGTGCAGGGCCCAGGCGGCAGGAGCAGGGGTGGCGCTAGCAGAGTCCTTGGTCCTGCACCCTCCGTCCTCTGGACACTCTGCCTCCTGGTGCGTCTCAGCCATCTGCCTTTTCAACAAGAGGGGACTGTCCTGTGGGGGGCGCTGGTTTTCATCTTCCCCGCGCGTTTCTGTGGTGGCACTCTGTGCTCCTTTGTGCCCTGCACACCTGGACCAATGGAGCAGGTGCTCTGGATGGGACTGGGCCGCTGTGGGGGCGGAGGCCACCTTAAGGAAGTGTGGCATAGGTGGTCTTCACTGTATCCTTTTGCACAGAAAGATGTCTGATGACACAGGGCAGCAGGGGCCCTGGTGAGTGGCAGGTGGATGGCAGGCGGATGGTAGGCAGATGGCAGGTGAGTGGCAGGTGGATGGAAGGTGAGTGGCAGGTGGGTGGCAGGTGGATGGCAGGTGAGTGGCAGGTGGGTGGCAGGTGGATGGCAGCGGATGGCAGGCGAGTGGTAGGTGAGTGGCAGGCGGATGGCAGGCGAGTGGCAGGTGAGTGGCAGGCAGATGGCAGGCGAGTGGCAGGTGAGTAGCAGGCGGATGACAGGCGGATGGGGGCAGGTGAGTGGCAGGCGGATGGGGGCAGGTGAGTGGCAGGCGGATGGCAGGCGAGTGGCAGGCGGATGACAGGCGGATGGGGGCAGGTGAGTGGCAGGCGGATGGCAGGCGAGTGGCAGGCGAGTGGCAGGCGGATGGCAGGCGAGTGGCAGGCGGATGACAGGCGGATGGGGGCAGATGAGTGGCAGGCGGATGGCAGGCGAGTGGCAGGCGGATGGCAGGTGAGTGGCAGGCACTTGGCTACAGGCGCTTCAGCCAGTGGCTGGAGGCATGGACCGTGCACCCGTGTGCTGGTGAATAGGCCCAGCAGGCGAAGGTCCTGGTGCCAGTGATGGCCTGGAGCGTGGAAGGGCGCTGCAGCTTGCCTGGGAGCAGACGCTTCATTCGCACTCTCGGCGCTGTTGTGTTTCAGGTGTGCAGCACGGTGAGGTGACAATTCTCTACACTAATCATTGCTCACCTTGATACACAGCGTTAGCGCAGGGCTGTTGACGGTGTTCCCCACACTGTACTGCTTACCCCGTGACTCGTTTACTTCTCCCTGGACGTTTGGGCCTCTTCACCCCCTGCTCCTCTTCCCCATCCCCCATCCCTCTGGCAGCTGCCAGTCTGTTCTCTGTATTCATGAGTCTGGTTCTGGTTTGGTTTGGTTTCTTGATTCCACATGTGAGTGAGGTCATATGATCATTGTCCTTCTCTGACTGACTGACTTCACTTGGCATAATACCCTCTAGTTCCATCCATGTTGTGGTAAATGGTGAGATCTCATTCTTTATTGTGCCTGAGTAATAGTCCATTCCACACACACACACACACACACACACACACACACACGCACACACGCTCATCAGTGGACGCACACTTGGGCTTCTTCCGTATCTTAACTGTTGTAGACAATGCTGCTGCAAACATCAGCGTGCACGTATCTTTTCAAATTAGTGTTTTCATTTCCTTTGGGTAAATACCCAGTAGTGGAATTACTGGATCATAGGGTAGCTCTATTTTCAACTTTTTGAGGACCCTCCACACTGTTTTCCAGAGTGGCTGCACCAGTTTGCATTCCCACCAGCACTGCACGAGGGTTCCTTTTTCTCCACATCCTCACCAACACTTTTTGTTTCTTGTGTGTGTGTGTGTGTGTGTGTGTGTGTGTGTGTGTGTCTTTAATTTTAGCCATTCTGACAGGTGTGAGGTGGTATCTCACCATGGTTTGGATTTGTATTTCCCTGATGATGAATGATACTTACTTAGCATCTTTTCATGTGTCTGTTGGCCATCTGGATGTCTTCTTTGGAGAAAGACAAGGAATGGCAGAGCAGAGCCGCTCGCCGACCGGCTGGCCGAGTCCGCTCCGCTTTCTCCAACGGGGCGCCCGTGATGGCTCTCCTGCCCGCACCCTTGACCTGAGAAGACTTAGCGCTTCATGAGTAATACACGCTTCTTGCAAAAAAACAAACATAATGAGAGAGAACACGTGTGTATGGGCCGAGTGTTTGGGGGGCTGTCACCCCCAAATTCATGTTAAGTCTTGTATTCGGCATGTGTTAAATGTAGTTTGGAGAGGGGGTCTTTAAAGAGGTCACTAGGTGGCCCTAATGTAGCAGGACTGGTGTCCTTACAGGAAGAGGAGATGTGACGACAGACACACAGGCAGGGGATGACCACGTGAGGACGGCATCCCCCCCCATCGAGGAAGGAGGCCTCAGCGGGAGCCGACGCTGCCGACAGCGTGACCTTGGACTTCTAGCCTCCAGACTGAGAGGGTGAACCGTTGTTTGAGTCGTGCCCGCTGTGGGGTTGTGTTGGTGTGGCCCCACAGACTACTACACCATGTACATCCCTGGGGGCCCTCCAGCGATTCCAGGGATGCCCTTGGCGGCGGCAGATCCTCCGAGTGTGAACGTGGACAGTGCCCAGGGGCTAGGGGGGCAGCGGGGCCGGGCGGGGTTCCAGGGTGGAAACAAGCAGGCGAGATCAGGCAGTGACGAGAGCCACGAGGACACTGAAGGGTGCTGCTGGGGAGACTGGGAGTTGGCGGGGTGGGAAGGGCCCCTGGAGGGATGTCAGAGAAACCTCCAGCATGGCTTTCCCCGCGTGCCTTCGCCTGGTCCTCCCAGAGCCCTCACGGAGCAGGTGGGGCGGCACATTACGCCCCTGGGACCATACGGGGAACTGAGGCGCAGAACAGCAAGATGATCCGCTCAGCCAGGCGAGAACCCAGTCCCCCCACCGAACCAGCCCTGCGACAGCAAGTCCAAGGGTCCTTCCGTCTGGGATGACCTCTCCCGTCCCCACCAGTTATGGGTCCAGACGCAGAGGCGGCTTGTGCAACAGAAGTCATTCCATCTCACGGGACGGAGGGCACCTGCCAGCCCGGCCTCCACCCCAAGCCCTGACCAGCCTTGAGGAAACGGGAGCATGCACACTCACTTCGAAACTACACCGTTCCCATCCACAGCCCGTCCCCCGGCGAAAAGATGTGCTTCTTTTGCGTGTCTAGACGTGACCCTCCTGTCCCTCCTCCTCTGCATGTTCCCAGGAAGTGATGGTGAGCTTGCTTTTAATGCCCCCACTGGTGTGCGGGCCAGGTCCTTCCCGGGGGCCAGCAAAGTGCCGTCCGGGGGCACTTCTCCATGCCTCTTTTTCCAGAAACAACTCCTCTTCCATTATTCCGAGTATTGGGGTTTTTAGAGTATTTTATTCCTCATCACAACATGTTATCATCTGCGCAGGTAATAATCCCCAGAACTCTGGAGGTTCTCCTCCCCTTCATACCAACACACTGGGTTGTTTCTTCTGGGAGTATTTCTGGGGCCCCCCGACAACAGCGCTGACTAGCTCCCTTTCCTACTTCTCACGCGGTAGGTCTGTGAGCTGGGTTCGGGCTCTCCGCGTGCATCAGAAATGCTGCATCGCAACAGGTGAACGTGTAGAAATAGCATATTTTTTGGTTTTTTTGAACGCCAGAGAACAATCTGAAAGCTGATTTGGTGCAAAGAAAAAAATGACAGTTTTTGTGTGTCTGGGGGGGAGTGGGAGGAGGGAGAGCCTGGTGGCGCCATCACGCCGGCTGCATGTCCCCTGCCTGCCTGCCCTGTGGACAGAGCCAGCCCAGGGCAGTGGCCACTGCCTTTACAAGGAGCCTGGGTCACGTTACCGATTTAGAGACCTGGGGGCCTTCAGGTCAGGATCTGCACACGCACGAAATGCCCACCTGGCCTGCAGAGTTGGCGGCAGCCCCCGGGGAGCTCCGTGGTCGGGCAGCATTTCTGCTGCGCAGGGCCGTCTGTGTCAGGTAGGGCCTCCAGGCAGAGTGCATGCAGTGGGGTTTAGGGCACAAGGGGCTTGAGGGCGTGGTATTGCCTGCAAAAGCTAAAAGGGGGCAGGACTGGGCGGACAGAGCCTCAGACCTCCACGCAGCTGCCCAAGCCTCAGAGCCCAGATGGCCTGTTGGGGGCGCCAGGCCCTGAGCTGACGCACTGCAGTACCCCACTCGCTCCCAAGCGCTGGGCTGTGCAGGGAGGGGGGCCTCACAGCTGGCTTCTGCTCGCCCTCCGGCCCAGCTGCCCTCCCTCTCTGCACCCCTGACTCTACCTGGGGACTCACTAAGGGATGCTGAGGACAGTCCACGGCTATCAGCTGTGCGGCTCTCGTCAGAACAGGCCCTGCGCTCAGCTCACAGGTCCTCAATCCCCACAGCTCGGTGGCTGCATCCGGAAGTTACCTCTCTCCCCGCCTGGCAGAGTGGGGCACCCACTTTCATAGCTATAATGAGCCCAGATTCAAACCCGGGGCTTTATCCCTGCGCTGAGGGCCTCCCCACGCGCTGCACATTTGCCCGAGGTCTGTCCTCCGCAGGGCACTGGCTTCACCCACTCCTGTGACCTTAACTTTGACCTTCAGGCTGCTCCCCCCAGGCTTCCCCCCAGGGCGGGCCTCCACTTAATATTCTCCACTGACACCTGACATCTCGTGTGACTCGGGATCTTCAGGCTGAACTTCATTTCTCAACAGCCACCTCGGGGCGGGGTCGTAGTGTGTCCTGGGGGTTCCCAGTCTCTCTGCCATGAAAAATCCCTTTTAGGGTTTTTGCCCCTAGAGAAGCCCATTTTTAAAATAATTTGTCTCCTGTGGGGCTCCTGGGTGGCTCCGTTGGTTAAGCCTCTGACTCCTGATTTCAACTCAGGTCTTGATCTCGGGGTCGTGAGTTTAAGCCCCGTGTTGGGCTCCACACCCAGCATGAAGCCTACTTAAAATACTACTACCACCTACTAGTAGTAATTTGTCTCCTGAAAAACTTACATTTGTAACCATTGCTTTTCCTGCTATGTATGAATTAAAAACATATAGCATCTATCCATTTGAGGCTAGGGGCTAACGTGCTGGAGTTAACCAATTTCTAGGAAAGTTACTATCTTTAGTTTTGGTATCTTGGGTAAATATGCACTTTAGACTTCTAGAAATGTCTGAGTCAGCCCCACAGCCATAGCTCTCTTGGCAAATTCTTGGGGATCAGGGAAGTCTGGGGTGGGAACCTCCTTGCTTTATAGGAAAGGGAACAAAGACCCAAATGGGTCATGTCCCTGACCAAGGTCACAGGCTAAGCTCCCAGCCTTGTCTCTCAGTTCCCCGGAGTGACGACAAGGTGACATCCATCCGTGTTCAGCTGCTCCGGGAAGCCCTCCTCAGCCCGGACCCACCTGGAGCCCACACTGCCACCCGTGCCCTTGAGTGGCCTTGGGCAGGGCTCGACTGGGGAAGCTCTCCAATGAGAGAGACTCTCTAAATGGGAAAGACTGCTTCTAGGCTTGGAGGCAGGCAGCTGTCTGCCCTTTGATCTTAGGACCACCTCCTGGGCTCTGGTTTACTTACCTGTGAAATGGGATCAAGCCAGTTGGGTCAGAGATTTAGAGCAAATAATGAATGGGGAGTCCTCTCCCAGGACCTACATCCCCCTCATCCCCCTCGTGGAGGGCGGTCAAATAACCCTGCCCTGCTTCTTAGTCATGCACAAAGCCCCTCTGTCTGCACATGTGTGCCAACTAACACCCTGGGTAAAACTTGTCCTTTCCTCATTTTAAGTTAGGCAGCTGGGGACCTAAGTCCCTCTCCCAACTCAGAAACCATCATTGCTGGGGCCGCCTGGAGCCCCGCACAGCGGCTGAGTCAGGGTCTGGAGCCAGGCTACGGCTCTGCTGTGCACAGGCGGCTGAGACCCTGGCCTCCCTGGGCCTCAGTCTCTCCAAAGGTAAAACAGCTGCCAGTAGCGTGCACCTCAGGGCTGGGTCTTGATAAGTAGGTGAAATAATGCACATAGATAATAAACTCAGTAAATCTGAGTGAGGACCACGTTTCCCGTCCATCTGAGCTCGTGCTCTGCCCAGGGCCCAGTAAGTAGTTAAGGGCTGGTTGGCTCACTTCCAAGTTTAAATGTTTACTCTGCTTATACGTTCAGTTGAGCTTTTCCAGATGCAAATTCCTACTAGCTTAGGTCTGAATGATCATAGATTCTATCTGAATATAGATTAGATGACATTGATGATGCTTTACTCTGTTGAGACAAATACAGTATTTTGAGCTGATCTAAAAGTTCGAAGTAACTATTAAGTGGCCATCAAGTGTCTAAACGATGAGGTACATTTAATTCGTTTTTTAGAAGTATTTATAAAATGTGTGCATACAATAAATTTAAACATTACTACCTAGTAACAATAAAGTTGCCTTACCCCTGTCCAGCCAATAACAGTCTCACATTGATCCTTCCAGAAGTTTTCTGGGTGTATAGATGGGTATACTGCTTCTCAATATGGGAAAGAGATCCTTGTATACACATTGCCCTGCATCTTCACTCTCTGTCTTTTTTAATTTAACAGATCTTGGAGATTATTTAATATCAGCATATGTAGAACCACATTAATTTTTTAATGTTCTAAATTAAAAATATTATTCAACGAATATGCTGGAGTTTATGGAACCAGGTGTCTATGGGTTGTTTCCAGATTTTTGTGAATTATATGCTGTAAGTCAGAACATCCTTCTATGCACATCTGCAGGCGCCTGTGGGAATTTACCTCTAGGACAAGACAGAAGAGGGACTGCAGGCTCCAGGGTTTTACGAGTAATACATTTCCACCAACACTGCAAGCCATAACTCCGTTTTCAAGCATAAGGGAGTTGTGAGTAGAACAGGTGCATGTATGTGTATTTTATTTTATTTTAGTCCAAGTGTTTTCTGAAATAATGGGAGGAGGTTTAAAATAAGACACAGCAGACTGCAACAGCGCCTGGTGTTTTAAATAGTTTTCCAGTGAAACCAGTCCAAGTTCAGGAGGTCCAGCTTGACCTGAGGACCTGAACAGGCGGCGAGTCAGGCGAGGTACCCAGTGGAGAAAGCAGAATGGAGAGGACCCTCCTCCTGGCTGCACTCCCTGGGGCTGTCCAGGCTGGCCGCCCCCAGGTGCTCCGTGGGGAACTCAGGCAACCCTGTCCAGCTCGGGCGCTCTTCAGGCAAGAGGGGAGAGCGGTCAGTGACCTGGGAGCAGCGGGGTACACTAGCGAGGCCCGTTCCAGGCGACCGACCCCCCCCACCCCGCCCCAGTTCCGGGAAGCTTCCTCCAGGATCAAATTGATACAACGTTGCCGGCCTGGTGCCAACTATAAATAAGTCAAAGGGCGCTGCACGTGGGTCTGAAATCTATCCTCCCGCGGAGCCGAGGCTCCCAAGACCGTCCCCACGGTGACGCGCGGGATCCACCCCCCCCCGCCGCGGCGGTAACCCCCCTTGGCCGTGACCTGGGCTAGGGGAGGAGCTCACGCCCGGAAACAAGCCGGTGCCCGCGGGGGTGAGGGGACCCCAGGGAAATGGGGGGGGTTCGCGGGGTCGCCTGACCCGCGGTGCTGTCTCCCCGCTCCCCCACATACTGCGCCCCCACCCGGTCCCCTCCCTGCGTCAGTCCCGCCTCCTGACCGGCCTGGCTGGTCCCCCAACCCACGTGCCCCGCCGGCTCTGGTCCCCGCCCCGGATTCACGCGCGTCCCTTTCCCGACCTCTGCCAGGGCCCCTTCCCCGCCTGCATTCCGCCCCCCCGTCCCCCCTCCCCCCCCCGGCGAGGAACCCCGCTGTCCCGCGTCCCTCCCCACGTGTCCCCCGTCCCCCACGTGTGTCCCCCGGTCCCCCCCCGCGCGGCCCCCCCCGCACCCCCCCCGCGTGTCCCCGCGTGTCCCCCCCTCCTCGCGCGCCGGCGGAACTGTGGGATCGCCGCGCACAGGAAGTGGCGGGGCGGCGCGGCCGAGGGCGGAGGGCGGCGGGCCGGGCGGGGCGGGATGGGGGCCGGGGGCGGCGGGCGCCGCACTCGCTGAGGCCCGACGCAGGGCCGGGCGCGCCCAGGGCCGGAGCGCAGCGGCCGGAGTGGCCGTGGAGGCGACGCCGAGGCCGCGCGCGCGACGAGCAGGTGGCGGCGGCTGCAGGTGAGCGGCGCGGCCCCCACCGAGGTCGGGCCCTCCTCCCGCCGCCCGAGGTCGCTCCCCTCCCCCCGCCCCCCGCCGCCCCAGGTCGCTCCTCCGCCCGAGGTCGGCCCCCGCCCGAAGTCGGCCCCGGGCCCGCTGGCCCCGCGCCACAGTGGGCCGGCTGCGCTCCGCCCGGCGTGGGGCCTGCGGGAGGACGGGGTGGGGGGGCGCCGGGGGTGGTTCATGGGCCCGGGTCGTCCCCGCACCCCTGGCCTCCCCGGTTCCTTGTCCGGCGGAGGCCCAGGACACCTCCCTGTCTGCCCCTCTCAGGCCGCTGCAGCCTCCAGGGGAGGGGGCGGGTGGGGGGAGGAGGGGGGAGCCGCCTGGGGAGGGTCGCCCCGGGAGGGGCCTGGTGGCCGGGGCTGAGGGAGGACGTGACCCCCCCTTCCTCTCTCCCCGCGGACTCTGCTCGGGCCCGCTCTGCTCCCCCTGCGGATGCGAAGGCCCCCTGCCTGGCTCGGGGGCTCTGGGGACCTGAGACCCCGCGCGGCGCCCCTGACCCCTGCAGGCCATGGTCCAGGCTTAGTTTCACTTTTTGCTCAATCCGAGGGAGGGCTGCAGGTGGGGCTGCAAAGGGGGTGGCGTGTGCTGAGTTTTCAGATTTGACTTTGGCATTTGGACCAAGGCCGACTGTGAATTTCCACCGTTCCAGTCAAGTGATGGGGTCAGTCAGTGATCCAAGAGCTATCTGGGGCCGGAGCCACCTTCACCCCCAGGGCCACCCCCAGGACCCTGGAAAGGATTTTTAGCAGTTACAGCTACCTTGAAAAATTGTGCAGTTGTGGGTTTTTTTTTTTTTTTAACTTTGAGAGAAGTTCGGTGCAGTAGGGAAAATGCTTTTATAAATGGCTTCCTGGGCCTTTTTTTTTTTTTTTTAGCACAATGTTAACAGTCTTGTCTAAGGGAATACTTGAACAGGTAGGTTCCTTTTTGTAGGAAACATGATCTTAATAGAAGGTAAATGAGGACCGCTGGCCTTCGGAGTCTGGGACGGGAAGCAGCGCCCATCAGAGAAGTGACAGTCATCCCAGGGAGCCCAGGTGCACCACTGGTGTGCTGGTGCTGCTGGGGCCCGGTGTGGGGGGCTACACCCAGAGCCCCCACCCCCACCCCGTGCTCTAGGTTACAGCTCTGCAGGCTGATGATACTCACTTATGGGTTGCTAGTCCACGTTTCTCTGTTGAAAAGCTTCATAGGGAGTCTCAGTCAGATTCTGAACATTCCCTAATTTGATCACTTCCTTGCTGCCCCCTCTTCCTATTCTAGATCATCATGACTATGCACCCCCCCATCCCCCTCAAAGTTTTAGAATTAGCCTGTTACGGCTCACTTCTGTATCCATTTCTTGGTCACCCTTAGGGATCTCCATGATTACATTGTTTAAAAGAGAGACTGCATGGGATTGACAGGGTGGGAAGAGCCCCCTGCTTGGCCCTGGAAGGTACAGTCCGCCTTAATGTCTCGGGCCAGATGTCATGTGTATGCATAGTGGCCATGCGTGGCCGGAGTTTGCTCTTCATGCCACCCGTGTGGGGCCCCACCTGGAGAATCTCTACCAAGAGGTCTGTGTCTTAACAATAAACTGAGGCGTGTGTGAGAGCAGGGTGAGAGGCAGGGTTGTAGGATGGTCAGGGAAGATGCAGGAGGGATATTTCAACTGCCTACAGGGAGGGTGCCCTCGGCCCTGGGCTGGCCCACGTGGCAGGCTCAGCGCCTGCATGAGTGCTCCCTGGCCCGAGCACAGGTCTGTGGGCCGGCACTGGGGAAGCAAACAAAGCAGATGTTTTATTTTGAAAGGTAGAAAAAGTGTATCCACCAAGGTGATCTGGGCTGTCCATTTTTACTCCTGCTTCCCGCTGAGTTCACCCCGATATGTAGCCCGTGGCCTGTGTTCTCTCTGATCACACTTCAACCTTGGAAGAGAGTGGTCTGCGAGAACAGAGGTCTGGCTACCTGCCGAAGGTTAGGTCACAGATCAGCGTGACCAGGTTTAAACTAAGATGCACGGACTCCCATCTTCTGAGACCCCGCAGTCTGCTAAAAGTCCATAGATTTTCATCTGGGGTCAAATCAGAGGTAGGAGGGAAATATTGAAATCCTTGTAAACAGGGAAAATAAAAAACAGAAGTTGTGTTGAGAAGAGCCAGATTCACTGGGTTTTTTTTTTGGAGGGGAAGGGTCTGGTTAAATTGTCCAATCACATTTTACCCCTGAAATGCACACCTTCTGGTGACTTTCAGCCTGACTTAACATGGGAGACGGGAGGGCACGGCTTACGGTGTGGACCAGGTGCCCCTCACTGTTAGCAGCGGCCCCTGTCACATCTGACAAAAGCAGTAGCTTCCATCTCCAGCCCTTTCTTCTCTCCCTGGCCTTGTCAGAACTCGAAGAGTTTACTGGTAGAAGTTGTGGCTGATTGATATTTATAGAGCAAAGGACCTGAGTGGCTACATTTGTCTGTTTCCTTTTAAGTGATTTGTATAACGTAAGATCTTTAGTTACTCAGTAAGGTCAGACTGAATTTTATAAAGCAATTACTCAGAAATTTCATAGATTTGACTTTTGGTTAACCAAAGAATATTTGAGGCTTTAAATGAGTTGTTTCAAGTTGTAAGGGAAAGTGTTGTGACTTACTTGCCCTTCCTAAAACTACTTCGTAATAATCTTAACATTCATCGCAAATTACTAATTTCAAAATGCTGCATTTTAGGCAAACACATGAGTGGTACGTCCTTGGACAGGGTTCCTTTCAGTTATTAGAAGAATTTGCCATGTTTGGATTATCTTTGCGGAGCGAAGTGTGAGAGGTGGTGATCTTGGGAGGGCATCTGTGCGACGATTTGGGAGGCGGCGGGCGGGCTGGGGGGAGGCCGGCCCCCGCCCTCACTGCAGATGCAGACGCGTCCAGATGCGGACGCTGTGGTTTGATCGCTGTCCCTTCCCGAGCATAGCTGGAAGGGTCACAGGTAGGGTGTGCATCCTTCAGTGCTGGTGCTAGCAGATCGATATGTGACAGGCGACATTCTTCCATACGACTCAGAACCGAGGCTGGGCACGTGGTAGGAGCAGCGTGCCAGTGGCCTGGAGGCCTGTCCCCAGGCGACTCGGGGAGGCCATGCATTATTAATGTGGATCTTCTTGATTCCTTTCTGAAAGTGGGTGGGGAGTGAAATCAGTAATAAAGAAAAACGGTAATGAATTCTGCCACGAGCAGTAGTAAAAAGCTGTGTGCTACAAGGAAGTACCTTCAGCCAGATGTGTCACTCAGCGGCGAATTGTATCCCCTATGGTGGGAACCTGGTGGGGGAGCTAGGCTCTCTTCATCACGTCGTTGGCTGACCTGGAGACTTTAGAAGCATGTGCCGACGTTAAAAGTGTCCCCTGCCTCCTCACTGAGGCTTTACATATTGTCCTGTGACAACAGCTACAACGGTGAGGGCTCTGTGAGGTGTTCCATGTGCAGATTATGTTGTCTGATTCGTGGAAAAGCCCTGTGAGGACAGTGGCTTCGCGCCATTACACGGATGGAGAAACCGAGCAGGGAGGGCTTGGTGGGGGTTGCTCAGCTAGCAAGTGATGAATCTAGACTTCAAAGGTCTTCTCGAATCCAGAGCACCTTGATACTCAGAAAACTTAGTCATGAAAAATCTACATTTTTGAAACTAAGTGGTTGGCTTCGCGCAAGTAGTCATTTAAAAACTTTTTACTTCCAGAAGGCTACACCTGGTGGACTGGGGATCAGAAATCCCCATCTGAGATGGTGGAAACAGATACGTGCTAGATATGATGTTGCATTGGGGAAAAAGTCAGGTTATGCAAATTCGTGTGTGCTCGGCTGCCTTGTGCCCTTGGTGGGAGCAAGGTGAAGGGCTGTCCTGGGGACAAGTGTAAGGAGTGCACCGGTGGTTGGTCCAGCGTTCCAAGCACTGGTTTCTAGTGGAGACCACTGTCCAAGTCTAACTGGAGCCATTGAATGAATGTGCCTTTTATTAGGAAGATACACATCACCCTCATGTTCAGAGAGAAGTCCGTCAACTGGTACACCTTGCAAAGTAAGGCTTAATAGCAGCGATTTTTGCCAAAATGGGCCAGAAGTCAATCCTTACATGGAGAGTGCATCAGTTTGGGTGACGTAGGAAGCAGGTGCCCAAAAGAGAGGGGCAGGAGGAGGCCAAGGGGCTCAGGGGCGGGGCGCTGGGGGCCCTCACCGTGTTGGTCTGATGAGGTGAGAGGAGCTAGCGGTGGTGGAGAGCTGGGGAGGGAGGACCTCTCATGCAGCTCGGAGAAGGTCTCAGCCAGGGGGCCTCTGGCTGGGACTGCCCCCAGCCTGGGAGCCCGGCCTCCCTCAGGCCCGGCTGTGCATGGAGGGCGCATTGCCACCGTGTGGCAGGTTCTCCTTTGAGGGGGGTCTGAGTGTCCCAGCCCCGTGACTGCCTCACAGATAACATTTAGTGACTTCCACAAAAGTGGAAGGATGTGGTAAAAATAATCTTCCAGTGCTGATAATTGCATGGCACAGGTAGTGTTTTGGTTTTGTTTTAGAAAAACCCTGTGGTTACGGCAGATCTCCTTCGCTGGGCCTGGCGGTGAGCTGGTACCCGACAGCAAAGCATCCGGTGCTAGGAAAGAATTGGGGGCTTCCAGATGGTCGTGGAGGGCAGAACACACACACGTTAGCACATGTTAGTGGTTATTTTCAGCTGTGTGAGTCAAGGGGCGTACTACTATAACTTGGGTCCTAGCAAACATGTTAGAAAATGCAGTGCAGGGCCGCCTGGGTGGCTCAGTCGTTAGGCGTCTGCCTTCAGCTCAGGTCATGGTCCCGGGGTCCTGGGATCGAGCCCTGCATGGGGCTCCCTGCTCGGCAGGAGGCCTGCTTCTCCCTCTCCTGCTCCCCCTGCTTGTGTTCCCTCTCTTGCTGTGTCTCTCTCTGTCAAATAAATAAATTAAAAAATCTTTAAAAAAGAAAGAAAATGCAGTGGCAGCCTGCAGTTCACGTCTGGTTCCAGGCTAATGTGGCATTTTCCCGGAGCTCCAACTGCTTTGTGCCCTTCGCTTCTTTTCTTTATAGTGTAGGGAGTTATTGGGTACAAACATTTCTTTTTTGGTGAATAAAACTACATAAAAGTTGTGAACACAAGTTCTGACAGAGGCCAGGCAGGAAGGGGAGCCAGGGGAAATGTAGGTGTGAGACAGAGGATGGCGGCTGTGTGGACAAAGGTGATGGCTGAGGCCTCTTCTCTTGGGCATGCTCGCCGGACCCCCAGCGCTGACCCCCAGCACTGGGCACTGACCCCCAGCGCTGACCCCCAGCACTGACCCCCAGCACTGGGCACTCACCCCCAGCGCTGACCCCCGGCACTGGGCACTCACCCCCAGCGCTGACCCCCGGCACTGGGCACTCACCCCCAGCGCTGACCCCCGGCACTGGGCACTCACCCCTGGCCTCTGACCCCCAGCCAGCATGACCCCCAGTTGACATGGCCAGGTGAATGCAGGACGGGAGGAAGTAGATCTTTGGTCTGCTAGGACAAGGCAGAAATCTGGTTTTTTTTTTTTTTTTTTTTTTAAGATTTCATTTATTTATTTGACAGTGAGAGAGGGAACACAAGCAGGGGGAGTAGGAGAGGGAGAAGCAGACTCCCTGCTGAGCGGGGAGCCCGATGCGGGGCTCGATCCCAGGACCCCGGGATCATGACCTGAGCTGAAGGCAGATGCTTAACCGACTGAGCCACCCAGGAGCCCCTGAGAAATCTGGGTTTTTATATGCAATTATTTATTTTTAACAAACCGCAGACCAAATAAAAAAATATTGCTGCCCGAGTTCAGCCTATAGGTCACAATTTTTACAACATCTAGTCTAAAACATTTGTTTAGTTTTTGAAATAAAGTAACTGGGCTAATGAAAGGAGGACCAAATGGGCACTTCTTAAATGCATGAGAAGCAAAAACATGGATAACAGAAACCCGAAGCTTCATGTGCAGATGAAAACCAAAATGTTGTTCATCCATCTCAAGCAGGGCTGCTGGAAACAGGATGGGGGTTCTCTGATGGTGTGGGGAGGGGACGAGGAGACGGCACCCAGAGTCCGTGTCTGCCGGGAAACGGGAACTCCGTGCGTCTCTAACGTGTGTGCAGGAGGCCCTCTTCAAGTCAGCACGAAGATCAAGTCCGGGAAAAATGTTTACAGAATGTGCCCGAATGCTCGCTGGACAGCACTCCTAGTCCGGACCCGTGTCTGCGGAACCCCCTTGGCCACTGGCC
Organism: Eumetopias jubatus; assembly: GCF_037043125.1. Classification (NCBI taxonomy): domain Eukaryota; kingdom Metazoa; phylum Chordata; class Mammalia; order Carnivora; family Otariidae; genus Eumetopias; species Eumetopias jubatus. The sequence goes on along the minus strand of NW_028274807.1, from coordinate 2,772,957 downwards.
TGCTGCAGGTTGCAGCCACCGGGTGGCGAGGCTCTGGCCGTGAGTGTGCCCGGCGGCCCCGCTCTTTCTCCGCCGTGTGTCCCACGCTGCACAACGGGGGACGCACGTGCTCTCGAGCACTTGATCCTGTCATGAGTTCTCGCAAATGGAGTGGATGCAAAATGTCCTGTCTAATTGTGGCCTTGATTTGCATTTCCTGCTTGATGGTGCTGAGCGTCTCCCTGCACCGATGGGCCGCCGGTGTTCCCGCCCTGAGTTCCTTCACCTGCTGTCCTTACCTGTGGGTCTGCACCATCCATTGTCTCGTGTGTGTGCCTCCGGCCTTCTCCCAGCTGTCTCCTGTCTTCTTTGTTGATGAATAGGACCGCCTGATTTCCTGTGGATTCACCCACCTTTCCTTTTGTGGGTGCTGCCTTTTGCCTGTTGCTGAGAAGTCCTTCCCCGCGCTGGGGCACTCATGCGCGCTCCCACATTCCCTTGTGGAAGTTCTGAGGTTTGGCTCCCACCTGAAGGCCCCTCATCCCTCTGGAGCTGACTCTGTGGTGTGAGAAGCAGGGAGCCCAGTGCTCTTTTGTCCCCACGGGAGCACCGCTTGTCCACAGTGGTCCCCGCCCCCCTGGTGGCACTGCGGCCACGTGGCCACGTGTGTGGGCGCCCTCTGTCTGGTTCTCTGTCCCTCTGGTCGGTGCGTCTGCTCATCCTTCCTGCGGGGTCTCGGGAGCACCTGGCCAATCCTGCTCTTTGCTTCTCTGTGTTACGTGTTAAAGTCGGCTTCTGAAGTCTCATGAAAAACTGTCAGGATTTTGACTGATATGGCACTGACTGTGTAGATGAACTGGGAGGAATTTTTCGCCGTCACGGTCCATTCTTCCTGCTGGGAACGTGGCCTGCGTCTCCATTAATGCAGATTGTCTGTGGCTTCCAGTGAGTCTCCCCCACGTTCCTCAGCCTGCCTTACGTTTGCACTTACGATTACTCCCAGGGGCCCTGATGACTTCTGTTGCTTTTCTAAGTGGCATTTTTAAATTTTATTCTTTATTAAAAATTTTTTCTAACCCCTGGTTGGTGTTGAGCAGAAATACCTTTGATTTTGGGTATTGCTTTGATAGCCAGTCACCTTACCAATCTCCATTTCCTGTCATTTATTTTTAGATATTTAGGACTTTCTTTTTCTTTTTTTAATTTACTTATTTATTTGGGGGGGGGCAGGGGCAGAGGGAGAGGGAGAATCTCAAGCAGACTCCCCGCTGAGCATGGCTGTGGGGCTCCATCTTGCGACCCTGAGACCGTGACCTGAACTGAAACCAAGAATCAGACGCTTGACTGACTGAGCCCCCCACGTGCCCCCCCTTCCCGAGTTTTTCTGTGTGGACGTCCTGTCATCTGGGAGTGGTAGTGGCTTTGTCTCTTGCTTATACCTTCTTGTTTTACAGACAGTTTGGGGCCTTCAGGACAGTGTTGAGTGGAAGTGTGCGACAGGGTGTCCCGGTTTTGTTTCTGATTTTAGGGAAACGCTGCCGTTTCCCTTTCCGGTGTTGGCACGACAACTAAGCAGTTCTTTTTTTACTTTTTAGAGAGGGGGAGCAGAGGGAGGGGGAGAGAGAGTCCCAAGCAGACTCCCGCCCAGTGCAGAGCCTGACGTGGGGCTTGATCCCATGACCCTGAGATCATGACCTGAGCCGAAACCACGAGCCAGAGACTTAACCAGCTGAGCCCCCCAGGCGCTGCCCCCCCCGCCCCCCCCAGTCTTAGCTCTGAATCCTCCCGTTGCTCTGCCTGGGAGCAGAGGTGGGGAGACAAAGAAAAATATAAAGAATAAAGACTCACCTGCACGTCAGGAAGATGTGGAAGTGGAACCCAGAGAGGTGTCGGCCACGCACCAGGGGCTGCGACATGGAAAGGCTGCAGAAACCCAGTGCTCGGGAGGATGTGCAGCAAGTGGGCGCCGCGCGGGAAGGCCACGGGGTGGGGCCTGCCCTGGAGCCGGTTCACTCCTGGGCGTGCACAAGTACGCGTGTATCGGGACCCCCGTGCAGGACGTCCCGGCAGCTGTGGTCCTAATGTACAAACCCTGGAAACGCTCTAAATGCCCGTCTCCAAAGAACACGAGGAGGTAACAGCTTCTGGAATAGTCACACGGCGGGGAAGAGGACAAGGCAGTGTGTGGCCGTCACGGGCATGTGCCGAGCCAAGGATGCGTTCGGCCTGGTTCCGTTCCCGTGGACACAGTGCCTCACGGCTGGGCTCGGGAAGCGGCTCCCGGCGGGGCGGGGAGTGTGCACAGCTCCTAGGGGCGCTGCAGCAGTTTCTTCCTCGAGCCGCGTGTCGGTCACATGGGTATGTGTGCTGTGTGCACTTCCCTGTGTGTATATTACACTGCAATCAGAAGTTTTAAAAAAAGAGTAAATGAGAAAATTATAGAGACAGAGGCAGGTAAAGGAATCCAACAGATGTATCATCAGTGAACCAAATAGCCCGACCAGGAAACCCACATGGTGTGGCCGCCAGCGATGTTCTGGAAGCTTCTGTCACTAGAGAGGCTGGTGCTGAGCGCCTGCACCACCCGGACCCTGACCCAGGGGGGAATGGAGAGACCTGGCTTGCAGATACTCCCGAGGCCCAGGGACCGTGCCTGTCAGGGAGAGGAAAGCAAGCAGCCCGCTGGGGGTGGGGGTGGGGTCTCAGGAGAGAAAACGGGCCGCAGGCTTGTCCGGACACACGGTGCTTCCAGAGCCCGCCGGGAAAGCGCCAGCCAGCTGCAAGGACAGTCAGCTCATGCGTGTGCCCGCAGTGGTGGCAGGGGGGAGGCACATGGCTGTGACAGTAACAAGGGCCATCCAGCCAGTGCGGCCGACCTGAGAGTGAGCGGCCCCGCCTAGTGGGCTGCAGCCCATGGCAGGCAGCGTGCTAGCAGGCAGCCAGACTCCGAGGTGCCTTTGGCCCCAGCCAGGAGTGACCCAGGCTGCAGGCCCCACATCCCTGAATGGGACACACCCCGCCCGGGAGGCTCCTCACAGTCACACCCGACCAGGGTGTCAGCCACGCTCCCAGGACACATGCTCCAGGTACCCTCTGCTGGTGTGAGGTGACCTGACCAGGGTTAGGCTCAGGCACAGCCCAGGGGCCTGTCTTTGGGGGTGGCTGGCTTCCTGTCCCTCAGGGGAAGCTCCTCGGGTTTGGAGCCACGTACATGGGGTGGGGGAGAGGGGTGAGAACACCTTTTCAAGCTCTCGTTTTGGATGATGACGTGCCGGGAGGGGACTCGAGAGTTCAGCGGTTCCTTCCCATGGGGGGCAGGAGGACGGTGTGGCAGGGGCACCGATATTAACATACCTTCTTGGACGATGTCGCCTGTTCCAAATGGTGAAGTTACAGAAACAGAGATTGCTTATTTTTCTGTATATGCTTCCTTTCAGCTTAAGAAAGTTGTCTTGTTTCTAAGAATATTTTGCTGAAAAGGTTTTACAAAGACTTCTTCTGCATGTATCGAGCGGATCATGTACGATTTTTCCATTCATCTGTTACTTTGGTGAAGTACATGGGTCCTTCTTTGCCTTCCTGGAAATACCCCAGCTTGGCCGTGGTGTATTATTTTTTGCTACGTTACTGTGTTGGCTGGTGGGTAATACTTCGTGGGGGATTGTCTGCACCTGTGTCCAAAGTGAGTTTGGCTTATAATTGTCCTTTGTCACATCCTGCCCTTGCGTGGTCCGGTCCGAGTGGGCCAGGCTCCTGATGGGTGGTGCTGCCTCTCTGCTGTGCGGCAGGGCTCCTGCAAGACCGAGGTCGCCTGTTCTATGTGTTTTCTTGCTCGCGACCGGCCTCGGTGTGGATCCACGATTAGGTCCTGGTTCTGTCTCTTTAAGAGCCGCAGACCCGTCAGGGTTTCCAGTCCGGTCTGGATACGGTTTGGTAGCTTCTTTTCCCAGAGAGTAATCTGCACGTGCTCGCTGTTGCTGTGTCACCGTGTCATCCCCTGCTTCCGCGGGGCAGGGGTCCGGGCGTCGCCGGGTCCTCAGGCTCGGGCTGCCAACCAGGTGCTGCCGCAGCTGTGGTCTTCACCCGAAGGCTCGACGGAAGGGCCCTTTCCAAGCTCACTCCTGCTTTGTCGTCAGGATTCAGCCCCTGCCACTACTTGGTCTGAGCGCCCCCCAACACGGCAGCTCGCGCGGCCGAGTGTGCCGGCAGGACGCAAGTCCCGGTGCTGGGAGGCCTCATCCCACGTGGCCCTCCGTGGCTCTCGTGAGCCCCTTCTGGGAGAAGCCCGTGGCGAGGGGGTTGTGCCGGGCTGTGAACCACGGGGGTCATCTTGGGGCTGTCGACCACCTTCTCCGTCGCATTCACCTTCTCCGTGTCTTGGTGCAAAGGTCATACTATTTTCTTAGTTTTCAAATCTCTCTCTGACATGAAGTTCCCTTTCGTTTCTAAAATTGTTTTTGCTTTTCTGTTTTCTTGACTCCTCCTAGCACAGGTTTCTCTCTATTACTTTATTGCTGTTGACGAAGAGCCTGCGTTCGGTTGGCGGCTCACCGCCACAGTTCCTTTGCCTTCCTCGCCTTTATTTCTTGCCATGTTCCTTGGGTTTATTCCAGTGTCTCTTTCTAGGCTACTGAGTTGACTCATTATTATTCTTTTACTTCTGTATTACTTTTTCTAAGCAAAGCTTCTTAATTTTGAGACCTGATTTCTGTCCTCAGACCTTCGGGCTCTCCCTGTCCCCGCTCTGCTCTGCTGCATGCCGCGTGTTGGGGTGCAGCGCTCTCCCTGTTCAGTCTTGGCACTTTTAAATGCCCTTGTTCTCTTGTGACCCAGGAGTGAAACAGAAGGCGCTTTTACTTCCTAAATGCACAGCAATTTTATTACTGACGTCAGCTCCAGCACCTTGTGGGCAGAGGCCATGGTGTGTGTGGCGCTGAGCGTCCGGCCGTTTTTGAGACTTGGATGGCGTCACGTCACGCGCGCTGGCCCATGCAGTGGCCGTCTCCGGTTCTCTCCGGCCGCTCTGCGCTCCCTCCCTCTGGCGGTCTTCCGTCTCACTGCGGGGGGGCTTTCTTCTCACTCATCCTGCTCTGGATTCCGTGTGCTTCCTGGAGGTCAAGTGTTGTGTCTGTTCATGATTCTGGAGAAACCCTGGCCGTTAGTTTGCTGAGCGCTGCTACGCTGTGTCGCACCACCCTCCAGCGTCTTCACCCTTGTTCATGCTGCTTCTCTGTCATTTCGTGCTGCATCCCGGGCGGTTTCTTCAGGCCCCCAGCTCTGCCTCCCCCCCTTGCCTGCTGTGTAACCAGCTCATGCAACTTTTCCTTCTCTTTCGGGCGCCTGGGTGGTTCCATCGGTTAGGCATCCGACTCTCGATTTCAGCTCAGGTCATGGTCTCAGGGTCGTGGGATCGAGCCCCACGTTGCACTTGGTGGGGCGTCTGCTTGAGATTCTCTCTCCCTGTCCCTCCCTACCTGCCCCCTCCGCCCACTCATGTGCACATGCGCACACGCGCTCGCTCGCTCGCTCTAGTAAGTAAATCTTTAAAAAACAAAATTCTCTGCAGTTCCTTCCAAATCTGCTGCTCTTCTTGCTGGGTATTCTGTTCCTTGCATGGATTTCGCTTTCCTTTTTATCTCCAAACTCTTCATATACAGCAGCTAATAATATCAAATAATGAGGATGATAATCACAATAATACCAGAGTCTGCATTTCTTTTTTTTTTTTTTAAAGATTTTATTTATTTTTGACAGAGAGACATTTCTTGAGGGTTGAATCCCACCACTTACCCTGCTGCCTCTCATGCCCGGAAGCCAGTCTCTTGTTTAAATTTGCGTTGTGGGCTGACGTCTGGGTGGGCCCTGTCCGTAGCTTCCTGCAAGTCTCCCCGGAGAGGTTCTGCTGCTGCCAGGAGTCCAGAGTGGGACTGATCTGGGAATGTGTTAGTTCGTTTTTCTTTCTATCTTTTTTTTAAAGATTTATTTATTTTAGAGAGAGTGAGTAGGGGCAGCAGAGGGAGAGAATCTCAAGCAGACTCCCCTCCGAGCACGGCGCCCGACTGGGGCTGGATCTCACGACCCTGAGATCATGACCTGAGCCGAAACCAGGAGTCAGACTCTTACCGACGGAGCCCCCCCAGGCGCCCCAGGTTAATTTTCTGGACCCAAACAGGGACTTCTAAAGATGTCACTGGCTAATAAGAAGGTCTGCTGATGGGGGAAGGGGAGAGAACGTCGCAGACTTTGGTGTCCCTAATGACTGAGGCCGCCCGGGAAGACACATGTACTCTTGGGGAGTCTAAGCCGAGAAGACCCTCCCTCCCCAGCTCGTCCTTGTCAAGCACTGTAACAAGTTTCAGACACAGTTTCAAAATGTGACTCAGAATTTGTCCTCGGTGACCTCAGCTTTCTGTTGACTCCTCTGCCATCCATCCACCTGGGGTGATCTCTGCTGTTCGACAACCAGCAAAGTCACCGTGTGAACAGTTTCGTTCAGGTGAGGCTTGTTGGCTGGCCGAAGAGCCGCCATTCACATGCAGCACGTGGTACACGCGGTAATACCAGGCGTTTTATAAAAGATGACGCTGACGTCTTCGTGTGCGATAGATTGCATGTGTGGATTTTGGAGCTAGCATCTAAACGTGAGGGAAAGGCTATTCGGTGTCTAGAACAGCGTTATCCTCAGGGCTCGTCTGAGGCTGTCTTCATGCTGTGTGGTGACCCGCCGCCCCCAGCTCTGGTCCCAGCCCTGCACCTCCCACCGCACACCGTGCATCACCTCTCAGGTGGGCACTGGGAGCTCAGCGGGTCCTTTCCTGTCCATTCTGCCGGCACCCACAACCCTTCCTCTGTCTCCCCAGGCCCTGCCGGGGGCCCCCTTTCCTCCGTGTCCCTCTCCCTTCCCCGGCCACCCACTCGTGGAACCCCCGGCTTCCAAGCCCCACCACCCTGCCTCCAGGCAGGCCTCACTGGGTTACTCCAGTGAATTCACTCTGATAGCCCAAAGGCTGTCCCTGCTCCCCTCTGCTCTGATCCCCTGCGGGGACTCTCCGCTGATGTCCACCTCCCCTCCCTCACGCCCTTCTCCCGCTACACCCGTTCTTTGGCTTCCCTGCTGAGCCAGGTTCTGGCTCGACCCTCACACACCTGCGTCTAGACCGCTCTTTCCCTCTTTGCCTGGTGAAATCTGAGGTATCCTTCAACTTGGCTGTCACTTGGCCAGGGAAGCCGTCCCCTTCCCCGTGAGCTGAGACACCCGCACACATGCTTTTAACACTCAGTCACGCCTCGCACACTGTCTTTGTGGCCCACTCTCCTGAGCTCACATTGTGCTGCTGACCTTTGCCGTTTGCACTTGTCATTGGGTAAAGACCATGAGGGTTGGTCTGACTGTGTTGGGTTTGCAGCCAGCATACACTATGGAAGCGCTTCGGAAAGAGCTGTGCATACATCAGGCACCACGTGTGTGTTGGCGAAGATGTCACACGGGCAGTGTGCAGCGGTCTTGGCCGGGCTGCCCCCAGGACCAGAGCCCTTAGAAGGTGACTCGGGCTGGTGGGTGCCTCATCGAGAAGGGAGAGCGAGAATAGGAAGCAGGGCTGAGCTCCGCACAGGCTCGTTCTGGCCGGCCCGGGTGACCAGCACCCCGGCGCGCCCGTCCTCTGACGCCCGCTTCTTCCTGCTTTTCCCCGTGGGGTGGCGCTGGGGGAGGGGGGGGTTTGTCCGTGGCCGCAGAAGCATGGGGGTTACAGAGGAGTGTCTCGCTGGGTCCTGGCGTGTCTCTGGAACACAGTAGATGCTGTTCTGCCAGCCCGCACCAAAACGGGGTGACTGTGTGTCATCCCAGAGCCGGGCGACGTGTCGGTGCCAAACTTTTGCCTTGCTGCTGAATCATTTCATGGCTCAGCACATCCCAGAGTAGCATCTTTGCTCCCTGGAAGCCACCGGTCTGACAGCAGCAGGGACTGCTCGCTGATGAGCTCCCCTGGGACAGCTGCATGGCTGCTTGGAGGGGACAGGCAGGGCGCCTGTCCCTCTGTGCTTGTGTGGTTCTGACGCGGCCTCTCGGGGGCGCGTGTGGGAGCCACGGGGCCGCGTGCACCCTCGTGGGCCCTGAGCGTCTGGGGCCGCGCGCCGCCGCGGGCTCCCAGAGCTGCGACCTGTTCGCTGTGTGCGTGGTTCTCCTGTGTCACAAGTTTGCTTACTGCCGTGGGGGTGTGTATGGGTCACATCTACACCTGTGGCCTTTTGAAAATGAACCTCAAATTTGCAATCACACAGATGGTAGGACAGGTTTATTTAACAAGAGTGTTCTTACTCCCGCTCATACCTCCACCAGGGAAGGGGGAGAGGGGTGCCGGGCCTCCCCCGTGTGTGGACACCCGCACATTGCGGGTGTGACACGCATGACACTTAGTGTGTTGTCTGTCCGCTGCTGGAAAGATTGTTTCCAGGGCTGGGGGTTTGACAGCAGAGTTCACCCTCCGGACACGGTGGGGTGGTGGGGGGCGGGCAGGGGGAGAGAGAATGCAAACAAGAGGGAGGCTTCTTATAAGTGAGATTGTTCGAAATGGTAAGTTCATCAGTTTGTTAAGGGCTACTGTAACCTAGCAGCTTAAGTAACAGAAGTGTTTGGTTACAGTTTTGGAGGCTGGAAGTCTGAAACCAAGAAGTCTGCAGGGTTGGTTTCCTCTGGGGGCCGGGAGGGTGGCTGTGTCCAGGCGTCTGTCCTTTGCAGACGACTGTCCTTCCCGTCTCTCCACGTGGTGCCCTTGCCGCGTGTGTCTCCGTGCCCCTAGATTAGGGCCCACCCTGGTGACCTCGTCTTCACAAGCTATGTCCGCTGTGCCCCTCTTTCCAGATGTGGCCTCCTTCTGAGGCCCTGGGGGTCAGGGCCTCAGTGTGTGAATCCAGGGAGGACATGATTCCAGCCATAACAGTAAGCTGTCTTTATTTGCCAGGAGCTCTTGTAAAGCCCTGATTACTGCCGGGATTTGGGGGGATTAGAAGGGAGCTGTTCAGCCGTGTACAGTGAAGCGCATTCTAGCCGAGACCTGTTGTGCCAGGCACACGCTGGTGGTGGCAGTCTGTGCGTGGCCCCCAGCCTCCAAGCTCATGCGGGACCATAATCCGGAAAAGTGCGGTTCCTTTTCCCTGAGCAGCGGCGTCCATGCTGGTGGGTGGTGTTGGCGGTGGCCGTGGACCCTCCGGGGTCAGACAGGCTACGCCCGAGCCTGGTGTCCACGCCGGATCCTGCCTCGGTTCACCTCCTCTTGTCCCACCCCTCACTGAAGTCGCCACGAAGAAGCTTCGTGCCTGACGGCAAATGCTGGCATCCCTGGGGCCGCGGTCCCTGGGAAGTGGCGGAATGGTGGCCCAGCAGCGGCCCGGCTCGCAGGGTCCAGGCGGTGGCCAGCAGCGGACCGCCCGGCCTTAACAAGAACAGTTTTGGGAAAAGAAGAAACTTGAAAAGGGAACGATGATAATTACTCATCATTTATTCTTTGTCATTTATTATGCCTTTATTTCCAGAAAGAGACTGGTTTCTTCTTCTCCTTTCGAATTTTGTAGAAGAAAAAGAAAATTGGAAGTATTTAATAATTTTATCTAATTTCTACTCTAAATTGTGATTATATTGTATTTCCAAGACTGAGTTGGCTTTTTTTTTAAGTCAGGGAATACTTTAGGAAGAGAAAACACATAAAATATTGAACCCCCTGTACCTACTAACCAGTGGAGGAATTAATTCATCATTATAGACACATTTGAAGCGAAAGAACTAGTAAAACTAAAAGCTTCTAAAAACCATGTAAATGGAAAAGGGAAGTGGGAGGAAGACAGTCCCGAGAGTATGTCATTTCTGAGCTTGTGCTGCCTGAGAGAGCACCTGAGGCCCATCTCGCGGGGGCCGCGTCTCACGGGGCCACACTTGAGATGTGCCCACTGAATTCAGATGTGTTCTCACTGTGAAAGGTGCATCCATTCAAAGATTTAGTAGAAAAAAAAAAGAATGTAAAATATCTCATTAATGTTCTTTTATATTGATTAGAAGTTGAATGATAATATTTTGGATGTGAATTGGGTTAAATAAAATATAACTACGTGATTTTTGCCTGTTTCTTGTTGTTTTAATATGCCTGCTAGGGAATATAAAACTGAAGGTGTGCGTTGCATCTGTGGCCCACATCGTGTTCCCACTAGATGGTGCTCATCATGATTCTCAGGAGCTTCATGGGGTGTGGAGGGAGACGACATGGGACCCTGGGCAGCCCCTCATCTCCGAAACCTACAGCTCCAGAGCGAGTGAGGTGGGTCTAACGTGTGTCTACCCGCCGGACCCCGTGCCTCCTTTGTGCAAATGCACTTGATACACAGAAAATGCTTACAACAGGGTCTGGCAAATACCGACCACCCGGTGAGTTTGCTATTATTATTACTAAAATATCCTGTAGTAGCTCCTTTACAGTATAGGCAGGGATTGTGTAGATAGTCCACACCCAGAATTTTAAAAGGCTGTGTGTTCCACCGTGGAGATGCTTGGGCATGTCTACGCTAGGAGACAGAGTGGACCGCCCTTGCCTGTGGCAGGCGCGGCTGAGAGAGGCAGGGGGGTGGGAGCCCCCCACCTCCCCGGGGTTGCGTTGTGTTGACAAGGCAGGGTGCATCTTCCTGGGCGTATCTCGTAGGTGGCTGCATTCCTGGAGGGCCAGTGGGTTTCTTCGGCCACAGGTCCGCGGTGGTCCGGGCCGCCTCAGTGCCGTGCCCTGGCTGGGCTATGGGAAGTTGCCACCCAGGTCCCCCTGTCACCTCTGGCCTTGGGGACGGCAGGCTGGCCGCCAAGCTGCATCCCAGGCCCAGGCCCTGGACACCGGCTCTCCCTTGTTGTATGGACCGTGCATGCCTGTGCCACGGGAGCAAACACCAAGTGGCCATGGGGCCCTCCCGCCCCTCCCCCCACTCTGTGCTTCCCCGTCTTTCTCCGTCACGGGAACGTCTGAGTGCAGCGATCTAGTAGGGCCTTTCTCAGTAAGTACGCTTTCAGCGGGAGAACACACCGTGGCGAGTGCCCCGGCCCCCCGGCTGCCTCTTCCTTGTCGCTGCTCCTCCTTCGGCAGTTTCTGGGAGGCTCACCTGTGCTTCCTGGTCTACGTGAGCCTGTGTGGCCGCGTGGCCCTTGCGGTCCCCGCCCCCGCTGAGAGTCCGACCCCGAGTGGGGGCACCCCACGGCGCGGACCGTGCCTGCCATCTCTCTCGTTCCCGCATCTGCCAGCCCTCTCCCTGTCCCCTTCACAATCCAGTTCACCAGAGCCTGGCACCAGGGCGCCAGTGTCCCCGACGGGTGGCCTCCGGAGCAGCAGCCCCCAGCCGACAGGCACCTGCGGAATAACGTCCTGCCCCGAGGCTCTCTCCACTCTCGCAGGCCGCTGTCTGATGTCACTGATGTGGAAGGAGCCATGTCGCCCTGTTCCACAGCCCTGCTGCCCAGGTCGCCCGCCGCGTGCAGAGGTGGCCGTCCCCAGGGGCAGGGGCTCGGGGGCTCGGGGGCTCGGCGGCACTGGGACTCCTGCTGCGGCTGTTTGGGGTGTCCGTATCTCCTTAAGCATTTTGTCAATTATTCTTCCCAGGACTTTGTCCTTTCAGCTACATATGAAGTGTATTGCCGTAAAGCTGTTCGTAAACCCCGCTTGGTCTTAAAAAGCCCGCAGGATTGGGTTATTGTTCCTGACGTTATTCATGCGTCTATCTTGTCTCTTATCAAAACTGTCAATTTTATCGATCCTTTCAAAGAGTCAACTTTCTGGCTTTCTGTATAGTTTTTATTTCATTCATTTCTGCTTTTTATGTTACTAACTTCCTTTTTCATGTACTTTTTGTTTCTCTAACTTCTTGAGTCATGTTTTATGTCAGTTGTTTTCAGCCTCTTAAAATTTTCTGCCGTACACTTAGGTGTAACCTTTGATCGCTGAAGTGTTTCAGCCTTTATAAGTTGTGATCGGAAATCCTTTTGTTACTATTCCATTCAGTGGATTTTTAAATATGTAAATTTTTTCACCATTGATAACTGTTTTGGATTTCTAAACCTATGGTGATTTTACCAAATATCTTTTTGTTGCCTTTTAAAATTATTATTTTATCTTTTTAGCTTCAGTGTGTTGTGGTCAAAGAATATGCTCTGACTGATGCTTGTCTTTGGAAATGTGTTGAGACTTGCTTTATGGCCTAGCATCTGCTTCAGTTTTGGAAATGTCCTATGTGTCCTTGAAAAGATTATATTCTGCACTTGGGGGGGACAGTGTTTTGTGTAGGTTTGTAAGGTTTATGAATCATGGTATTCCAACTGTCTGTATCAGGTTGGCAAACCACAGCCCATGGGCCAAGTCTCGCGGAGCAGGGAGCCCGATGCAGGACTCGATCCCAGGACCCTGGGATCATGACCTGAGCCGAAGGCAGATGCTTAATGACTGAGCCACCCAGGCGCCCCCCTGATGACCTGTTTAATAATCTAATATTTGTAATCCACATTTTCCACAGTCTTTTTTTCCCCTTTTTATTATGGAAATTTTCCAACATTTGTGTGATAGGGAGTAAAAGAACTTCCGGGTCCCATCATCCATCATCCTGTCAGGCAGCCCCAGTTAGCTGCGTCTGCCAGTTTTATTCTCTCTGCCCACACACTTTTGCCAGAGTAATTTAAAGCAAATCCCAGACATTGTAGTTCATAAAGATTTCAGCATCCATAGTCTTTTTTTTTTTTTTACGATTTTATTTATTTATTTGACAGAGACACCACGAGAGAGGGAACACAAGCAGGGGGAGTGGGAGAGGGAGAAGCAGACTCCCCGTTGAGCAGGGAGCCCGATGCAGGACTCGATCCCAGGACCCCGGGACCATGACCTGAGCCGAAGGCAGATGCTTAACGACTGAGCCACCCAGGCGCCTGCCACCTGTTTTATAAATAAAATTTTATGGGATCCCAGAGACACTCATTTATTTCCGTGTCGTCCGTGGCTGTTTGGCGAGGACAGAGTTGAGTAATTGTGGTAGAGACCATTTGGCCTAAAAAAAACTACAGTATTTCCTGTCTGGCCCTTTCCCAGAACCTGTGTGTGCCTCCTCGTCCTTATTGGTGTCTTTCTTAGATGTCCCTGCTCTGTCAGTTAGGAAAGGGGTCCAGTTATCTCCGCGGCTTTGTCTTATCTTTGCACTGACATCCACTTGCTTTATGCATTTGGAGGCTGTGGTGTTAGTGATACGGTTTCTAAACTGTTGTATCCTTCTGTGGCTGCAGTGTCTGCTTCGCTGAAGATGCTTCAGGCTTTACCTCTACTTTGAAATTCACATGTGGAACCAGCAGCTGTGGGTGAGCACGTGGCTGCAGAGCTCCTCTTGCTTTTAACCTTTCTGTCTCTTTATATCATAGATGTGCCTCAGAAGTAGCACGATTGAAGTTTTTTTAAATTGAAGTTTGACAATGGTTTTTTTAAAGTTTGACAATCAATTAAATTTTTTTTTTAAACTGGAGCCTTTATCCAGTTTCCTTTAAATGTAATTACTGATGAATTGAGTTTTGGTCTGCCACCTTGTATTTTGCTGACTGCTTTATCTGTGCCGTGTTTCCCCCTTCCTTCGCCTTCCTCGCTTTTTTTTTTTTTTTTTTTTGAGGTAATTACTGATCCTTTCATTTTTATGCCCTCTAGCAGTTTGGAAGTTATAGACTCTTCTTTTGATAGTTTCCCCAGAAATTACAACATTCATAGTTGTCAATTATCTGACATTAACCAGTTTTTTACTCTTGGGGACGATCCAGGGCCTCGGCACATGCCAAATGCCCCTTCCCAACACATGCGTGGTTGTGTGTTTAAGTTTTTTAACCTCACCAGACATTCTGTGGTATTACTTCTTGTTTCAAGTTTGTAGATGTGTTTGCCACTCTCTTTGCATTTTATTCTGTTTTGCATCCCTGGTTTTCCATGTGAGAGCACTTTTCCTGCTCGAAGCCTGCGTGTGTTAGAGATTCCTTCAGCTTGATTCTGCTGCTGGAAAACCCTTCCCATTTCTGTTTGTCGGAAAGGCTGTTTGGCTTTTCAGAGCCATATTGCTGGTTGGAGACTTACCGGGTGGCAGGGGGGCCCTTCTAGCACGTTGAAGATCTACGCACGGGCCTTTGCCGTCCTTTGTATGCTAAGAAACCGTTGCCAGGCTCTCTCTCCTGTGAAGGTAATCTATCTCTTCTGTAGCTGCTCTTAAGATCAAAATTAAAAACCTTTGTGCTTCAAAGGAGACCATCAAGAAAGTAAAAAGATAAAACCCATGGAAGAGGAGGAAATATTTTCAAATCACATACCTGACAAGGGACTTGCATCCCTCTCACGAGTCCGGGACTGGGCTCTTGGCTTTGTTGAACGCTGGGAAGGGCTGAGGAGGAGGAGGGCCCTGCTGCCCCTGCAGCGTGGGCTCCGGCAAGCCCCCGAGACAGCCTTCCCCTGCGCTGCGGCCCCCACGCCCCCCGCCTCCCCCCATCCCCATACAGAGCAGCACCGTATCTGCCCCACATGCTGGAGCATCAACCGCTGGTCTGGAGACTTCTCAGGCACCTCCTGGCCTCCAGAGCTGCTTCTGCCTCAGCCCCAGCTCAGTGTCAGGAGAAAGGGGGCTTCGGGTGGTGAGCTGCTCAGGACAGGACGTCAGTGATGCTCCTGACCTCCCTAAATAAATCGGGAAGAGATCGTTAATTGAGAAGAAGAAGGGCCTTGAGTGTTGCAAGGTGTTTTCAGCACGTGGCGTGTCTTCAGGCACTGGCTTGTCTTTTTGCTAATTAGCTGCAGGCTCGCCATTCTCGGTTCACGGGGGCAGCGCACAATCCCAGCGTTCTTCTAAAATAGCAAATGGGCTTCTAATGAGATGCTTCCATTGACAGTGACTGATCCAAGACTGGAAAGAGAAAGGTAAGTACTTTTGTTCTTTTCAAGAGCTGGCTTTAAGTTAGCTGCGTGGTAGTCAGGCCCATTCTGGTGACGTAGGGCCTGCCTTAGATTTACTTACAGCTCGGAGCTTCTCAGATCAGATACACCGTTTAAGTCCATTGGAGACGTGCACTTGGGATTAGTGGAAAACTGAATTAAAAATACAAGGTTTCAAAAAAAAAAAAATTACAAGGTTTCACCCCCGACTTGTAGCCATGATGGGGAGACATGGACTGGATTTCACATCCTGCCTGAAGTAGCAGGAAAGCAAACAGGTGTGCAAGGCTCTAGGTTTCAGAAGCTGCACAGCAGGGCATGGGACAGTCGTCCCTGTGAGGGGAGCCCCTGGCCTCCCGAACTGTTGCCCACAGTGTCCAGCTGAGCACAGGGAGAAGGAGCTCAGGACCAGCTGGAGACAATCTGACATCAAGCGGTTCCACCGAGGCTAGAATTTGCGGGGAGACAGTGGAGATGAGGAGATTGTGTAGAGACAGGGCTCTAGAGAGCTCAGGAGGGGGTCCTCCTCATCGTTGGGTGAGCGCTGATCTGTGCATATGCGTGCAGATATCACCAAGATGAGAGGAGAAAGTGCTGGAGAGGAGTAGGTTCTGGTCATTCACCCAGGGCTGGAAATGAAGTTTGTGTTCTCACCTGACCTCACAGTTCAAAGGGCATGGGGTAGAGTCCTCAGAAGGTCATTGCCTTAGTCCTAGATGCGGCCTGCTCAGGACTCAGCTGACAAAGCTTATGGCAAGCCTTGAAGCATCAGACTGATTCTAAGTAATTTAACTACGTCCCCAAGTAAAGCCTCACCAGAAGGGCTGCAGCAAATCAGCCTCCAACAACATCAAGTTCACAGTGTCTGGAGCCAGTCAAAAATCACTTGCCCTACAAATAAGTGGGACAACATAACCCAGAAGAGGAGAGAAATCAACAATGAGAAACAGATCTGGGTGGAACCGCATCTGTCCAGACAGTAAGATGAGCAGGTGAGGGTGTTAAAATGTCAATTATAAATACGCTCTGTGTGTTCAGTGACACAAAGAAAGTGTGAACAAGGAGAAAGCAGAAGGTATGGAAAAGACCCAGTGAGTCTTCTAGAAAATGCACTAGTGGGGTTCGGACTAGGTCAGACTTCGTAGAGATAAGATCGGTATTTGTGAAGAGATAGCCCCAGAAGCTTCCTACAGTGAAACCTGGAAAACAGTGGGGGTAAAAAAAGGAACAGAGTGTGGGTGGACCGTATCAGGTGGAATAGCATATGAAATTGAATTCAGAGAGAGAGGTGTGTGTGGTGGGAAATATTTGAAGAAAATAGTTAGAATTTTCCCGAATCTGATGAAAGCTCATTTCTAAGAAGCTCGACAAATCCAAGCAGAAGAAACAGGAAGAAAACGACACCAGTGCACATCGTAATCAACTTTCTGGAAATTTTAAAAGCAGAAAAATCTTAGAAGCACCCGGAAGCAAAACCCTACTATGCACAGAGGAACAAAGATGAATTCAGGGCGCACTTCCCATCGGAAGCTACGCAATCCCGATGATGGAGGAGCATCTTCCAAATACTGAGAGGAGGAAATCTTCAAGCTGCGGTTCTAAAGACAACAGAATATCTATCCAAAGTGGAGGCAAAATAAAGACTTTTCCGAGTTCAAAAGCTGAAAGAATGTATCTCTGGTGGACTCTCTTTAGGGACTGTGAAGGGGCTCCTTCAGGGAGGAGCCAGAAATTTGGACCTGAAGGAATGGAGAGCAGCAGAAGTGCAGGCAAGTAGAAAAGACCTTTGTCCCCTTGTGTTTAAAAAAACAAAACAAAACAAAAAAAACAGATGATTTACTGTTTAAAGATAATAATGACATCTTGTAGTTTGCAATGTAAGTGGAAATAAAAGGTCTGCAACAATGTAGCACAAAGTCTAGGAGAAACAAAATGGAAACTGTTGTAAAGTTCTTAAAATGAACAGCAAGTGTTAAAATACTGGAAAGTAGACAGTGATGTAGTGAAGGTGTGTTGTAAACCCTAGGACAGCCACTAAGAAACAGCAGGGAGGTCTAGTAACAAGCTGTAGTAGAAATAAAATAGAATCATTAAAAAAAATCATGAGTCCAGAAGAAGACAGAAAAAAGAAAAAATGAAGCAGAGAAATTCAGATGGGACAAATAGAAAGATGATGGATTTAAACCCAACCATAAACCCAACCATCCCATCAGATGCGGATGCCCTGAAAATTCCAAATAAGAGACATCTTGTCAGAGGTTGTCAGATCAAAAAGATTAAAGTGCTATCCACATTAAATATAAAGACCAGTTTATTTTTTTCATTTTTTAAAAAGATTTTACTTATGTATTTGAGAGCACACGCACAAGCACAGGGGGGGTGGGGGAGGGGCAGAGGCAGAGGGAGATGGAGACCCCGCTGAGCAGGGAGCCCAACGCAGGACTCGATCCCATGACCCTGAGATCATGACCTGAGCCGAAGTCAAGAGTTGGACACGTAACTGACTGAGCCCCCTGGGAGCCCCAAAAGACCCAGTTTAAAGGAAAAGGTTGGAAAGAGCTGTGCTGCACAAATGCAAATCCAAAGATGGTTGAGTCAAATAAGTTAGATTTCAGGATCAGAGGTATTTCCAGGAGTAAGAATGATATGTTATCCTGGTAAAGGCAGTCAGCTCATCAAGAAAACGTAACATATTGAATAGGTATGCCCTTAATAACAGAGCCTCAAAATACAAGTAGCACAAAACGATATACTTGAAAGGAGACCTGCAGATCCAGTCATAGTTGGAGACTTCAGCGCTCCTGTCTCAATAACTGATAGGACAAGTAGACATAACATCAGTAAAGATGTAGAAGACTCAGACCGTGCTATCACCCGACTCGGCCTGCTTGTGTTTATAGACTAGCACCCTACCTGGCGGCGGCGGCAGGACTCGCGTGCGTGCAGAACGTTCACCGAGACAGACCACGTTCTAGACAATAAAACAAGTCTCAGAACATGGAAAAGGACACAACCATGCAAAGTATGGTCTCTGACCAACAGAGAATTAACTAGAAATCAGTGATTGAAAGATATCTGGAAAAATCCCCAAATACTTAGAAACAAAATAAGCACACTTCTCAATAGCCACTGGTTCCAAGAGGAAACCATTTTGAACTTAGTGAAAGTCAACACATAATGTGTCACAATTTGTGGAATGCAGGTAAAACAGTGCTTAGAGAGATTTATAGCATTAAATGGTCATACTAGAACATAAAACTTCTCAAATCAATGATTTCAGCTTCAATCTTAAGAAAAAGCAAACTAAAGAAAGCGATAACAAAGCAGAAATCAATGAAATAGAAAACAAACAATAGGGGAAAAAAACCCAAAAGTTGGTTCTTTGAAAGGATCATTAAAATCGATAAACCCCTAGTTAGACTGATCAGAAAAGAAAGAGAAGAGAACCACCAAAATCAGAAACGAGAGATGAGAAATTACTACATATCCCATAGGTGTTAAATGATGGCAAAAGAATATTCTGAAAAACTTTGGGGAAATTTTAGGACATGGATGAAATGGACAAATTCCTGAAAAGATACAAATCACTAAAACTTAAGTCAAAATAGGTAACCCGAATAACTTTGTATCTATTGAAAAATTGAATTTATATGTAAGTCTTTCAACAGAGAAAATGGTTGGTCCAGATGACTTCATTGATGAATTCTATCAGATATATAAGGAAGAAATAATACTAATTCTGTACAAGGTCCTCCAGTCATTGGAAGCGGATGGATGACTACTTCTCAACCCACTTCACGAGGTCAGCATTGCCCTGATACAAAACCAGGCAAAGACTGTAGACCAGTATCCCTCATGAGCAAAATCCTTCATGAATTAGAACATTTTAACAAGTCAAATCCAACAACATGTAAAATGGACACTGCATCATAACCAAGGGGGATTTACCCCAGGAATGCAAGATTGGTTTAACATTTAAAATCAATCACTGTAATTCACTATATTAACAGACAAAAAAGAAAACCATATAACAATCCTAATGCAAAAAAAAAAAAAAAAAAAAGCCTTTGACAAACTTTAATACTCATTTATGCTAAAAAACCCACAAGCGCTTAGCAGTCTAGTAGTGGGCATCTGAGTCTGATAAAGGGCACCCGTGCAAACCTACAGCTAGCACCATACTTAATGGTGGGAAACCAAGGGCTTTCCTTCTCATATTGGGAGCAAGGCAAGGATGTCTCACCACTTCTCAACATTATGCTAGAAGAGTGGCAAGAAAAATAAAGGATGTACGGAATGGAAAAGAAGTAAAATTGTCTTTATTCATAGGTGGCCTGATGGTTTATATGGAAAATCCTTAAAAATCTATTAAAAAGCTCCTAGAAGAGGTGGATTTAGTGAATTGACAGGGTACAGGGTCTATCTAACAAAATTAATTTTATTTCTGTATACTAGGATTGAACAAGTAAAAGCTATAATAAAACACCATTTATAAGAGCTTTAAAAATATGAAATTCTTATGGATAACCGTAAGCAAAAAGTATGCTGAGAAATTAAAGACTAAATGGGAAGACCTATAGTCTGTTATTGGCCAGAAGGCCCAATGGTAGTGAAATGTTAATTCTCCCAAAATTGATCTATAGATTCAGTGCAATCACAACCAAAATCCTGGCAAGGGTTTTTGTAGAAATTTACAAGCTTATTCTAAAATTTACACAGAAATCCAATGACCTAGAACCGCCAGGATGATTTTGAAGAGACAAAAGACCACCTGATTTTGGAGAATTCTCCACTGCTATAGCAATGTAGACATTATGGAACTGGCCAAAAGGTACACATGTAGATCGACGGGACAGAATGAATTTCAGAAGCAAACCCACACATTTATGGTCCATTGATTTCCAACGAAAGTGCCAGTGGGATTCAATGGGGAAAGGAGCCAGGACTCTTAGACCCCTGTATATATGTATATACACACATGTATATATGTGTGTTCGTTGTTCAAAAGCAACGAACCTTCGCCCTCCTTCATCCCCTATGGAAAAATTAACTCAAAACGGATCACAGACCGGAATGTGAAAGCTGAAGCTGTAAGGTCAACAGGAGAAGAAACGGGGTGCACACACACAGAGGGGCTGTTATTCGGCCTTAGAGATGACGTTCGGACCCACGTTACGGCCCGGATGAACCTTGACGACGTTGTGCTCAGGGACGGGAACCAGACACAGGAGGACAAAGCCCATGTGAGTCCACTTAGACGCGGGCCCGGGGACAGCCAGAGCCACAGGTCCCAGGAGTGGTGGGAGCGGTGCTGGGGGCAGACGGGTAGTGTTTCCTGGGGACAGAGTTCCTGGACGTGGACACTGGGGTTGGTGGCACAACAGTGTGGACGTACTGAACACCACTGACCTGGACACTTAGAAATGGTTAAGATGGGAAATTTCTGTATGTTTTGCCACAGTTTAAAACAAACTGAAACAAGAGCCACAATTAGCCAGTGAGCCTGGGCTTCTGCTTTGTGGACCCCAGGCTGGCGCGGTGCTGGAGAGGGGGCTGCGCCCACGGGGTCGCAGGGGTGGTGTGGGTAGGGCTCCGGGTGTAGGGGCGATGGGGGGCTTCTGCCTCCAGAGGGGTCGGAGGCCAGAGGCCGCTCTGCTTCACATCTCGGAGGCGGCCACCTTCAGCTGTCCCTGCGCCTGCAGGGGACGGGGAAACGTGTGGCCTCCGGGTCTCTCTGGGTTTGTTCATTTCTGAGCCATCTGTTGGGCCCCCTTATCAGGCAGTGGGGAGGGAGGAACGGCACTTGAAAGGGCCCCAAATAGGCCGTATCCCTGGTTTTGCCTGAGTTGGTGGCATCTTCGTGCATAGCTCTCAGCTTCCCTGGGGTGTGCTCCGTTTGATTTGGAGCTAATGGCACGTGCTCTGGCCAGTGTGGGGTTTTCCAGTCCTGCATAAGTAGTTGTGTTTGTGCCTCTCACTTTCAGACTTCATGTTGGAGCCCGTAAGGACGATTGTCCCACCAGCCCTGCTGCCCCGTGCCTCGGTGAGTCAGGAGACGGAGGTGCGGGGACGTGCGTGCACATGTGTGTGTGTGCGTGCACGCGCGTGGTGATTCTGTTCCCTGTGATGGCGCTGGACTGGGTCCGCGCCGGGATCTGGCGCCGGCTCTTGCTGGCAGGCGTGGGCGCCCAGCCACGAGCACACCCCCGCCTGTCCAGCCTCGATGGCACTGAGGGAATCACGGGAGGCCCAGCCAGGCCTTACTGCATCGTTGACTGATTTTCTTGAGGAGGTAGATACTTTAAAGGTTTCCTGTGACCAAAAGGGTATTTATTATAACCAGTCCCTGTTTGTCCAAAATCCAGTGATTTTGGTAATCTGGTCAAGTTGCTTTCCCCTTCTGTTCTTTCCCGGGCGTGATGAACTGAGTTAGAAACAGGGCCACGCTGAAAGCCGCGCACGGTCCAGGGCCTTCTGTGGGGGCACAGTAGCAGCTAACGCCCTCAGAGCCGCACCTGGACTTTGTTAGCAGACCTGGAAGGCCAGGAATCTGTCCGTCAGGAGACGGAGCGGTAGCCGTCCAGCTTCGGCGTCCAGGGGTGGACAGGTGACCTGGAGGCCAGTGTGTGTGTCTGCTGTGAGGAGAGCCCATGTTTGCATGGGGCGGTCTGCTGCTGTGGGCCTCCCCCCCACCCCCGCGAAGCCCAGGGATAACCAGCGGTGTTGGGGGACAGCACCCAATCCGGTGGGTGCTGGTTCTTCTGGGCCTGAGGGTAGAGCCTGTGCCTCAGTGTGGCCTCCAGGGACCCGGGACTCTCTCCCATCCTTCCGTGTCCCAACTCCCAGCACTCAGGTTCCCTCCTGTGCCCGTCCTCATTCCTGGGGTCTGCCACCGCTGGGTGACGAGTGACAGGTTCCTTTTCTATCAGTCAAGCCGTGAGCACAGGGCCTCTGCCGGCCTGGTCTTATTTGGGCCTGGGAGTCGGCTGTCTTTGCAAGAACTTTCTGCAGAGTCGAGGCCGGACATTGTGGGCAGGAAGTTTAACCTCCTGAGTGGTAATTGCAGCAAACAGTGTGCTGATAGCTACCATTTGGTAGAACAAACAACTCTTAGGGTTTGAGTGGCGTTGATGGAGCCTCAGACTTTCTACACTTGGAGTCATTCATGGCTTGTGTAAAACATAGGCACCACTTTAGTTTTCAAACTAAAGTTACTTTGTTTACGGTCTCCTTAGAGTCAAATATTTCATGATGAGCCCTTGTTTGCTAAGCGGGGCTGTAAATGTGACCCCCACGCTAACCTACCCGCTACTCTGAGCAGCTCATCTCCAGCGTTCTGAATCAACAAAAGGTCATTTGCTTTTTCACTGTTGTTGAGTTCATAACACTGCTTGGGGTCTCGACTGTGAAATTGTTGCAAGCTACTGTTGTCTGCAGAAGGAAATCAAGCCATACTGTAGCCTCCAGTTGAACTCTTGGTGTATGCCTTTCCTTTGATTATGGTCTGGCCACCATGGCACAACGCTCAAGCCTGAGAGGTTCTCTCCCTTCTCAGGGCTCCGGCCAGGGGTGCTGGCCCCCCCGCGTGCCGCCAAGAGCCTTTGGATCCGTGAAGCATGTTGCATCGTGCATGGCAGGCATGTGTCCCTCACGATGGCTTTTCTGGGGGAGAGTGGCCACGGGTCACTGGCCATCAGCCAGACCTCTCCCAGCAAGATGGAATTTGGGGAGGGCGGAGATGGAAATCAGTTTGATCTCCCTCATTTCTCTCTCATTTCTGGGGTCGGGGACTGCGAAGTAACACTTGAGGCTGTGGCAGAAAGAAGAGGAGGAAGAATGGCAGGTTGGGAGCATTGTGCTTTCCAGGCCTGGGAATAGCTATGCGACCC
The DNA here is from genome assembly GCF_037043125.1 of Eumetopias jubatus. Classification (NCBI taxonomy): domain Eukaryota; kingdom Metazoa; phylum Chordata; class Mammalia; order Carnivora; family Otariidae; genus Eumetopias; species Eumetopias jubatus. The sequence goes on along the minus strand of NW_028274807.1, from coordinate 2,750,129 downwards.
TTTCCCAGATCTGATTTATAACCAAGCATCCGGTAAGATCAAGTCAACATTCACAAACCAAACGACTTTTAGGTGTGTGTGTGTGTATATACACAGTGTACCATTTTTTTGAAGTTTCAGAGGCAGAGGTCAGTGATTCATCAGTTGCGTACAACACCCAGCGCTCATTCCATCACGTGCCCTCCTTCCTGCCCGTCCCCCAGTTACCCCATCCCCCCAACGCCCTCCAGCACCCCTCAGTTTGTTCCCTAGAGTTAGAGTCTCTTAGGGTTTGCCTCCCTCTCTGATTTCATCTTATTTTATTTTCCCTTCCGTGCCCCCCGTTCTTCTGTTTGTTTCTTAAGTTCCACATACAGGAAAGGTATAGCAAAACCAAACATAATAGAGAGGATGGGCGACAGTGACCACCCCCCACAAAGCTGATAATCCGCAACGTGGAAATAAAGCGAATCATTCGTTTATGACCTGACTGGCACCTCTCAGAAGATGTTGAAATACCTAATAAACACATGAAAACAGGTGTGCAACTGGATTAGTCATCAGAGAACTGAGAATTAAAACCCACCAATGTGGTGTCTGTACAGAGCCAGGGTTGACGAGGGTGTGCAGCCATGGGGCGCTGGTCCATCGTGGAATGTGACGTGTGCCCCAAAGAGGGCAAAGGGCCTCACCGATCACTCAAACCCGCTGTGGCCCACGTGTCCTGTGGACCTCAACCCAGGCCGTAACGCAGGGAGGCGCCTTCCTAGCTAAGATCGCAGAGGGCAGGGGGAGGGATTGCTCTCCAAGAAGGCAGGGGAAGTAGAAGGCCAGGGCACCTCCGGCTCCAGGTGCCTGGGGCTCTCGGTGTAGTTCCCACTGCTGTGTGAGGAGGAATTCTCGACCCTGCAGGTGCTATATGAGGGGGCCAAGCAAAGGGTTCAGACTTTGACCGGCCAAGTTGTGTCTAGAGAAGGCAGATATCCTACAAGGTGAGCTTTTTTCCTGAAAAAACAAATCTTATCAGTGCTCAGGGTAATTGGATAGACTGTTGTTACCACCGTAGAGACAAAAGGTTAGAACTTAACAAGGAAGCAAGGTAATTTTTTTTCTTAACATTTAAATTTTAATTATAAAAGTAATGCATGCTTATGAAAATTGAACACAGAACCAAATGTAATACATAATCAAGATTTCATTCTTTATTCCCCTGCAAGTCCCAGTCTTTCCTGGCTGTGGTTGATCCTTCCAGAACTTGTAAAAATACGCATAAAAACATACATACATGCACAGAGTTTTCGAAAACACATTTATATGTGTTTATAATGTATATCTGCGCCAATGATTGTGACTTGGCCTGGAAGTTTTTTACGACGTGCAGCTCTGCTTCATTTCGAAGACTTCCTTCTGCATGCATGTTCTGGAGCATGCGTGTGTAAACGTGCATGCACACACACCCACACACTGTAGGAAATGTCTGCATTACTGTTTCAGAGCACAGTTACCAGTTATCGGTTGATTAGAACCAGAGTACGCTCTCCAGACTGGCAGTGTGTGTGCATGGCCCTCAAGGGCTTGCGCTACACTCTTTCCTGTACTGAGCGGCGGGCCGGGGTTCAGGTGAGCACAGTGGAGGCAGCGTCCATGGAGGGTGATGATGGGCCTCAGGGCTCTGCAGCATCGAAGCCCCGCCAGGCTCCTTGAGCGTGGACTTTACCTCCTGCAGCTTTGGCCCAAGCTCTCCCTTTCTGTCCACATGCGGCTGTGTGTAAGTGGCTTTGGAGCTGAGAGATTATCACCTTGCAGGAAAGACGGAATGAGTATGTAGGATATTTCAAACGGACTCTTACTTTATTGAGTGTTTTTGTCAGGAAGTGAGGTTGAATTTTGTTAAATTACCAGCCCAGCATTCTTGTTAAAGAGATATAAAGAATTTTATTGATTTCCCAATATCAAACCATCCTTGCATTCATGGACCAGACCCCACTTGGTCATGATGTATTGTCTTTTTAACGTGCTGTTAGACTTAGTTTGCTAATAATTTTTTTTACCAATTTTTGTATTCATATTCATAAGCAAAGAGCAGTGGTTCTTGAACTTTTGTTCTCTTTACTCTCTTAAAATTATTGAGGACCGCAGAGAGCTTTTTGTGTGTCTGTGTGAGTCCTCTGTCTTGTAGGTCTCAGCTGGGGGTGATTGCGCCTGTCACCACCAAGGGGACATTTGGCAACTTCAGGAGATGTTTTTGGTTAACACAGCTGGTGGTGCAGGGTGTCGTTCCTGGCAAGCAGTGCGCGGGCAGGGACGCTGGTGGAGAGCCTGCCATGCACAGGACAGCTTCTGGTCCGAAATCTCAGCAGTTTCCTGGTCGAGAAATCCTACTGTCCATGTAGACTATCTTAGAAATTAATCTTGAGAACATTTAAAAATATTTATTTATTCATCCATTTAAAATAGAAGCAATAAACTGATTACGTGTTAACATAAATAATCTTTTTTATAAAGAAAAACTACATTTTCCACAGCTGAACCCAGGGAGTGAGGAGAGTGGCACAGTTTTATATTTTTACGAGTCTCTTTCATGTCTGGCAACAGAGGAAGCAGCCAGAATCAGCTGCTTCTGAATTCAGTCTGTGTTGTTTGGTTGAAGTACATAAAGACAGTCCCGCCTCATCAAGACATACTGGGAAAACAGGGGACTTCTGTGTCCCCTGCTGGGGGCTCGGGGACCCCAGGCTCCTTGCATCACACATGGGAGCCATCAATGTAGACAGGCTTCCTTCTTCTGCGTTCCTTCTCCCGTGTGCATTTAGTGCCATGCCATCTTCATAAAAGGCATCTGGACTTTTTCTGTCTTCCTCTATGTTCTGGAAAAGGTTAAATTGTATGAAGATAATCTGTTCTTAGAGGATTGGTAGAATTAACTTGCGAAATCATCTGAGTTTGGCATCTTTCATTAGAAGTAACTGACAGATACCTTTTCATTCTATAAAATAAGGTCTGCTTTGGGGCGCTTGGGTGGCTCAGTGGGTTAAGTGTCCAACTCTTGGTTTCGGCTCAGGTCGTGATCTCAGAGTCGTGTGATCGAGTGCACTTCGGGCTCTGTGCTTAGCGGGGAGTCTGCTTGGGATTCTCCATCTCTCTCTACCCCTCCTGCTTGCGTGCTCTCTCTCTCTCTCAAATAAATACATAGATCTTTAAAAAAAATAGTTCTGGTTGGGGTGCCTGGGTGGCTCATTCGGTTAAGCGTCTGCCTTTGGCTCGGTTCATGGTCCCAGGGTCCTGGGATCAAGCCCCGTATCGGGCTCCCTGCTTATCAGGAAGCCTGCTTCTCCCTCTCCCACTCCCCCTGCTTGTGTTCCTACTCTCGCTGTGTCTCTCTCTGTCAAATAAATAAATGAAATCCTCAAAAAAAAATTAGGTCTACTTAAAGTTTCTTTTTTGTGGTCCCTTTCTTTGTAAATTTTTTCCTTCTAGAAAATATCCATTTCATTTAGGCTTTCAAATTTGTTTGCACAGACATGTGCAGTTATTTCCATGATTTAAAAAAAAATGTTTTCTTTTGATGGTTATTCCCTATTTTCTTATTTTGTGTATTTTTGTTCTACTTTTTCTTCATTATTTTTTATTGCTATGGGTGACTTAACTGTTTTATTTTTTTCTCAAGTTTCGCTATTAATTAGAATTTTTTTAAACACACTGTTTGTTTTTACTTTTATTAATTCCTTCCTGACTTCGTAATTCTCTTTTAGCTTTTCGAGTTGGAAGCTTGAGTCTATTATTTTCATGCTTTCATTCCTAAAGACTTAAATACCTAATGTGATAACTTTTCTTCTAAGCATGGCTTCAGTTTCATTGTGCTTTTTAGAGACTGTATACTTTTGGTTTCTATATCCCCTGGGGAGAACTAAGAGGAGCTTGGTCACCTCTCAGGGGAAAGGCCCTGTTTTTGGATCTTGTTATTAGTTGCTAGCAAACATTGTCTGCGCTGCAAATACGATTTGGAACTTGTTGATTATTTCTTTGTTGCTTAATACATGAATGTCCCCCTGGGCAGGTGAAAGGAGGTGTGGCTTCCCTCACCAGTGACAGGATTAGCGCCAGAGCCTTAGACCCACCTCCTGAGCCTCCCTGCTCACCGACCTTCTTGACCACCGTTCTTCCTCGGGTTGGAAGAGACGGATCCGCGTCTCCCATTATTAGAGTGCTGTGAGTTGTTCTTTTGTTTGGTTGTGTTTTTGTCTTTGGTGGTGGTGACCTGAGAGCTGGGAAGGTGCACTTCACCTGATCCCAGCCTATCGCGTGTCCCTGTGCGCGCTCATCCTTCCTGGTGGCTCGGGCACGGCCCCCACCTGTCTCTCCAGGGCCGCCTGCCTCAAGCCCATTTTACCATCTTGCTTCATTACTGTGGCCTTCTTGTGCGGGTGTTTGAGCATCATGTCTGTGGCCCCGAGTTTCTGTCTTTCTGTGACTCAGTGTTTGGGCTTGTCTGTCTCTGGCACATCTCGCAGACGCTGGGCTCACCGGCTGTTTGTCCTTGTGATCGCTGAGACGCGTGGACTCCCAGCATCACCATGGCCATCACCTTCATCCTCACCCCTCGTTTTACTGCCTTCTCTTGAGCTGACGTCCATTAGCTCGTCTACCCGCTGTGCCCTTGTGGTGTCCTCACAGCATCGGCACGCGTGGTTGGCCTCACTCAGGCTCATCGGTATCCCTACTTTCTTCCTAAATACCGTAAAGACCTTAGAACCAGGACTTTGATTCTGCAGTGTTTTCAAACCCTCATTTCCTGGGCACGCAGCACCGCGGTGTGTGCACCTGTGTGCTCTCCCTGGGTCCTCACACGGTTCTGGACATGGGCTTTGGGAGCCACCGGCAAACTAGGGTCCTGGAGCCTGGAGAAGTGGCCTTGGAGCAAATTGCAGGCTGGCTTGTTGCTTTGTGTGCATGGCACTTGCTAGCCCCACCTCTCCCAGGATGCAGGCCACACGTGTTTATTCTGTTACATGGCTCTGACCACAGACGGCCTGATGGGTGCGTGTTAAGTCCACGCCGATAGCTTCTTGCCACGTTCCCCCACCAGCAACCCCGAGCACGGGGACCCTTCCCCCAGCGGGCAGGTGCGCCGTGGATGGCTCGGTGCTCATGTGTGTGCATCTTCCCGCATGAGCGTGGGACTCTGGGCTGAGCTGCTGGTCCGGTCCCCGCAGGGATACTAAGAACTTGACGAGGCATTGGACTTTAGCATGGCAATGAACAAATTTAGAATGCTTCAGTTATTCAGTGCCTTTGACAAGTTGTTCTCAGTGGTAACAAAACACTAACAAAACACATCAAAAGGCTGTCCTTTTGATGATCAGTAATTAGCTCCCTGCCGCTGATTCTCAGGGCTAAGTTTTCCCAGGATGGTGTTCATTGCTGTGTCACGAGAGTGTTGGGGTGGGCCAGGCCTGGACTTGGGACGAGCGTGGCAGAGGACGCGCTGCAGGGACAGGGAGATTGTGGCTGACCAGCAGAACGTGCAGTGCCACGATATCTTCTTGCTGATTTCTCTGGACCTTGATGCTGTTTTGTAAAGGTTTACAAGAGGACATAGGCTTCTTTATTTGGGCTAAATTCTGTCGAATGAAGAGTTTCCCTTTTGTAGATTAAACTCCTTAACCCGTGATGTCAGCAGAAGGAGAGGGCCCCTCAGGTGAGGAGGGAGGCTTTGGCTCTTGGTTCCAGTAAGACGTCCAGTAAGCACTGGGGTGTTTTCTTTGCTGTGTGACTCAATGCTGCACGTGCTAGGGACACAGCACAGCTGGCAACGTGTACTGGCTTTTTCAGAAGTCAAATTGCATATAAAGAACTGCTCCTGTTAAGGCTGTGAAAACCCAAACAACTTTGAAGTGAAGACAGACTTTGCTGGAAAGTTTCCGTTGATCCCTGGGTTTGGAGCTGTGGTGTCCAGTTCCAGTGGTTTGTCGGCGAAGGGTGGGGACCTGGATCACCACTGCCGTGGACTTGCGAAGGCCCCCAGGAAGTGTCCCTAGGAGGTCAAGTCTCCAGGTGGCCGGGGAGAGGGCAGGCTGCCCTACCCTGCCATCAGGTAGCGTGGATCTCATTTAACAATCTACTGACTTTGGCGGAGGGCCTGCCACTTGCCAGGCGCCCCTCTGTGGAGGGCACGGGCTGTGGGGGATGTGACCCAGACACACGTGAGGGCTGCATTCCAGGGGGTAGTAGGGAGGCGATGGTCGTGAACAAAATTTCCATGATCTTCCCAGGGCAGAGAGAGCCTGGTGGATTGCAGGGGACAGGCATGGAGGTCAGGAGAAGGTGCTGGGGCTCTGTGGACAGATGGACACTGTGGCCCCGGCTTCAGAGGTGCCCGCAGGACCTCACAGGTGTCCTGAGCTCCAGGGCTGTCCCGAGGAAGTGAGCTGCCACGCCCACTATTGTGGGTCCTAGATGTATGCACGGCATGTGTGCCACACACACGCACGGCACACGCATACCCACAGCATACGCACCGCACGCACAGTGCACGCACACGCACATGCACACCCACAGCACAGCACACGCACATGCACAGCACACGCACACACACACCCACAGCATATGCACCACACACGCACAGCACAGCACACGCACGGCACACCCACGGCACACGCACGGCACATGCACAGCACACACACACACACAAAACACACAAAGCACACGCACAGCACACGCACATGCACAGCACACACAAAGCAAACACAGCACACACACAGCACACACACATGCACAGCACATGCAAGGCAAACACAGCACACACACAGCACACGCACGGCACACACACAGCATATGCACAGCACACTCACAAGCACAGCACACACACAGCACACGCACATGGACAGCACAGCACACCCACAGCACACACACAGCACATGAACATGTAATCACAGCAGACGCACAGCACACGTGGCACACACACGCATAGCACACTCACAAAGCACATGTGGCACGCACATGCACAGCACACCCGCACAGCACAGCACACGCACACTCCCATACACATCACACATACACACTACACACAACACGCACACACACACCACACACAAAGCTTTCTTTAGAAACAAAGATCTGAAACAATTTGGCGAATGTGTCATCTCCATGGTAGGTGCACGGGTGCGTGAGATGTTGGTTTTTGTGTTTGACTTTCCAAATTAAAAATAGGCACCCGTGCCACGAGGGGCGGTGTAAGACATCACTGAGGGCTCTGTCCCGGGGGCAGAGCCCTCTGTGTGGTGGAAGGGGCTGCTGGAGGCTCTGCTGCCGGCAAACCTTGGGTGAAGTGGCTTCTCGTGCGACCAGCAGAGGGTGCGGGGCGGGGGGGAGAGCGGCCCTTGGGGGGCTGAGCGTGGAGGAGCCTGTCCCTTGTCAGGTACTCTGAGTTGGGCCCTGCTTGGGGAGGGAGCCCCTGCTCGCCCTCACCATGTGCAGGAGAGTGTGTTCCCGAGAGAGCCGGCTGCCCCTGCCCAGCAGCATCGGGCTGGCATGAGGAGCAAAGGAGCCAGGAGAGCAGGGGTGCTTCGAGGAGGGATGGGGCGCACCGTCCCTGGGAGCCGTGCTGGGCGCAGCCTCCGGACTGTCTGTGGACAGAAGCTCCCCTCCGGGACCTGTTCCAGTGTGGACCCCGTCCCTCTACCACGAGGACGAGACCTGGGATTGGGTGCATCTCCGTGTTCGTGAACTGGGCTGGGGGCTACGCAGCTCAAGATAGTTTTCACTGACGCAGGACGCCTGTGCTGCAGGGTTCTACGTCCGTGAGGGGCAGGTTTGGTCTGCGTCCCAGTGCGGTGACAGATCAGCACAGGCCAGTCTCTCTCCCGTTGCCAGCAAGCCCGGGGCAGCCCCGGCAGCAGCTACCCGGGCCCCAGAGACCAGCCTCCCTCTGACCTTCTCCTCTGCCTGCAGCTTCTGGCCCCCTGACCACAGCTGGCTGGTCTCAGGAGGGCTGCTTCCCCCAGGCCCTTTCATCTGCATTCCAGGCAGGAAGGAGAAGGGCATGTCTGGGCCATTTCCTAGTGGCTTGTGTCTCCCAGGCCAGACACTGCGGCCCCGGTCACGGGACTGGGACCCTCCCTGCTTGGCCGGCGGTGGCCTGCCTGACAGGACATCTGTCCTGTTGGTACAGAAGTGAAGGACAGTGGACTCTGGGTGGACCGCCCACTCCTTCTGACCATGCAGCAGAGTAGTCCATATTCCAGAACCTTTGGCCTGAGTTTGATGGAAGGAGTGTCTTGTCCCACGTCCTTGGGTCTCCTCCTCACTGTGCCCCACACACATCAGTGGTTCTACCCGGGTAGACTTGCCTTTCTGTTTTTCAGCGTGGGGGGCTAGTCAGGCCCTGGCTTTCGGTCTCTGTGGAGATAAGAAGGAGAGAGGCCACAGCCTCTGTCTCCAGCAGGGCTCTTCCCCCGTCTCTCACCAGGCTGCCCGAGGCCACACTGCTGTCTGTTTCTGCCTCCTCGTTACCCAGAGTGTAGGTCACTGGTGAAAAGATCACCCTGGAGAGCCCGCCCCCTGCGGCTCCGACGGGGAGGGGCTGAGGGCTGGTTAAAAGTCAGCGCCTTCCGTGCACTCCGTTGCTTTCGAGTGACCGCCTGGCTCGCCTGGCCCAGGGGACCCCAGGTAAGCACAGGCTGTGTCACTCCCCCTCCCGCAGAACCGTCGGCCTTCCCCACTGAGCAGGGGGCCCCGTGCCCCGTGCAGCTGCTGGGCAAGCCTGGGCGTGAAGGGGCCCCCCTGTCTGCGAGTCCACACCCTCCGTGTGTTCCCGGGACAGCAGGGCTGGGCACCAGGTTACTTACCCAGGGAGCCCCCACCTTTGCTCAGCCTGTAGGAGAGTCCTCGTGGCTCGTCCATCCTAACCCTGAGCTCCAAAGCAAAGGTGAAGCCTCTGGGTAAATAAGATGTTGTTTGGACCTGTCTTTGGGCCGTCTCCAGGGCTTGGGACCCCACACAGGAATCTGTCAGGCCACAGAGTGCTCTCTGGGTCTGTATGTTCTCCCTGCTCAGGGAGCCAGAGGCTGTTGTCTGCCACAAATGTCACTTGAGTAACCTTTGGCAGAGCCAGACAGTCCAATGTCCGGCGTCACAGCCACACACGGCTGTTGAGCCCTTGGAAGGGAGCGGCTGAGTCGGGAGGCAGTGGGGGTTAGCGCCCAGGCTTCACGGACCTGCAGGAAACACAGCATGAGTGGCTCCTCCAAGCCTTTATTATTATTATTATTATTTATTTGAGAGGGAGAGGGGGCGGGAAGCACAGAAGCAGAGAGAGAGGGAGAAGCAGTCTCCGCGCTGAGCAGGGAGCCCAACGCGGGACTTGATCCCAGGACCCTGGCGTCAGGACCTGAGACGAAGGCAGACGCTTAACCACTGAGCCACTCAGGCGCCCCGCTCCTCGCCTCTTTAATATCGTATGTTGAAAGAATGGTATTTTGGCTACATTGGGTTAAATCAAATACATCATTAAATTAACTTCCCCTTTTGCTTTCGCTATTTAATGCAGCTACAAGAAGGTGTACATTACCTGCGCGGCTCGCTCTTTCCCTTGGCCGACCCGCCATGCAGCGCTAGCTTGCGACACGCGTTCCCTCTTGGCTCCCTTCTTCAGTGCTTGTGAAAGCTGGAGAATTCTTACGTGCTCCTGACAGAGAGGGGGCTGATTAGCTGTCAGTTCTGCTTTCCTTGGGTGGCAAACTGTTTCTTTAACTGACAGGTTAACACACGCAGGACAGGAGCCCGCAGCTCTGGGATGGGGCAGAGGCACAGTTTTACTGGGGATGCCTGAGGCTGGGCTCCGCTGTTGTCTGTCAGGGAACGGGCATGTGCACGGGGACCGACGTGGACCAGTAAGTTCTTAGGTTGGGGGGTTGCTGCAAGGGAAGCGCCTGGATGTTTATGAGAGAAGAGTTGTCTGCAGTCTTCCTGGAGGTGAGCTTCTGTGAGCTGCAATCAACTGGGAACACAGGTGGGTGTGTTCGGAGCCAGCTCCGGGCTCACCAGCAGTCCCATGGGAGGCGGCGGCAGGCGGACGGACAGCCCGGCCCCAGGGTGCAGAGGCTTTGGCACAGGCCCCACTCCAGGCACAGGAGACAGGAGATAAAAACATTTGCTCATGAATTTAGTTGCCTGCTCCCTTCCATTGATTTGTCCATTTCACCATCGGACGTTTGGTGACTGTTGCCACCGGGACCCAGAGGGGGAGTGGGAAGGGGGTGCAGAGCAGTGCAGGGTGTGGGCTGCCCGCTCAGGTCGTTGGGAGGCCAGAGGGGGAGGTAGGAGAGCAGGGACCCAGGGGTGCAGCACGTGCCTACCCTGGGACCCCCTCGATGGAGGAGTTGTTGGCCATTGTCTGTGTCACTCACCCCACACACCGCCCAGCAACACAGCGCCCCTGGCCCCCAGCTCCGGCTTCTTTACGCGGAGTGAGAACTCCCAGCTCCCGGGGACTAGGAGCAGAGTCCGCAATACCCGTCTGTTCTTTCCCTCCTGACACTTGTCCTTTCTCTCCCGTGATTTGATCGCTAGCTCCTTGTATTTGCAAATGAGTCCAGAGGATTCAGCCTGATGCCAGCAGGAATGGCCACTTGGACCTCCCTGTTTTGCAGGGGTATTTCCTCAGCTCTGTTGTTGAGTGAAGCTGCGCAGCAACACCCGCAGCTACCCAAACTGAGCCTGAGCACAAACAGCCTGTTCTCCCCGAACTCGCTGCTGCTGGAGGGCAGCCCGCCGGCGGCCACGGGAGGGGTTTCTGCTGTGCGCAGAAAGTGTCTGGGGCCAGTCAAACGCCTCCCGAGGAAACCAAAGCAACAGAATGAGCTCAAACTATGGCAGATGTCCCCACGGCCCAGGAATGGACTGAAGCCCCCGGGGAGGGCCGAGGCCGGGGCCGTGGATGTGCTGCCGGGGGGTCCTGCTGGCAGCGAGGGCTAGACGGGGACATGACAGCCAGCCCCTGCTGGGAACCGGGGCTGGTGCGGGGTGTCCTGCTGCTGAGGGGAGCCAAGTGGGCAGGAAGGACACCACCTCTGGACCTCTCAGAACAAGCCAGGCGTTGGCTGGCCCTCCCTCCAAGTGTGTATCCCCAACATCGCAACACAGCAAGTGCCCCAAGCGGCTTCCTGTCCCTGGTCTAGACCGAACCTTCCGACGGCCATGGGGCCGCCACATGGGGAGTGGAGAGCAGGCTCCGCAGAGCAGCACGGACCCCCTAGTCAGGGTCAGGGTCCCGAGAGCGGTCTGAAAGCTGGCAGGACACAGTCTGCAACCAGAGCTGGACTTCTCTCCAGATGAAGCTTGTTTCCTGAAGCAGTTTGGAAAGACTCCGTAAAAGTGTGGCTGTTTCGGGTGCACGAGCCTGGCGTCACCTCAGCCGTGACACAACCCTGGCCGGGGGGAGGGGCTGATGGATGGCACCTCGTTACCCTGTCCGGTGGAGTTGCGTGTAGTGCATGGGCGCCCCACAGGCCAGTCCCAGGAAGGCGGGGTGGACACAGGACCACTGAGTGCTCTGTGGACGGTGCAGACCGGCAGCCCCGGGAGGGGACCGGAGGGCCAGATGCCGTCTCCCGGGCACCAGAACACGCACGTCCATCCGCACAGGTGCCACGACTGGTCTATCTGACCCGCAAACACCAGGGTGGACTGAGGGCACCCACAATTTGGGAGGGAGCTGGAGGGCTCGCATTTTAGCCCCAGAGCTGGGGACGAGTTAGCTGTATGTGGGCTGTTTATGGTGCGCCTGTCAGTGAGGATGTCTTCGAAGCACAGGTCAACAGGAACGTGCCTGGTGCCTGAGAAGGTTTCTGGTCATCTCGTGTCCTGGCAAGGTAGATGAGGTGAGCCGGCTGCATCGGGGTGCTCCCCACAGAGCCCAAGCACAGTGCAGAAGGAAGTAGCCGTGAGGGAGCATGGTGGCGTCGGGCAAGACCACCAGGGTCGTTGTGCTGGGTCTCAAGTCCCTGTGTTCACAGCTGGTCTGCTTGAGTCAAACGGGATCTGTGGGCACATTTTATGTCGATCCAGGTGTGTGGCCTGGATAAGGGCGAAGTGGTGGGTGCTGCTGGGCTTGGAAGACCAGGCAGGGCTGTGATAATCTCTTGTAAAGATTATAAAAATAACACTACTCATTTTCAAAAATAAAGGATGTTAGATTTCTTTCCCCAGTTCCCTGCTGCATCGCAGCGTCCCGAGCCCGGGCTGCTGAAGCAGGGAGGGGCCAGAGCGGCGCTTGCCGTGGGTGTGGGTGGGTGACGCAGTGCCCAGCGGGGTCACTGAGAGCAGAGCACCTGCAGCTGAGCACCTGGGCAACGCTGAGTCCCTGTCCTCTGTCAACTGTCACTCTGTTATCTGTGCTGTGACCCGCCAGACTCTGGCAGACTCTGGGCACGAACCAGACGGTGACATCCACTGCTGGAGGTGCCCCTGGCAGAGTCCCACGGGCCGGCCGCTCATCAACAATGCACATGCAGTTCTCACACTTCTGGAGGCCGGGAGTCCAAGATCAAGGTGCTGGCAGATTTGGTGTCGGGGAGGCCCCTTCCTGCTTCACAGCTGGTGGCTTCTCACTGGGTCCTCACGTGGGGGAAGGGCGAGGCCGCTCTTGGGGTCTCTTTCCTAAGGGCACTGATCCCCGCATGGGGGCTCCCCTCTCATGACCCGACCACCTCCAAAGGCCCTGCCTCCTAATGCCGTCACTTGGGGATCAGGTTCCAGCCCGTGAACTTGGCGGGCACAAACCTTCAGTCCCTGGCAGATGGCTCTGAGTGAGAAAACCACTTGGTGTCCAGTGTGCGCCAGCATTTGGCAACTACAGACAGAACAGCGGTCAGCCCCGGGCATCGGGGGGACGATGCCTGACCTCCTGTTCCCTGCCCTGCTTCTGCACGGTCTCACGTTTTTAGAGCAAGAATGTCATACTCCCAACTACTTTACAAAATCTCATTAGGGCTCGAGAGCTGGGGTGTTTTTACTTTAAATTTCTTTTTTTTAAGACTTTATTTGTCAGAGAGAGAGGAGAGAGAGAGCAAGCACAAGCAGGGGGCACTGCAGGCAGAGGCAGAGGGAGAAGCAGGCTTCCTGAGGAGCAGGGAGCCCGATATGGGGCTCGATCCCAGGACCCCGGGACTATGACCTGAGCCGAAGGTAGACGCTTAACCCACTGAGCCACCCACGCGTCCCTGGGGTGTTTTTCCTTTAAATGTTTATTTGAGCTGAAGAGCTGGGCCGATGGGTTACAACAGCCCATGGGTGGGTGTGACATCCCAGTGTCCCAGATTGAAGGGTGTGTCTTCGGAGTTTGTCCCAATCCGCGCAGACCTGATTTTGGAAGCTAGCCAGAGAACGCGCCTTTAAGCAGTGTCCCTGTGGGCATGCCTCCACTGCTCTCTTCATTGGCTGGAGGCCCAGGTGGTCAGCCGTCGGGGGGACCTGCCTTTCGGTGGGAGGAGAGGATGGGATTTCTGCTTGGTTGGGCCTCCTGGTTGCTTAGGGCGCAGTCCCTGCTTATGGAAGCGGTGGTTTTGCAGGTAGATGGCCCGGGTCAGAATCCTGATTCTGCTCTTTTCCTGCTGTGTGACTGGGTTGAACAAGCGGACGCGCACGGGGCCGTCAGGATGCCCAGTGACAGTGTGCATGCAGAGGCGGTTTGAACAGTTGTCACCCCGCATAGTTCTGCGAACTCCAGGTGTGTGAGAGCATCTTGACCGCTGTTCTGGAACTCAGGCTCCCCTCTGGGCAGTTGGGGCAGGTGGGCAGCAGGTGCACACGGCAGCCATCCAGCTACTAGGCAGCCTCCTCGAGGGGAGAGTAAGGCCCTCTGCAGGAGAGGGGACGGCTCACGGGGCTCAGACCCCGTGGTCGCCTGACCCCCCCCCCCCCAGGGCCTCCGCAGCATTCCCGTGGGGACTCCGTGCTCCTGAGAGGGACATGGGCAACAGCGAAGCGCACTTGTCTGAGAATACGTGTGTGGAAGTGGGAAGGACACCCAGGAGCTCGCTCAGGAGACTAGTGGTCCTGCCACCGGTCACCGGGCACAGCAGCCTGGCGCACGTCCCTGCACGGCAGCCCCTCCTGTCACCTGCAGCTGGTGGCCCACAGCAAGCAGGGGAGGGAGGCCCCCAGGGTTCCTGGGCCCTCGGCTTGCTCCACACCTGTCCAGCCCCTGGCCATCCTGCAGCAGCGGGAGGCCGGCGTCCAGCCCAGCTTCTCCTCCAGTCCGCCTGCCTCACCAGGCACTGTGCCACGAGGAACGGCAGGAGTCCTCCATGCAACTGTGTTCTTAGCACCGGCATCACAGAGTACAGCAGGGCTTTGTATGCTGGCTCCCAGGTGCCACGTGCTGTCAGCATGTCAGACCAAACCAGAGAGTTGGGGCACGGACAGAGCACCCCCCAGGCTCTCCCCGGCGCGGGCGCTTCACCGGGTTCTGTGCTCTGGGGGCTGCCTTCCGGCTGTGCGCTGCTTTCATGGGGACATTCGGAAGAGCAGGGTGGTGGCTTCCCGGCAGTTACATACCCCCCTGCCTGGGAGCAGGGAACCCCCCAGCTGGGCTTTCTGTGCGCCAGTCACTTGGCCTAAAGGCTCGGTAGAACTTTAAATAGTGATTTTTAGTTGAAGTGATGAGGAACCAAGCAAGCTGATACAAATGAATTTTGAGATTCATGATCGTTGTCAAGCATTTCAGGTCTGAAACTGTATTTCATTTACAAATTGCTTTCCGGGTAGGAGTGTATTTGGGGATCAGTGACAAACAGGTGGCGCTGGGTCCTGGCCACAGCGTCAGGCTTCCTGGGAGGGGTGCGTGCTCAGGAGTGTCGGCTCCGGACACGACGCCCGGCTGCCCTACTTGGATAGCACGCTGACATTTGTCCACAGCGCTCCTTTGTACCAGCCTGGGTGGAGGCTGCCGCTCTAGCAGCCGCCTCAGGTTTCTCCCCGGGGCTTCAGTGCCGGGCACACATCCTCCTCCCCATCACCCACCCCTGGACGGCAGCTGCAGGGGGGACACGCAGCCTGCCAACCAGTCTCAAGTGCAGAGACTTGGAAAAATAAGTGGGCGTCCTTGTTACCCTAGTGCACGGTTTCCCGAGGCGGCCGAGGGCTGGAGAGCTGGGTGACATCTGTGGGAGGCGTGGGATGTGGACCCTTGTGTCTGAGAGTGGCTGGTCATCTCCAGGCCCACCTCCCCAGGAGTGGTAGCATTCTCCCTGGACACCTGCTGCCGTGACACCCCCCTGTGCGCGGTCGTCCAGACCGGCCTGCGTCAGCGCCACATGGTAATTACAAGCCGCACAAACAGCGGCTGGCGCTGAGAGTTTCCGAAGATGCTTCAAAGCACTTGAGATTTGGCCGCCGTTTTCCTGAGCTCACACCTCGGCTGTTTACCTGTGTTTGGTTTGCATAGTAACCCATGTTCTCCACGTGTGCCGGTGTGGATTGGAAGGGCATCGTGTCAGCCATCCGCGAGAGTGCCGGCGTCACCCCTGCAACCTCCACCCCCGTGTCGTTTACCCCAGAGTGAGTCCAAGCAGTGAGCCTTCCCAGGAACGCAGTTTGGTTTCTGTTCCTTCCTGACTTGGTCGCGCATTCAAAGCTGCGGAGTGGGTTGAGTACTACCCCGCCCGCCTCCCACAGGTGCGTGGAGTGGAGCAGAGCGCACCCTTGGCTGTGTCCTCCAGAACAGCCTGGACGTGCCCAGGACTGGAGGACACTTCCCTGAGCTTGGGCCTCTCCCTGCTCCTTCCCGGGACCAGCAGAGACGCTCAGGAAGCTCATAACCTTTCCAAAGAAGGGCTGCCGGCAAGTGCCAGGAGCTCCATGTCTGAGCGGTCAGTGGGGGACACCCCGGGCACAGGGATGAGGTGTGGGTCATGCCACTGTCTGTAGGAGGGGCCCAAGGACGCCTTCCAGGGAGGCCTATGAGTGCTTTGGCCCCTTTCCTCCCTGTTGCTCATCCTGCAGTGTGTTGCTGGCACCCGGAGGTTCTTCCCCAGTTCTAATGCCGCGCTAAATCTGGATAAACAGGCTGGTGAAATGGCGCGTTCCCAGTGGGTTGGCAGCGTCTCATTAACCTAATAAATGCAGTGAGACTTTGTAGGGAGAGCGTCCCACTGCTAGGACACGTGTGTCTATGAGTCCGGCAGCCAGAGGCTTGCAGCGGAGCGCCGAGCACGTCTTCCCTTCTGGAAACTCTGCGCTTCACTCTGCAGCCCTAGGGCAGCAGGGTTTTCCTGAGGCCCCGGCCGTCAGGAACCAACAGTGTTTGTCGGGAACCGTGGGGGATAGTGATTAGCTGTGACGTGTCTGGGGCGTGGAGACGTCCGGACGAGCTCCAGGACGCCCTGTCCACCCTGGGGAGTGGCTGGCTTTGCTCCCGGGGGCCCTGACGTGGAACTGGCCACACTGGTGACAGCAATGCACTCAGAGGCCACGTCAGCCACATCTGGTTTCAGATGCTGGGTCTGCCAGCTATTTGGTGATTTGGGGCCCAGAGACTTGGAGTTGGCGGCACTTCCCGGAGAGCAGAGCCACTGTGATCGTTAAATGCGTAATTTGCATGTTGCACCTGTCACTTGGCTTGGCCTTGGCGTGGCCCGCCTGACCCCTCACCCATGTGTGTGGGTGTGATGTCCGTGTCCTCTCATCAGTGTGTCTCGGTGGGGCCTCGTGCATGTGGGCAAGGCCCCCCGGAGCCCCCACCAGTGTGTCTGGACCTGGCCCCCGTGGTCTCTCTTCGCTCCCATGTTGACTCTGCCCTCTCTCACACCGCAGTGTTAACAAGCCCTCCCCATTAACTCGGGTCATCAGCACCCGACTCCGGGACGGTCTGGGGGGAGGGGTGTCCACCCCATGGGGCCAGGACAGCAGGTGAGGCTGGTATCAGGGCATCCGTTCCTGTGTGGGGCCAAGCTAGCTGGGGACAGTCAGAGTTCTATGGAGCATGGCCCAGGACGGGAGGTGAGCAGGGAGAGCAGGGTGGGGCCGGGGGGCTCATAGCAGGGAGACGGACCGAAGGAACAGGGAGCCCAGGGCTGGCTGTGCTGCCCCACCTGCCCCTCCCCCGGAGGCGTCTGTCCTGGAGGCTGGAGAGAGGCGCCACTCGCTGTGCAGCTCGTGGGGGATCGGCGGCCGCCGCAGGCCGAGCGCGTGGCCCATGGGGCCTTTCTCTGCGCCCCCGGCCTCAGGCTCTGCTGCCCCCCTCCCTCCCGGCACTTGCGCTTTATGAACTTTCTGACGTCTGACTCTCTGAGGTGCTACTTTATTTCTGGGTGTTTGTTGGTACCCCGTTTCCTGGATCAGGAGAGCGTCTGCCCCTCATCATCATCACAGGCCATTCCGCTGGACGAAGGGGTCAGCAGGGAAAACGGAGAACTAGTCTTTGGCGCTCTGCATAACGGTCCCAACACATCCGTCATGGCACGTTGCCCCGCGTCTGCTGGCTGTAATGAAGCCCACCAATTGAGAATCAGTCTCCCCCCGCCCCCAGCTTCCCTGTCAGGTGTGCGAGAGAGGGAATGTGAGGTTCCCTCGGAGAGACTAGTCAGTCTGAAGAAAAGGTGCTACCTAGTTTTGAAAGATACCTTTTTTGTTGCTTCTCTGAGGACCCCACACAGAATTTCCGTCAACATAGTCTTCGCTCTGCTCTTGTACTATTTGGTTATAAATCACTAATTTTCAGGCCCAGAGAAATAATCTAGAGATTAGATTCCTGGGACATTTTCTTGTGCAATGTGCTCAAGTTAGCTTTGTTCCCCTTGCCTTTGACAAGTCGGCGTGGAGAGCGGGGGCCGCCCGCCCGGTGGGAGTGGGGGCCGCCCTCAGCCCAGGACGGCGCGGCCCGGGTCAGGAGCCTGCCCGGTGGGGCCTCCGTCCGGCAGAAGCGCAGCCGCGGGAGCATCTTTATTTCAAAACAAATGCAGCCAGGATCTAAACGTTCTCCATTTTACACAAAAAGTATAAAGAGCGTAATAAGATTTATACCTATTTCAACGCCCCATACAGTTGGCGTAACCAGGAACAGGTTTGAGGCTTTGCTCTGGTTTGGCTCTGAGCCCAGAGAGAAATCTTGGGTATTTCTTTTCATCTCTGTGGCCATTGTCCCCCCAGGAAGGGGGCTGGGAAGGACCCAGTGCTTTCCCTGTGCTCACCTCTTAAATGTCATCCCCACCCCACCCCCAGAGTAACAGTCGTTCATACCTCACAGTAGGGGAAACTGAGGCTCAGCTGGGGTCAGAATCCAGGCTGTGCTGTGCACCATCTTGCCAGGGCCACCACAGCAGGCCTCCTGCCATGCCGCTGGGAGGGAAGGGGCTCTTGCCACCACGCACCGGAGCCCCCGAGGGCCACAGTCCCTCAGCCAGAGCACCACATGCCTGTGGCCCACGTCGCGCCCAGCGTGGAAACGGGACCCCAGAGGCACGGGAGCGGCTCTGCTTCAGCCCGACCGTTCCTGTTCTCTCCCCCACGTGTCGAAGCACTCGGACACAGGGTGAGTGCGTCACTGTCCTCCGGGGGCCCAGAGTCCGGTGGAAAACAGGAGCGAAGTGGACCGTTGTGAACAGGGTGCCACAGCCTCTGGAGGAAGGCTCTGACCACAGGCCTGGACGTGTCCCAGAGGAGCCCCTGGGGTTCCAGTCTTGTGGCCGAGCCGGTCAGGGGGGCCTGTAGCTGTGTGGGGGTGTGCAGGCACCCACGACCCACCCTGTGAACACAGAGGAGCCTGGGGACAAAGACAGGACATGGGGCATGTCTCAGGGGCCTGGAATTTGGCAGGTGTGTTGGGGGGCTGGCCGAGGCAGCTGGGGGTGGGCTGTGACCCAGCGTCTACCTTAGACACATCATTCTGGCCGTGCCGTGGGTGGTGGGCGGGGGAGAGAGCAGGAGCACAGGAGTCACCGGCCACCGGAAAGCCGTTCCCAAGGAGAGAACCAGCCTGGCCTCGGAAAGCCTGCAGCGGTGTCTGCATACGGGACACGGCCCCCGGGCAAAGGTCAGTTCCAGGTGCCCCCTCACAGGACACATCAGGGGCACCTGCCGCCCTTCGTGGAGACCTTGGCTCAGCCATGGGGCTTCACGAGCTCGCAGGCCGGCGTCCCCACATGTCACAGACACAGGGTCCCCCGAGGGGTGTTTCTGCACCCACTGAGCAGCAAGAGGAGGGTCTTCTTTTCATGGTTTATCAGAAAGGCAGCCATCTGGACGCCTGGCAGGGAGCAGGATTGTTGCTTGGGCTCTCGGCACCTCCGGGAGCACCGCTGTCTCCTAGGACGATGGGCTATTTTAGAGCCGGTCCTCCAAGGCCAGCAGCTCCTCCAGCCTCTTTGGGGATTAAGGACTTGGAAAGCCTTAGCCAGCAACATGATGCTCAGGGCAATCCTCCGGAGCCCCTTCCCGCGGAGGGTAATGACCGCTTCTCGGGCCAGAAGCCAGATGACAGAAGCCTCTAGAAGGAGCTGTCCAGAGGCCCCAGGACCACCACCTCGGGGTCCCCTGGGATGTGCCCACGCTGCAGACTCCCTGCCGTGCCCTGAGGGCGGCTCAGACGTTGCCGGCTGCGCAGGGTGTAGGGCACCAGGGGCTGGAGTGGCCACGCTGGGCAGATGGGGGCACTGAGGCCACCTTCCGTGTCAGGTGCCATGGAGGCGGCCCGAAGCAGTGACTTCATTTTGTCCCAGGACAGCGTGATTGCCCCAAAGGAAGGTACACCGGCCAGGAGAATCCTCCGCATGCTCCCACCGTCAAATCTCCCCTCCTCCTTCCTCCTGTGTCCGCCGAGGCCTCCTTCACTGGGAAGACCTCTGTCCCGGGTCACCTGATGTCACCTCAGCAGCCTCAGGCAGGAGACGGGGGAGAAGGGCACACCCTCCCACCTTCACTCATTATCTCCATTTCTGCAGTGCTGTTCTCCGGAGAGTGAGACGTGCGACTCTGGCCCACGGTCCTTTACCTGAGAGCGAGGGCTGGAGTTGGGACCTGGGTGTTGTACATGTGGTCCCGGAGCCCTTGTGTGTCACAGCTGGGGCCCATGAGCCTGGGACCTGGCCCCAAAGACAGGGTGTCTGTCCATCCCTTGGAGGCCCCACCCCACTAGCTGGCCGCACAGCCCTGCCCCCAGCCACGCTGTGTTGGGGTTGTCGTGCCGTTGCCAGCCTCTGAAAGGTCGGGGAGAGATGGTGTGCGCACTCTGGGGTCTGCGGTTCCGGGGTCAGTGCCCGGGCGGGGCCCGCTGAGCTGCATCCTGGCCGAGCCCCGTGACGCCCCGCTTTCAGCTCCCGGCAAAGCTGCTTATTGGATTAGTGGGCCCCCGGCCGGCCCCGCAGCGGGAGAAGGAGAGGCTGGTCCGGTGGGCGCCGTTGCAGGGAGGCCTGGTTTTGTCCGAGTTGGTCTCTGAGACTCGCAGGGTGCTGCTGGGTCGGAAGGTGGCACCCCGGAAGCGTGTGCTCCCCTTTTCGCTGAGCAGACCGTCTTGGCAGCCCCGGCCCATCGGACGCAGGCAGCGTAGCTCTGGGCGGAATCCCTCATTCTTATCCGTCGGCCAGAGGCTGACAGCCGCTCAGGCCGCTGGTCTCCTTCGCACGCACTTTCACGGGTCCGAAGATGCTGTCCAGCTACTCAGCCTGCCTTTTCTCGGGGGTGTGCGCTGCCCTGGTGGCCGTGGCCCTGGCCTATTACTTCTACTGGTGAGTTGGGCCTGACGGGCTCTGGGCCGTCCCAGCCCCGCGGCTGCAGCACTGCCCCCTCCCGTTGCCCGTGTCCCGCGTGCTTGGGATGGGGACCTCGTGGTCGGCAGGGAAGTTGTGTCCAGAGCTCGGCCCAGGTGACCCCCACCACGCCAGGTAGGGTATCAGTGAATGCTTCTCTGTTCGGGACATGCCTGGAGAAGATTCAGGGGCCGCACACCTGTCACCAGCAGGTGCCCGGTGGCTTCGGGGAAGGAGCAACGCCTGATGGGGAGTGGAGTTCGCACCTGCCCGCTCCCCACCGTGTTCCCTCACCTCTGACCCCCCTGCCCGCCCGCCGCGGGGGCTGGGGGTCTACAGGGTGGTCCGTGAATGAAGTAGAAGGTGGTAGTACCCATTGGAGGACGCCACCCTGCTGTACCCGTAAATGCTGAGCTGGTTTATGGCGAATCAGCAGCAGGACCCGCGCGCACACAGTTCTTGCTGGGAAGTGGGGAGTCCAGGAGCTGGTGCGGGCCACACGAGCCTGGGGTTCTCCAGCCCGACCCACATGACGATGTGATGGCGGATGGG
Organism: Eumetopias jubatus; assembly: GCF_037043125.1. Taxonomy (NCBI): domain Eukaryota; kingdom Metazoa; phylum Chordata; class Mammalia; order Carnivora; family Otariidae; genus Eumetopias; species Eumetopias jubatus. Next base: position 2,728,857 of record NW_028274807.1, on the reverse strand, counting down.
TGTGTGTGCTCTGGGTCATCCGTTCCCAGCTGTAAAATGGGTACCGTGTCTGCCCTGTCTGCACGAGACAGTCTTCACCCAGGGCACCAGGTGATGGCAGCGAGCCTCATGGGGCTGGCGTTCCTCCCACAGGGTGGCTCTGGGGAAACCCAGAAACCCAGGTCTGGGGTAGCTTTATGTTTTAGAGCCAAGGGTGGGGTGATTTCTAGTGGAGAGACATCAGCTCTTCTGAAGGTTCTGTCCCGCATTAGTTTTGTTTTCTTCAGTACACACGCAGTCTGGTTGGGAATTCTCCTCTCTGGAAGCTTTCTCTCCTGTTGATCCGATTAACTCCTCCTCTGTTTCTGAGGAGGAGGCGGGAACATGGCCATCAGAGGGGGTAGGGCGTGTCCTTCGGGACCCAGTGGCCCTTTCCTGCCCACCAGGAGCTGGGAGCCCTTTCCTCCCAAACTCTGTATTGTTTTAGATATTTGCAGTTTAGATCTTATGTAAGCAGCGTAGAACTTGCAAAGAGAATTACACAGAGATAAACACATGAGTCATTTAGGGGAAGAATTAGCCCAGGTGAGGGAAAGAAGGACTTTCCTCCCTTATTAAAGGAGTTCTGGGCCTTGGTGAGTGTGAGGTGTTTCCCCCGTCCCCATGGAGCCCCCCTGGGAGGAGCCATCACTGACTTTTATCATAAACTTCAGGACACTCTGGAGAGTGGGGGGACCACCAGCCCAGCTGTGGTGGCAGCGAAGATGCCCTCCCCCACGTCCCCGTAATGGATGGCGGCAGGAGGCCAGGAGGGGCGAGGCAGCTTGCGTGACTCTGAGGACTGGCCGCCTGCAGGCCACGGTGGGGAGTGGTGGCGCCGGCATCAGGCTTGACCCGCCCCACAGACTGCCCACCTCGCCAGGTCCCCACACATGTCCCAGCCACTCCGCGCTCCATCCACACGTGGACAGAAATCCAGATTGGAGAATGTTTTTGCGGCTTGTTGTGACCTGTCTGGAGGAGTCAGGCAGCCCTTGTCCCTGTCCTTGTCCCTCACGCTCAGAACTGGGAGAAAACGTTGGGGTTTTCCTTCTCTGGGTCCCGTTGCAGGCTGGCGAGCACTCAGCGGGCGTGGCAGGAGGCCTCCCCGCCGTGGCCAGCCCCGACGGTCCATGGGAGGGGCCGTGAGAGGAGCATTTCGTTCTGTTCAAGAAGCCTGCAGCTTCGTGCATTTGTAAGCACGTCAAGGAGAAGGCTCATGGCCTCCGGTGGGGAGTTTTCAGCTGCAGATACTGTAAGTCTTGCTCCAAGATGCCATCAGAGACCTGCGTTTTGTCGAGGGCTCTGCTGCACGGCCCGGCCCCCGCAGACGGCTGCAGCCGCCGCCTCCCCTCGACGTCACAGTTTTCAGGAGACAGGCCTTCTCGTCCGCTGCCTTCTTGGAGGCGAGGACTTTGTCCAGAGCGGGCTTCTCCGCGCGCCCAGGGGTGAGCCCGTCACCAGCAAGAGGGCTGGTCGCGGCCAGGGTGTGGCCGGGGGCGGGGGTGGGGGGGTGGGGGGGGAGATCTCGCCGCCCCCTGCTGGAGCACCTCTTTGTGAAGGCAGTGTGGCGGAGCTGCGGGGTCACAGAAGACGCTGCGCGGAGCCCCTGGCCGGCTAGTGAGGTGCATGGGAGCCCAGCAGGTCTGTCTGCAGAGCGGCACGTTGGGGCACAGCGGCCGTGGCAGGGCGGGGGGGGGCAGCCATACTTTTCTCAGAAAGCCTCACTTCACATTTGGGTGCAGGACCCCCAGGAGCCACGTGTGAGGTGTAGGGGACGTGGGTTCCCGCTCCCACGCTCACACCTGCCGTCTCTTGCCAGCCACCATTCTGTGCAGCCACATCGCTGGCGTGCACCTGCTTTCAGACTTCACACCTTCCTGAGTCTCATGGTGAAATGCACACTGGACTTGTTTGTGCTGCTTTTTTTTTTAAAACTTTTTTTGTATTTATTTGACAGAGAGAGACACAGCGAGAGAGGAAACACGAGCAGGGGAGTGGGAGAGGGAGAAGCAGGCTTCCCGCGGAGCAGGGAGCCCGATGCGGGGCTCGATCCCAGGACCCTGGGATCATGACCTGAGCCGAAGGCAGACGCTTAACCTAGACTGAGCCACGCAGGCGCCCTTGTTTGTGCTTTTTTAAGTTGTTGAATGAAATCGGGGTAAAGGAGCCTGCCAACCCCCGATCACGGGGCACGACCTGGGAGCCCAGTAAAATCCACTTTGCGCCTTCCCACTGCCGAGGAGTGGCGTCGTGTACAGGAGGCTGAGAACCGGGAGGTGGTCTGGGAGCCGGGCGTGGCTGGCCTCATGGCCTCCAGGGAGAAATCAGGAAGATCTGTGTTGCCCTCCTCTCGTATCTCGAATATTTAACGAGGTCACTGGACTAAATCCCATTTGATATGGTGGCTTAGGCATTTTCCTCATTTTTAAAGAGTAAAGATCCCTGCCGCTAAAAACTACCCTCGGAGGAGAAACATTTTAGCAGCTTGTCTGCAACGTATGAAGACGTCTGGCAGAGGCCTAGGGTGCTCTCACTTCTAGCGCGCTGTCGGCGCCCCCGCGGGTCCCCTCCCCATGAGCACCTGCCTGCCCCCCCCCACGGCTGGTTTGTTGATAAGGTCCCCCATTATCATATAGCTGAAGTATGGTTATCCCTCTGGGTTCTTTTTGGAAAGACAAACTAGCACCAAAGCCCTTATTTGAAATTATAGCCATAGCTGTTTTTAAAAGTTAGTGACTTCTAACTAGATGTGTGTGTGTGTGTGTGTGTGTGTGTGTGTGTGTGTGTAAAGAATTAAAATCTCACTGATGTTGACTGCCCGAGGGAAAGTAGGGGTCTGAATTCATGAAGCTTACGAGTTAGAGATACTAAAAGCTCCCGTGAACACACAATTTGAGAAAGTGATGGGTCAGACCGTTTCTTCTCGGTGGAGCTCTTGAGCATGAATCAGGTGTCTTCAGCATGGAAGGGAGCATGCGGGATTTCCCAAACTGATGTGACTGTGAGACCCTCTTGTAGCAAGTCATTTCTTAGGATTAGTGTCTGAATTGTGGGGTTTTACAGATGCTCAAAATGATTCAAGTATCTATTGTGCAGAAAATGGCACCCTTGTTTGCTGGCTTGGGAACCTGAATGCCCATTAAAAGTTGGTTTAGCAAGGACCTTTTAGACGTCAGTGTGTTTATGAGGTAGGGAGGGACCCTGTAACTTTTCTTCTTGAGAAGTTGAAGATTTTTTTGAGAACACTGAAACAGAACCACCCTGTGGTACTGGTAGTAAAGGTTATCTTATCCTCAGTTTCAAATGAGAAACTGAAATTCAAAATGATCACGTCGCATGCGGAGGCCAAGGACCTGGGACAAGAATGGTTTCCTGAGCCCTGGGCCCAGTACGCTTCCTTCCAGCACCCACCCCTCCTTTTCAGTGGAGAACCACATGGTGGGTGTGGGGACTGGCCTGTTGGCTGACTTGACTTTCTCCAGATCATTCTCACTTGACTAAGTGACAAAGGGACTGTTTCCGTCTTTAAAGATGGTATCTCATAATCAAAATTAACCCAGATGTTAAAATGTTTTTACATTTTTATTTCTCTGAAATATAATATGCCCTGGTTTCAAGGAAAGCGAGCTCCCACCTGTCTTCTACTCACACTGCTGTTCCTGCTTATGGGCCTGAATAGTTGGCATATGCTCTGTTCCTTGATTTACTAGTTGTGCTCAGATCTCTGGTGGGCCAAGAAAAGCTATGAACGTGCAGTTTGTCAGCTTTCTTCTTGTCGTCAGGGTGGGAGTGATGAGCTCTCTGCATCCCAGGGAAAACCAGAGCTCCCATATAATTTTTTAAATTGTGAAATATATTGTACTTGTAGGAAAGTGCATTAACAACCAATTTACTGAATAATTCTAGAGCAAACCCTTGTCTGTTTCTCTAAAAGTAGAATGCCATTATTATAATGGGTAGTTCATTGTCACAAAATTACAAGTCAACTTAGCTGTGACTGTGTGTGTGAGCACGTGTTCATGCATGTGTGTGTGCATACATGTGCATATGTGTACATGTGCGCACATGAGAGCACAGTGCATGTGTGTATGAGCATGTGTGTGCATGCATTATGAGAGTGTGCATTGTGCGCGCATGCGTATGAGAGCACGTGTGCACATGCATGTGTGTGTGCATGAGTGCACGCACACGTGTGTGAGAGCACATGTACATCACATGTGCACGCGTGCCTGCATGCATGAGAGTGGCACACGTGGTTATGTGCATGTATGAGAGCATGTGTGTGCACGTGTGTGCCTTTGTGTACGAGCATTGTGCACGAGAGCATGAGAGCGTGTGCGCATGCATGTATGAGAGCATTGTGCACACCTGTGCACGTGTGTGCCTGTGTGTATGAGAGTGTGTACATGTGTGCACATGCACGTATGAGAGCCTGTGTGTGCATGCACGCATGTTTGGGAACTCGGTTGCCACAATCTGCCCCTGCTGGAGAGCATTCTTCTGCTCTGGCACCACCAGCTGCCTTGGTGTGAGGAGCGCCTACAGCGTCCTGCAGGCCCAGGGACTTGTCACAGATCTAGTGTGTAGTCACCAGGCTGTGGGAGCTTCTCACGTCCCTCCCACCACAAACATCACTGCTGCAGCCAGTAAAACCATCTGAACCACCTCAGAGGGACAAACGACGCTGGAGCTTGCAGAGCTGGGGTAGATGGGGTGCAGTGGGGGCCCGGACGTCCTCCGGCAGCTGCCCCCCCCACCCCCGCTGTGCACGCTCAGCTCTGGCCTCCCCCACCTGCTAGCCTTCCACAGACGTTGACGGTGGGAACAGACCCGGCAGCCACCACCGGGGGGGTGACAGCCCTACCGTCCTTGTCCTTGGTCCGCGGTTCCCATTCTCTTCTCAGATGGCACCTGCTGGGACGAGTGTCACCTCACTGGGGGTTGGCCTGGGGCCGGGGACCCTTTGATCCATGTGGCTCTTCTGGAAGCCTCTTGCCTGGAGGGTCTCCAATGAGTCCAGAGACATTGGCGCCTCCCTTTTCTCGGAGCCCCAAGCCACTTCTCCTGCGAGCTTTGTGCACCTGCTCCCCAGAGACCGCGGCCTGCCCGCATCGGGCTGGAGATTGAGGCTCTCAGAGGAGACTGTTGGGTGGACGCGCTCCAGAGCCTCTGGCCCCATTGTTCTTCCAGGAACCTTTTCATAGACGTGGCATGATGGGGTGTGAGAGGTTCAAGATGAAGAAGCCGTGCTGCTGGTCACAAATGTACGTACAGGTGGCACGCGTCAACCGTGTAGCAAACCGGGACGGAGCACTGACGTAGTCTATGCAGACCTGCGCAAGTAATAGTAACAGAAATGGCGGTGGGGAGCCAGGAGTTAAATCCTGCCACTCTGTCCTCTCTGCCTCTTGCAGAGGGGAGCTGCCTGCGTGGTCTCAGGCCTCGGAGGACCAGCGGCTTCTCCTGTCCACACCGTGGGTCTTCTGGCTCCCAAGAAGGCTGGGACACCCTTCCTCGCTCGAAGAGGGCCAAGGGCAAAGGGCGTTGCCAGAGGGATCTGTCTCTTAGGGAAGCAGACGACTTCCTGGAAGTCCCTGCGGACTTCTTCCCTGTGTCCCGCTGCCTGGAATGGGGTCCCACGCACATCCCCAGACCAGCCGTTCCAAGAGGGGGTGGGGTTCCTTTAGGGCTTAGATCTGGGGGTGGGGTGCCCTCTTAGGGTTCGATTCCCACCTGGCGTCGTGTGGTGGGGGAGCCCACAGAGGCTGCATGTTACTCGTGGGGCCTGAGGGGAGGTTTTTGTATGTCATTTAATTGGATCTTTTTTCCCATTGGTTGAGAAAATATAGGATGCTAAGATTCTCATGAGCCCGGTAATGGCGTTAAGTCAGTTTTGTGTTCTGTTCATTGTAACAGCATTAAATGCAATAGGAAGACAAATGTGCCCAAGTACAAACACAACAGGAAGTCGGTGCACATGTGAGGCGGGTTGTCCACCAAGCGGGTCCAGGTGGTGGGTGTGGGGTGTGCAGGCGCCAGCCCTGCTCTCCTTCGCGGGTCTGCTTGTCGGCTCGGAGGCCAGGGCCTCACCCTGCGTCACCGAGGCTCTGTAGTAGCTGGGATATCATGTAGGCTACTCCCTGGCTCTTTCTCACGGTTTCTCGGCTTCTCTTTCCTGTTTGCTTTTTCATATGAGCTGTAGGATCTGAGTGTCTGGTTCCAGGTGAGGGTGGGGACCTGTTGGTATTTTAATTAGGATTCAGTTGCATTTATAAAGGATCTTAGAAAGACTGGTTCGTGTGTCGTTCGTGTATCATTATCTGACAAACCCCCCTAGATGTAGTGCTCATAGCAACCAATACCTTACTGGCTCACGATTCTGTGGCTCAGCAATCTGGGCTGGGCCCCGCGGGGAGGTCCCCGCTGCTGGTCTCCACCTGGGTCATTCGTGTGGCTGCAGTTGGCTGGTCTGCACCTGGGCCTATAAATCCATAGCCGTGGGGCCCACCTTCCACCTTCCACCCTCACTTAGTGGGGAAGCCTCTGTGGGGGGAGCCCTGAAGCCAGCCTGGGTTGCTCCAGGGTCTCAGATGACCCCGTGGGGCCAGGGTCCTGGAACCACTAAGTCAGAAATAACTACACCTCTCTGTTGTCGTGCCTTCAGTGACTTCAGTCAGACCTCATGATCGGATGTTCTGAGAATGTGGATCTCTGTCCATTGTGTTTCCTCTCTCCACCACTCTGCACCTGTTCCTGGTCATGGTAGTGCTTCGGTTACAGCGGCTTCTCTTGGGTCTACAGGATACAGACCTGTCATCTGCAAATAGTGATGATTTTACTCCTCCTCGTAGATTTTTAGAGTTCTTGGTGGTTCCAAATACTGATGAGGTTGGACTGGCAACAAATGATTATTAGCAAAGTGATATGTCCTGTTTTTTGGCCGATAGAAGGATGAGGTGGTCCCTGTAAATGAATTTACCCAGGGACTAAAGGTAGCCCCTTAAAGCCTCAAAAAGAAGATTGTGTTTGTCTAATCTGAAATTTTAGCTGGACTCGTGAAAATACCTTTGCTGCTTCCTGGCCTCGTTAAGTAACCTGCTGAAGGGATATAGCCCTTTCTCTCGGCATCGTGGCGAGCTCGGCATGGACAGCAGTGGCGGCATCGTGTCCTCACTCGTGATGTCATCGAGGTGCCACAGGGTGTGCACCCCGCTCCTGGCGCCGGCCACCCTCTGAGGCGGTGCCTCCCAGGCCGTGGGCTGGCTCTGCCCCGCCATGTCGCTGTCAGCAGGATGTGTGCCGCCAGCGCCCCGGGGGTCCCAGCTCACATCAGATCGGCCGTGGGCTGGGGAACCACCCAGACACGCTCGTCCAGGCCGTGTCTACAGCAAGAGCCAGGAGGAGCCGGTCAAGCAGCTAGAGAGTCCTACCGTGAGTGAGGTGTGTTTGCTTCTGGAGTGCCCGGGCTGGCTGCTCAGGCAGCATGAGGCTTGGTCCTGGTTCTGCATCACGTTGCCACCTGCATTATGTTAGGTAGTTGAGGACTATTTGAGAGAGGCCATGCTCTCTCTCTCTCCCCCCTCTCCTCTTTGTTTTCAGCAGTCCGTCCTGTTGATAGAGCGTGTCCTCCAGGGCTGCCTGACTCGGAGAACTCTCCACATGCAGACGGAACACCGGGGCTCACGCCTGGTAAAGCCCCTGTGTAGCCAGCCCGGCCTTCCTGTTGTGCCTGGGAGCAGGCCGGGGCCGCTCTGCGCGCCGCACGGGGCGGCGCTCACCTGTGGGGTGGGAGAGCGGACGGGCAAGGCGGGAGGGAGGAAGCTGGCGGCCACCTCTTAGTTGTGCTTCACGATGGGCTCTGAGTGCGGGTGACCGAAATCCACCTGGAACGCAGCGGTTCTTAGCCCGTCATTCAGACCACGCATCGAACATCAAAAGCGATGCATTTCTGGCGTATTTAATGTCTTCTGCCATCACCAGCCCCCGTCTGCCCGAGGTTACACCCGCCCTCAGACAGGCCAGCTGAGGCCGCCGGGCTCTGAGCCCGGCTGGGTGGGGCGGCAGGCGGAGTGGCCGGCCGCGGCGGCGCCTCCTCCCGGGCTCTCGGGGGCCGGGGCTGCGGGTCCCCTGCAGAGACGAGCGCAGCGCCAGGCTGGAGGCACGGCTGCGGGGCCACTTGATGCCATCGCAGGGTCCCGTGCTGCTTCCCCGCCATGACGTGGACACCCTGTGGGGGAGGGGGGCAGAGGCTCAAAAGGCGCTGAGTCCGCACATCAATGAAATGGCAGCCGGTCCGCCCACGGTCACCAGCCCCCACTGAGGGTGTAGAGGATGGTGGACCTTGGTTTCTGTTCCCGTGCAAAGGCTTTGTTGGAAATATGGGGGTTTCCGCCAAGACGGGGGGTGGGGGGTGCCTGGGAGGATATCTGAAGGTCAGACCGCCGGACCGGCTCGTGCATGATGAAGAGGGACAATGGGACCAGTGCTGGGGAGAGAGGGTCCGCGGGCATCGGGTGACGGGTCTGCCCCTGGGCTCGGGCAGGCTGGGCCGCGGTTCACCGGCAGGCCCTGGGGCCGGCCCTGGGCGGCAGCGCCAAGCTTACAGCAGGACGTGGGAGTGGGCCTGCACGCTTCTCGAATTACAGGACTGGGAACGAGGCCTGCATGTTTGTAAGAGGTGGGTCCCTGCACTGGGGCAGCCGGGTCAAAGGGCCACAGGCCAGGCGGCTTCAGCAACAGACGTTTGTTCCCACAGCCTGGAGGCTGGCGTGGGAGATCAAGGGCTTGGCAGGGTTGGCTCCTTCAGAGGGCTGTGGGGGAAGAACCTGTTTGCAGATGAGGTGTCTGCCTGTGTCTTCACATGGCCTCCCTCTGACGGAGGCTGTGCCCTAGCCTCCCTCCTGGGGACCCGGGCGGATTGCGTTACGGCCCACCCCGATGACTTCATCTAATGCCATCACCTCCTTAAGGACCCGGCCTCCACATACAGCCGCATTCTCAGGTGCTGGTGGTTAGGACCCCAACAGCTTTTGGGGGACTCCGTTCAGCCATAACGAGAGGTGCCCCCGTGGGGTCTGAGTGTGGTCAGGTCCCTCTCATGACGGTGCTGAGCTGCTCCCCGGTGCTTCTTCGCTTCCCCTCGTGGCCCTGAGCCACAGCTCGGCAGCGGGAACCGCGGGCTCGGAATCAGCAGCAGAAGGCCCGGGAGGGACAGGGCGTCAGAACCACGGAAGGTCCCGCTTCTTGGGGGGCTGGAGGCCCGGGGCCAGCGTCCCTGCCGTGGCCAGCAGCACCGAAGCTCCCACGTGAGGCCGCCTTGCTGCTCTGTGAACAACTTCAGCTCAGCCTCGCCAAGCCACCTGTCTCACTGCCCCTGTCGATTGGCCAGTAGTCAGTTCTGGGCCTTCTAGCCCGGGGGGCTGGCTCCACACTGTACCCCCACTTTGAGGAGGCTGAGCATGCAGCTCGTCCCCTGCCCCCTGCAGCTCGCCCAGGGGCACAGACTCAGGAGGCAGCCACCTCACCGTCAGGATCAAGTTGTGCAGATGCAGGCTTCTGGAACAACCTAGACCTATTATCTAATGAAAGGACTTAGAGACAGGCCAGGCTTCCTCGCTGCCTCGGCGACGGCATCTGAGCATTAGTGAGAAGGTGCCGCGGGAGAGGGACAGGCTGGCTGTCCTGCCTCCAGGCTCCTCATAAGCATTTGGTGTCTCCGGAGGCCCGGGCGCTGGGGGTCATCCCGGTGTCCTTTAGGCAGGGTGAAGGGCTGCGTGCTGGGCCTTCTCTCCGTGTGTCTAGTGCTCACGTCAGGGAGCAGCTTTGTGGCCGAGCGCTGGGCTCTGGCTTCCCTGTCCCGAGCGGCAGTTCTTGAAGCCACTGGGCCTCAGTTTCTTCATCTGTAACATGGAGGTCTAGACTCCAAGAACCCACCTTATGGGATTTATTATCACTTCACAGTCATCAGGAACCTGCACATGAAGATCGCCGTGTGATACTGTGACACCCTGGGTTGGGCTCAGGGGGCTCTGACCTACGGAAAGTGAGGTATGCTGTCGGGAAACGGGTACGAGTGAAACCCGCGTGGGCACAGTGTAGCGTCGTCTGTAGGAGCTCAGATGATCACGCCCCAGCGCTGCGGATCCTAATCCTGGGGCATCACCCAGAGCTCCCGACGCCCCGAGCACGGTCGGTCGTAAGCAGAGACAACACGCAGACAGAGATGATCAGGACGGAGCATCACCAAGTACTTCGCTTGCAGGGGGAGCCGCTTAGCTTGCGGCCCTGCAGCAGAAACGCAAGCTTGGGTGTTTGTATGGATTTCTGTTAGAGATTCTTAGACCCTGAAGCATCGTCTGCTACATTACAATAAGGTCCTGCAGAGGACCTCAAGGGGAAGTGCAATGAAGTGCGTTTCCTGACTTTACGGAAGAGCTCGGCGCCGTGTGTTTTGAACACGGACGGTGGTGGTGGTGGTGGCGGCCGGCGGGCACCGCGAGCATCAGACCCCGTGGGCTGCCTTTGCAAGAATGGAGTTCTGTTTAAAAAGTAAAACTCGACAGAGTGCCGGACTGTGTACAAACGTGCAGAGCCTGACTTAATCTTGTCTGGCCGGAGTTAAGCCGTTTTTAAGTGCTCTCGGCGGCCTGAGTTGCGCCTCCCCCACCGCACTCCTGCTGTGCCCATCGAGGCCGGGGAGAGGCTGGGGGCGTGCGGGCCGAGTGGGGCAGCATCCAAGCAGACGGTCAGCACTGGGTGCTTTCGTGGGGTGGGCATGTGGAGGACCCCTGAGCCACCGTGGCTGATGTTCCTGAGAATGGAGTCTGGCCCACAGGGAGCGATGGAGTCGTGCATTTGGACCCCACTTCTGGGGCGCCCGAGCCAGAGACTGACAGCCCAGGAGAGCCCAGGGCCACGCTCACCCTCGGGTCCCGGGAGCCCAGCAGACAGCATGTGGGACTGACCTAGGGTGACCTTGGAAGGACAAGGGCAGGTCGTGAACGTGAGTCACCAAGAAGGCTAGCTGTCGGAATGAAGCTCCAGGCCACATCCATCAGCCCCCGTCAGGGCCCCTGCTGAGCCCCGGGGTCTGGGGCAGGGAGGCCAGCTGGACCCCGGACGCCAGCATTCCAGACAGGAGTGTGCGGTGTTGGTGGTAAGGCCATGAGAGACGCGTGTCTAAGGGTGGGTGCAGCTCCGCAGGGATTCCTGGGGATGGACTTTTACATCAGAGACTCAGGCAGCCCAGAGACTGGCTACTTTATAACCTCGGGGTTGAAATGGATTCCAGCGTGAGAGCCTGCGTTCACACAGACTTGTGCTCGAGCATGCATGGTCACCAAACGCCATGGGCAGGTGGATCGGTAGATCAGGACCCCCGTGCCATGGAAGGTCGAGCTGCCTTCAGGCTGAACGGTGGTGCACACATTGTGCTGAGCCACGAGGCAGGTGCCGTGTGTTTCTACTCATGTGAGCCTAGAGAAAAGGAAGCTGGATCCACAGTGCCAGAGGCTGGTGGCATTGCCAGGGCCTGGGCACTGCCTGGGCAGGGGCGATGGGAAACACCCTGATGTGAGCATGGCCTTGACCGTGGCCGTGGCTTTCCAGGTGCCATCACCCTGCGCACCAGTGAGCACATCTGAGCTGTGCTGAGCTGCACCTTGATGGACCTGTACCTCGTGCCCCGGTGATGGAATCAGCAGGTCGGCCATGGAACCTGGGAATCTGCTTTTAAAAGCATCACAGCTGATACGGCAATCTTTGCGCTGGCTTCTGGGGACCCTGGTTATTCTGGCCTGTGGGGCAGGTGGGGGGAGTGCAGGTAGAGCCTGGTGTCCGGGGGCAGTGAGGTGCAGAGAGCCTGCCAATTCGGTGCTAGAGGATGGGCATCGATGCCGGGTCTGGACAAAGCCATTAGCTCTAGTACACGGAAGGAGTACGTCGTCAGGCCTGGCCTGGCTGGCATGTTTGGGACTCTGCCTTCCAGAAGTGTCCCCTGCCTGTGGGAAGTGTGCGGACGCAATCTCGCTGCCTACATTGGAATCTGGTCCTACTGCTTCTCACGGTGGGGCCCCGAACAAGTCCACTGTCCGTGCTGCTGTTTGCTTGGAGGGGAGGGTTTGCAGCGTCCCCAACAATGTAGTAAGAAGTGTCTTGCTGTCCCCCTGCTTTCTGTCCTTTACGTTCAGAGGATCAGTTACAGTAACTGCGAGTAACCAGTTAGTAACAAACCGTCCCAGCACTGGTCTGAGAGAGACCCTGCCCTTCGTCACCCTCCCTGTCTCTTCAGCCACAGTGGGCTGGTGGCTCGGGGCTGCAGAGGGGCTGTGCCATCCAAAGGCCTGACTGGGCCTGGACGGCCAGCTTTCACTGCCAATGTCCTCCTGACACGGCAACCGGCTCCCCCTGAGCCGACCACGTGAGGACCAGGGGCTGGGCAAAAGTTGTACTTTTGTGACTCAGCCTCGGAAATCACAGCGGCCTGTTTCCAGCACAGTCGGTTTGGTCTCGGGGGGCAACTGGCCCCCTGGTGCCCCCAGGTGTGCTCAGCTTGTAAAGTGAAGCAGGACCTGCCCCAGAGAGTTGGGGAGCCTGTCTCAGAGCCAGCTCCGTGCCCCCTCCCCAGAGAGTGTGTGGGCCCCTCTCCCGCAGACCACGGGCAGCCCTGAGTTTGGATCACTGCTTCCTGCTTGGTTCTCTGCCACGAGGCGGGGTTACAGGGCAGCTCACGGGACAAGTGCAACCAAGAAATGTGAGGTTTGGGCTTCACTGTTGGAAGTAAGAAATGCATGTGAAAAAGGGAGAAAAACTGGTTAGGTCCGTGGGTGAGTCACCGTGCTGTGCTAGAGCCCAAACAGAGGCTGTTAGCTTCCAAGTGCACCACAGTTTGGGAATTAAATAGTTGACATAGTGTAGATCTGTTTTATAGAGATTTCACGTGCAGTTTGATCTTTTTAAATGATGCTAAAAAAAGTCTAAAATAAAAACTATCTGTAATGCTTTCTCCTAGAAGTAATCAATCACTAGTAATATTTGGGGGCATTCGTTTAGGTTTCTTCCTTCCTTTCTTGTATGCATGGGGAGGGGGTGTGTATGGTGTGCGCGTGGTGTGTGCGAGAGTGTGTGTCCCTCCCAGAAGGAAAGGCCGCGGAGAGTGGCGTGAGTGAGCCGCTGGCTGGCGGGCTCTTCCGCGAGCCCCGTGGGTCGTCCTCCGCGTGCCACCGCCGGGGCCCTGGGGGCCCGTCCTCACTGCTGTCCCTGTCCTTTCCAGGACGGCTCTTCTCAGTGAAGGACCTTGCACTCGCTACTGAGTAGCGACCATGGGCCTGCTCGCCTACCTGAAGACCCAGTTCATGGTGCACCTCCTCATCGGGTTCGTCTTCGTGGTGAGTGGGCTGGTCATCAACTTCGTCCAGCTCTGCACGCTAGTCCTCTGGCCGGTGAACAAGCAGCTTTATCGCCGGCTCAACTGCCGCCTCGCCTACTCACTGTGGAGCCGTGAGTGTTGCCCGCGCCGCGCACGTGGGGAGGTGGGGGCCGGGCAGCAGGGGGGCAGGACGTCCTTTGTGCCAGACGAACCCAAACCCCGAACAGACCTGCCTGCATTCCCTGCCGGGCGGGGGCCCCGGGGTGGGGAATGCTCCCAATGACGTGAGCGGCAGGCGGGGCCCGGCTGGCGGTACCCACGTGGGAACGGAGGGGCTGCTCAGGGGTGGCCGGCAGATGCGCCGGAAGATGCTCAGCCTCTCCACGGGGTTGAGCCGAATGACATCCCGACAGCCGACAGCTTGGACCCACCGAGGACGTAGTTTTGTATGGTTAGCATGGTCTTGGCTATCTGAGGACAGATGTGAATTCGGTTCGCCAGCCGGGCAGCGGGGCGCCGCGAGGCCCATCCGTTCTCTGGGGCGTGCGAGCACCCATCTGTCAAGGACAAGGACCCTTTCCCGCTTTTGATCTGACGTACATGTGTAGACGTGTGTGTCTGTGGCCGACATGCACCTGCGTGGGCGTGTAAAATCAGTCCCCACCTGCTGGGTGGACAGAGACGCGGAGCCCCACAGCAAAGCCCACGGTTGCCAGGGCTGGACGCCCGTGATGCGGCGTGTGGGGCGCCGGGCGCATCGCGGGACGCCTGCAACAGCCGTCCTTGCCGGCCGTTACCCCACAAGATACGAACATGCCTGAGAGCTCCCTGCAGGAGCGCCGTCGGTACAGACCTTCTCCTTTTACCACTTTGACATCAGCACAGGCCGGCAGCCACCGTAGTGCCCCCTCAGTGGGGCACGAGTACGGTGAGTGCGCCGCAGACGCCCGCAGCCCTGACCAGTGAGGGCGGCTCCCTACTGACGCAGAGCCATCTGCAAAATACATTTCTAAATGAAAGAGGAAGGTGCACAACAAAGTACAGGGCGCCCTGCTGTCTCTTTGAGGACGGCGTGTGCCGTGTGTGCGCGTGTGCGCGCTGGTCGTGCCTGGAGGGTCCCCCGGGGCCCCAGGAAACCGAATACCCAGGGACTGGAGGAACGAGGGGCTTCTACTTTTTACTTTGTGTTTTACTTTTACTTATTTAGTGCTTGTTTGGTTTTTATTTTTTTCCTTTTCACTATTTGCATTTATTTATGTATATGTCTGACTTTGTGCTGTTTACGTTTTTTAGCTTAAGATCATGTTTCTTTTATAGTAAAGAGAAAACAATACCCATTTTATATCCTTTGGGAAACGGTGAGTCTCCATTAGCCTCCCAGCTCGGGAGCAGGGGTGGGATGACAGCCAAGCAGGCCCGGAGGCCCGCGACTTCCGCAGCCTTGGCCGAGACCGGCGAGCTGGCCCGTAGATTTAGCTTGCCTTACACGCTTAACAGCTTCGGTTCCCAGGGTCTGGTTTCTCTTTTAGATAAAAGATTTTTGTGGGGGTGGGGGGAGGGAGAGTTAAAAATCCTATCGTGTGAAACATCCAATGAGCTGCTCATGAGTATAATTGGGTGAGAGGAATACACACCAAAAGGGCAAATACTAATTAATAAAAACTAAATTGTGACTCCACCCGCAGCAGGATTATAAGGTTAAAACACTCCCGAACGGCTCGGTCCTGGATAAGGCCGGCTTATTAGTACGTGGCTGGGGGCACAGTACGTAAAGGGGACCTCTCACCACTGCCCCATCCCCTCAGCAGAGAGCGGGGTGCTGGCACCGAGCCTCCAGTTTGCCTTCCAGGGGCCCCAGCTGGACCAGCTGCAGGGTGGGGGGACCGGATTTAACTGGACCCGGAGCCGTGGCTGGGTTGGAGCTGGTTAGCAACGCCCTTTGGGATCAGCAGATCTGGGGGAAATACCTCCTTCGAGCCTTTAGGCTCGAAGAATCTCACAGGTCAAGACAAAGCAAATATGAACTCGTAGTCGGAGGACAAGAAACATCCGGCAGATTTAGACAAAACACTACCAAACAGTGACAAAAAGAATCAGATAGAACGTCCATAAATGAAAATTGTAATTGTCGAGTATTGTTAGAGTGAACTGTTAGCTGGTGAATGTGATGTCACGTTGGACCCAGCTCACGGGAGACCAGACTCAGCGGATGCAAGTGTGCGGCAGAGACCCGGGAGGGGAGGGTGACACGGGCTGGAAGGAGGACGGGGCGAGAAGCCGGATCTGTGGAGGGGACGCGGCAGAGGCGGTGCTGGGACAGAATCCTCCTGGTGGACAAAGACGTGGTGCTGTGACTCCACGAGGACAGCGTGTTCCCAGCAGGGAAAATAAACCAACAGGCACGCTCAGACATGCCCCAGGAGGTCACACACAGCGGAGACAGAGAGCAGGTGCAGAAATACCCAGAAGGGAAAGCCCAAGTGCTGGCAGGAATGGACAGACGGACCGATGGCAGTCTTTCAAACGAGGGTGAGCTAGAACAGTCTGATGCCAGCCAAGAGTGGCGGCACGCACGGCCCACGATACGCACCTGACATTCCCGTCGGAGAAGTTCTTTAGGAAGAACAAAAGCTATCATAAAGCAGGGTCTGAGGTGCTGGAAAGAGGGCAGTCAGAGAAATTGGTGAGTAGGTACATCTGAGCAATCCTGTTAAGTCATGACCATGCCCGGTGTGTGAGGCTGAACCAGAACCAGGCAGGGCAGAAGCAGGGGTGGGGGTCGGGAGGGCTGTGTGCGTGGGGGGTGTGGGAGGGGGAGGGAGGGGACGTTGGGGGAGAGTTCCAGTCCCACTGGGCTACTTCTTCTGGTATTTGCCAGGAGGACAGCGGCCTCTGACGTCAGACTTTGCTAACAAAAGGTGGGGTGGGAAACAGACATCAGACTAACTTGAGAACTCTTAGCAGAAGATG